>NW_027204426.1:0-405000 GCF_024711535.1 Dipodomys merriami | reverse complement strand
GATGCTCCTCCATTGCTTTCATCCCAGGAGTGTCTTCTCTACACTGAGAAAAAGGCCTCATTGGCATTTCTCTTAGCTGGTTGCTGGACTTGAACTTGGGGCCTGAGGGCTGTCCCTCAGCTCTACAGCTCAAGGCTAGCACTCTGCCACTTTGAATCCTAAAGCAACTCTGCTTGCTCTTTCAGCCTTCTGCTAGCTGGGTAGTGGTGACAGTCTCACATGGACCTTTTTCTGCCCAGGCTGGCTTCGAACCAATTTGCAGATCAATGAGTCTCATAAAAGGCCACTTTCCTCCAATTTAAAGCAACAAGGTGGTCAACATAGAAGTAACTTATAAGCATGTTCTTACCTGAATCTAATTAAGAGCCAAAGTTGGGCTGGGAAAGTGGTTCAGTGGTAGATCGCTTGCCTTGCATGCATGAAACCCTGGGTTTGATTCCACAGCACCACATAAGCAAAAAGAAAAAACACCGGAAGTGGCACTGTGGCTCAAGTGGTAGAGTGCTAGCCTTGAGCTGAAGAGCTGAGGTACAGCACCCAGGCCCAGAGTTCATGCCTCACGACTGGACCCCCCCCAAAAAAAAACAAAAAACAAACAAACAAAAGAGCCAAAGTTACTTCTGACAAACTTACAAGAATCCTCACTCTTTTTTTGGGGGGGCCTGCTGGGAACTGTTAAAAAAAAAACAACCTATGAGAGTAAACTGAAATAGGAATTAAGCAATTATTTTTGTAATCCTAATTTTTCATTTTTGCACTTTGAGGCAAATGTTTAGAACAATTTTACTTTTAAACTTTATATACAGAAATCCGTTCCTAATTTGTAAGTCTCCTATTAATCTGTTTTAATATTCTATACTTTAGTTTTTAGTTGCATTCTGAAAAATCCCTTGAACTCTTGAGGCTAGGTGTCACTCATTTCTTCTTGGATGCTTGTTTTAAAACAGATACACATTAAAACTTTTAAACTCTTAATGCAAAATTTACAATCACTATCATTGTACCAAAGAGCTAGACTTAACACCTTTATGCCTTAAAAAAAACATATCCAATGGCAGAATATCATTGAGAACAAATCACATACAAATAAACTTTTTAACCCTCTTTTTAAGGCCTTCTCAATTTTAATTTTAACACATCCAAGGGGCAGTTTGAGCTATGCTAATCAGATAATCACATCACTCATTTTTACCATCATGTTTCCAATGTCTATCTTCAGGGAAAAGGGACAGAATAAAGATGGGCCACTTGGTCCTTCCTGTGGAATGGTCATGCACCCATTCTGACTCTTTAGGGTTAGATGAACTGTGTTTGTGCGAGCTTGCTCTATTTCACCATGCGTAGACTCTTCCCAAGTCCTGTTCCACCACGCATGACCAGTGGAACTGCACTTCTGCCTGTTCACCCTTCACTCCTAAGGATAGATATTCTGTTGCCTTCTAAGTTTCTCCTTTTTGTTAAGCCAGATATCTTGATTACAGTGTAAACAGCCTTATGCATTCTAAAATAACAGATTTTCAACTTTTCAAGTTAAACAATCCTTAAAAAAACATTTAAAACATTATGAAAATTCTATAAAAATTTTCAGGTAATGTCCCAACCTCATAACCTTTTGAATTTTAAAATTAAACTCAATCAATTGTTACAGCATGCTGACAATTTCTATCATGAACGTTTTCACAAACACATAGAAAACACAGATTTTTTTTTAAATTTTATTTTATTTTATTTGAGAGCATACTGTACAGAGGGGTTACAATTACATGGGCAGGATAATGCATACATTTCTTACCAAGCATTGCAGCCTCCTCTTTTGTTTACCCTTCACCTCCCGTCCCAGCCTCCCCCTTCCCCCCCACCCAATCATACCCCCCTCCCCCCCCAACACCGACATTGTAAAGCTGGTTTTGACATGACATTTTGTACTTCTCATTGTTGCAACAGGTCCACCTGAATCCTTAAACGACTTGTTTGTCCCCATCTCCTCCACATGTTATACTGACATCAAATATAGTAAAAGCGGGGGTTACACTGTGGGGGAGGGACATACAAAGCAACAAAGAAATAATCTTATAAATGCGTTAGAAACACATGCATGAAAGAAACGAAAACATTAAAATACATATTTAAGGGTTCGTTTTCCTAACATCACATTATCTGACCTTTTCCGCTTGACTCATACCTATACTAGATATTGCAAATAAGGGAAACCATGGGACCTATGCTTCTTTGGGCCTGGCTTACTTCACTTAATATAATTTTTTCCAAGCCTTTCCATTTCCTAACAAATGGGGAAATGTCATTCTTTCTGATGGAGGCATAGAATTCCATTTTGTATATATACCACATTTTCTTGATCCATTCATCTACTGAGGGGCTTCTGGGTTGGTTCCATATCTTAGCTATGGTAAATAATGCTGCAATAAACATAGTTGTGCTGGTAGCTTTAGTGTGGTCTTGTTTGTATACATTTGGGTAAATGCCCAAAAGAGAAAACACAGATTTTTTTTGGGGGGGAGTCCATTCGTGGGGCCTGAACTTTGGGCTTGAGCACTGTCCCTCAGCTCTTCAGCTCAAGGCTAGCCTTCTACCACTTGAGCCACAGCGCCACTTCCGGCTTTTTTCTTTTTGCTTATGTGGTGCTGAGGAATCGAACCCAGGGCCTCAGGCTTGTAAGTCAAGTGCTCTACTACTGAGCCACTTTCCCAGCCCAAACCCCAATTATTTAAATGTGCAAAAATAAAAATCAGTTGTATGTACATTTTCTAAAGTTTTCAAACAAAAATTTAAGAAAATATTTCTTTTAAACTAAGTAATTTTGTTGAGCTTCATTTTCCCAGGGCTTGTTTGTTTAGGAAAGCATTTCACCAACTGGTCTTTTGAATCCAATTTGTTGATGGAAGGCTGGGGAGGGGGGTGTCACCTGAAACTAAACTGGCTTGATTTTTATCCAATTTTAGACAAGAGCACTTTACATTGTTGGGACTAGCTGAAAAGTCAAAACCAGGCACACAGCCTTCTCTGTGACTGAGCCCAGATGGAGACTGGAATTTAATATCCCCAGAGATGTTCAAATAAATTTCAAAAACACAAAACAAAAAACCCACATTTAAAAGTAGTACCAAGGGGCTGGGAAGGTGGCTCGGTGGTAGAGCACATGCCTTGCATGCATGAGGCCCTGGGTTCGATTCCTCAGCAACACATAAGCAAAAAGAAAAAAGCTGGAAGTGGAGCTGTGGCTCAAGTGGTAGAGTGCTAGCCTGAACTGAAAAGTTGAGGGACAGCACTCAAGCCCAGAGGTCAGGCCCCACAACTGGATCCCCCCACCCATCCAAAGAACAACAACAACAAAAAAAAACCTAGTACCAATTTTAAAACAGAACTAGACAACACAACAACCAAAGGCTGAGTTTATCCCTACCAGAACTCTGTGCTGTTCTCACTCAGCAAGCTGAATTGAGTCTGCTGAATGAGCCTGCCACTCTCACCCAGAACTTCCCTATCTCAGAGAGAACAGAGAACAATCAGGTCTCAGTGAATGGGGTGACATCTCACCAACATTTGTTGACCAAGGGCCTTACAATGTGGAAGAGAAGTCCCAGTCATGTTGGGGCAAGGGAAATAAGTCCTTAGCAGCCATCCCCTCAGAGTGGCAGATTCTCCCCCATACTCAGTACCCCCTGGGTCAAGGCTTAAGGGTAAGATAAACACCAAATGACAGACAGAACATTCGGCACACCGACACAACTTAAAAAGGCATGCTGTAGCATTGGAAATTGCCAACCAGAAAGTGCCAGACTACAGAAAGAGTTACCCAAAAAATGGAAAACTTCCCAATACAGACGAAAAACTCCCAAAAAATGTCTGCATGAAGTGCCAGACTACAGATGGAAAATTTCCCAAAAAATGTCTGTACTAAACAGCAATCTATCCAAAGGGGTCTGGGGACATCTCCTCATAGACTCCTTTGGCAGTCTCATAGCATGTCTGCCAAGACTCCTTGCCAACCAGAATACAGACCTGGTTGGAAACTAGAATTACAGATACAGAACTTGCAGGCAACCAAATATACAGAACAGCAATGCCTAAACTTGACAGCTGGGTTTTTTGGGGCGTCTGGAGGGTCTTATGAGGCAGATTCCAGACAAGCCCCAGAAATGTTTTATGGACTTGGGACCCCTGAAAGACCACCAGAGACCACAACCAATGCGAACAGCAAAAGAGTCGTTTATTTGCAAGCTCAAGCTTGGTCCTCTGCGCACTGGGTAACCAGTGACACAAAGAGTCCTCAAGCACAAAATCAGCACAGCTTTTATAGTATTGAACATACAAGTTTAGGGAATTTCCACACAAGCAGTTACATGATTGGTTTGAGTCCACTCTAACATCACTGCCCTTTCTCTGAACTATTGGGATTTTCTGTTCCTGAAACATTTGGGCAACTGCTCTGCTTTCTTAAGTGTGGGCAAGGTTGGTGACAACCTGTGTTTTTTTTCTCTCTCTCTCTCTTGGGGTTACTCTGAGGGCAAACTAGCACAAGATGGTGGGGTTAATCTCAGATTGGCCTTACTTTGGCTCTTCAGCCTGAATAAAACATAGCATACCACATACAAAGCTTTGGTAAAACACAGGTCTGTCTTACACTGTTGGACCAATAGAAGTGTATGTCTAGTGCTGTTGCAGGGGTGTCTTAAGGTGTGTGGAGTTTTTCATCCTGATGATCTTGCAATGATGAAATTGACCATCTACACAATTACCTGAGAAGATCCCTGCTGAGACCTCTATTAAGTAACAGCTTAATAAAGAGCAATATTTACAATGAAATATATTGAACAACCAGACATCATGACCAAAATTAGTTTTACCTGATTCAGTGTACTTTTTACACTCTATATCACATGTACAAGTTCCTCATTCCTTTCTGTCTCATTATGTTTTCTTTCCTTATTTTTGTTTTTTTTTTTTTCAGAACCATGGTAAATAATAGGGCATTTCTTATATTTTTGTCTTCTAGTCTTCAGAAAGTATGCAGTTAAATAGGATTAAGTTCCTTTTGTTAGAAAATTAAAAACACATTGGATGGGGTCTTCATCATAATTTTGTTATGATCTCAAACACGATTTTATTTCTGGCATTTTACCTGTGTAATCTCACTTCAGTGTTTTCTAAAGGGCACTTTAGTAGAAGGAGGAAATTCAAAGTGGATTCTGGTAGAGAATTTCTGTTACTAAAAACTCTGGTACATAGTAAGGTAGGCAACTCTAAAATTATTCATTAGAGAGATGAGTTGAAAGTCATCTTTTTACACACTAATACTCTTTCCTCAATGAAACCAGAGGATTTAAAATAACTAATATTTTTTGAAGTTAATGGCACAAATGTGCATGAATTTTCTAGAAATAAAATGATCACTCATGATCACTGATACTTCAAAGAATGCTTTCCAATAAGAGGAATCTCCTTCAGATATTTTCACACAATGTATATCTGCCTGGTAACAGAACCTCAAACTAGATTAAGGTATCTAATAGCTATTTAATGTTTGTTACCTTTTTGCCGTAGTGCTTTCTTATCATATTGATTAGTATGAATTCTATGGCCAGTATAAAATTGCATTTGTAATAAAATTTACTAGATGGGACCTTCATGGATGAGGTGGTGTGGGGATTCTGGTGGAGCCCTGTCTGATTCAAGGGAGGAGTTGGTATTGGCACAGTGTCTGTGGTGGAGCAGGGCGGGGCTTTGAGGATGAAGCCCAGTCTGTGTTGGGCTTTGAGACAGCAGGGAGGGGACAGGAAGGACTAGACTTGTTAGGGGTCTGGACTCTTGTGGAGTAGGCGGGATTGAGCATGGAGGCTGGCAGGTGGATGGGTTTTCAGTGGAAGAAGTTGAGGTCACTGGGGGGGGAGGCTGTTTGGAGCAGAGCTTTGAGAAGGAAGAACAAGGCTACAAGGGAGGAGATTACTTAGAGGAGGGGTGCTGGTAGAGCACTGTGAGCCCTTGTGGGATATGTAGGGTGAAGTTTCCCATAAGGCAGGGAAGGGAATGGAGGCAAGAGGCTGACAGAAGGTGGGGATTCTGGTGTAGGAATGTGGAGCTATGAGAGAGAGGCTTTTCAAATCTGGCTTTGAGAGGGCCCGGTGGCACCAGGAAGACGTGGGCAAGTAAGGGGCGGGGTTTCTGGTGGAGAATGGCAGGCCTTAGGGAAGTGTGTTAGGGTGGAGGTGGGGTTTCTTGCAGAGCAGGATGTAGTCACAATGTATGTATGAGTTTTTCAGGACCAGAGCTTTGTGAGAGCAGTGCACTAGACTAGTTCGGATGGGTTTTCTGGGGTAGCGAGTCACCACTTCAAAAAGAAAAATCAGGTTGGGTGGGGATTTCAGTGTTGCAAGGCAGGACATGGACTTTGGACAGGGTTTCCAGTAGGGCAAAGAAACCTTCTAAAAGGGACTATGGAGGGACAAGGATTTACAGTTCATCCTGCTGAGACTTCCAGAGGGAGGCCAACTGGTGCAGTGGTTTCCAGTGGAGCAATGTGGGTGTCGAGAGATTGGATAGTGTGGTGGGGGGTTTCTAGTAGGGTTTTTCTGGAGCAGGGCAGAGCTTGGAGCCATGGAGCTAGTTGGATGAGGAGCTTTGAGAAGGAGTGGAGTGGGCATGGTATCTGGTGGTGTAGTGTGTGGATCTGAGGAAGGAGCCAATAGGGGGTGGGAGCAAGGCAGGACATTGAGAGAGTAGATGTGGGAGGTGCAAAGGCTTGTGGTGAAGCCGGGCTGGCTTTCCAGGCAGGAGATGTGCTGTGTGAAAATCTTCTGGCCAAGCAAGGTGGGGTTTCAAGGGCAATTATAGGCAGGTGGAGGGTTTTTGGTGTAGCATGATGGGCTTTGTGGGAAGAGGTAGGTTCAGGGCTGTGTTTGGGAAGTTAGGCCACTTAGAAGTAGGCTAGTTATGGGAGGAGTTTCTGATGAAACCAGGAGGGGCTCAAGGAAGAAGGATGATTGGGAGTGGGGTTGAAAGGAAAGGGAGGAGCTTGCAGGTACTAGGATATGGGAGCAATGGGACTATGCAGGACTAGAGTAGTTAGGGGCAGGGTATCTGGTGGATGAGGTGGGTATTGGAGGGTGGAGTCCAGTGCATGTGGAGTTCTTGGATGGTTTCTGATGGTGCAGAGCAGGGATTCCAGGAAGGGGTGGAGTGAAAGAGGGATTTCCCTATGGCAGAGGAGGGCTTTCAGGAAGGAGTCTGGTTGCAGTCAGGCCTTTGAAAGTTTATAGCAGGGCTACCAGGGGGTAGGTTATTTAAGGTTGGGCTTTTCAAGGAAGAGGTTGAGTGGATTTGTGTTTCTAGTGGATCCAGTCAAGTTTTATGGGAAGCAGGGATAGGAAAGGGGCAAACTTTAGTGAAGAGTGGGGCTACAAAACATAAAAAGTTACTATTAATAAATACAATATAAGAACACCATTTTCTGTCAGTGTAGAATTATATTACTTTTATATTTGCGAGAGATACTGGAGAAAGTAACCAAGTAATAATTCCTTCCTAGTGATATTTTTCTTTATTCCAATTGAGTGAAAATAAAACCACAGGTCACATCAGGCTCAGAGGCACACAGGAGACTAAGACACATGAAGCATTGGACTTGATTTCCTATCACCATCATTAAGGACCACAAATAAAAAGTTTAAAATTTCTCACTTGGTCATAATGGACACTATTGTGTTAAAATTGTGAATGAATAGAATTTATACTCTGACCATTTTAGAAATCCTAAAAGTAAGTAGTAATGTTTTCACTTTATACAATATTGGAAAGGATACTAAAAATAAGTAGGAAAATATAAAATTGTAGCCAGAATGTTCATTCTCCACCATCAATTCTAATCTAAAAGAATTTAAAACCAGAAAATTGCCATATAGTGAGGATATAGCATGGTTTCTTTTCAGTCATCAAAATGGTGACTTAAGCAATGTGTCTTTATCATTGGATGCATTGATGTTAAAACTTCTTAGAATGTGAAGCACTACGTTACAGACCCTGAAGAAACTCACAAGGAGCTGTGAAATGATGTTGGAGTAAAATTAATGACTAATTGGAGTAGGAATTGATCTTCACTAGGCCAATAAATACTTTGCAGAAGAAAAGGCTACATTGAAAAATAAACAGTGAAAAGGAAGCAGGCAGGCAGACCTTGAAGTAAACATTATCCAATGAACAACATCTACGGAGGCATGATTGCAATCTTCTTTTACCTAATTTACAGTTATTGACCTATGTTGTTCCCTAATGCCAAATAACAAAGCCATGAAAATGCAGTAATCATTTTCAAGGCATTAGAATTTACAGAAAGAATTCAATGAATGTATTGCTAGAAAGTAAAGATAGATGTCTGAGTTAAAGAGTGAAGAAAATATCCCCAATCTCTGGCCCTCCATTGTGAGAGGGGTACGAGCCGAAGCACAAGGAGAATGGACAGAAGTACAGTAGTGCATAATAGTAGTTCGTAAGATGCAATGATGAATGTAACAAGGGAGAAAATCAACAAAATCATCACAGGACTTAGAACAAATGGAATGAGAGAGGAAGAGGGAGAGAAAAAAGGGAATATTAAGAGTTTAAAAGTGGACATGTCTGCCAGGACTATCCTAAGCATATATTAATTAATAAAAATGAGGGAAACCATGGAACCTATGTTTCTTTGAGTCTGGCTTCCTTCACATAATATGATTGTTTTCCAAGTCTTTCCATTTTCTTAAGAAAGGGGTTGTGTCATTCTTTCTGATAGAAGCATAAAATTCTATTGTGTATATATACCACATTTTCTTGATCCTGTCATCTATTGAGGGGCATCTTGATTGGTTCCATATCTTAGCTATAGTAATAATGCTGCAAAAAACATAGTTGTAGATTTAGTGTGGTTTAGCTTGAGATCATTTCCACAAGTGCCCAGGAATGGGATTGCTGGTTCCAGAGCTATGTACATTTGACCTTACAAAATGATGCTAATTGAAATGAACTCTAAGTCATAGAAACAACAAGTCTTTTTTTTTTTTTTTTTCAGATATCAACCTTGATGTAGGTAAAGTAGTGTATCTAGATCTTATTTTTATTTCATTTGCCTTTTTCCATTGGTTTATCCCTGGAAATCTCTGTCTTGATTCTGGTACCTTCCATCTTATATATTCATTTATCTGATTTGGAGAAAGAAAGGGAAAAAATATAGTGATGAAAGAAGTACAAAGAGTGACCCATTGCAACAATGATATTCACATGAAAATATATTGGAAATGAACTTTACAACTTTGGGGTGAGGGGGAGGTGTGGAGGGTGGGAAGGGATATGAGAACAACAATGGAGTGGGCAACACTATTCAACAAGGAATGTACATTACTCATGTAACTGTAACCACTCTGTATCATATTTTTGAAATAAAATAAAATATAAAAATATAACCTATTCTAGAAAAAATATTCTTTTCAAAATAATTCATCTGTCACAGTACTTGTGAGGAATTCTAGACTCAAGCTGTTAGACCTGGAAAGGGATAGATTGGGAAGCCATCTCAAACAGCAGTCAAAAGGCTGAGAGTTGTACTCAGCAAAGGTCAAAAAGTCAAGGGAAGACAGGGGTATGAGTTATTACCTCAAGAGTATTTAATTTAGAGCTTTTGGACACTAAAAGATTAAGACTTTAGAGACAAGATAGATGTCTGTTATGGTTGTAATGACCATTGCTCCCTTCTGCTCCCTAACAATAAGGGATTCAATTAACACTATGTGTACAAACAATATCTCATGTCAATAGTTGTAATCACCAGCAAGATTGATGCCTTAGTTTGTGGATATACCTGTAGCCACTGACCACCCCCCTCCTAGCCCCCATAGTAGAAGGAATATAAAGCATGTCAAGCAGGATTTAGGGATCCAGAAGCTGGCAATGAGGCTTTGGGTCCTCTGGTGTCTTCTTTCCTATTACTTTCTGTGATTTCTCAGTTCTTTGGCCAGGTATCCCATCATCTTTGCTGTCCCATGGTTGTGGTTAGCGACATTACTGATATTCTGAACACCTCAAAACAAACTATGGAAAAACATTTCCTCAAAGAAGATTGACAAACGTATAGGAGCACCTGGAAAGATACCAAACATCAGCAGTCATACTGTGTTCCTCTAGCAAAAAAGTACAATTCAGGAGTATCTTAACTTCTGATAATATAAGAGATGGATAATTGTCCCTTTTGTATATTTGCATAATTTTTCATAAACACATATACATTGTGAAATAATGTTATTTATTTCATAGGTCACAGACCATGTCACTGGAGTGATGACCCTAATGTCTTATCTCAGTTGCCTGATTCAGACTTGTGAATTGCCTAATTATGAACATTTCTTCATGAAACTCAACAACACAGAATGAAGTGTCAGGGTCAGGCCATTCCATACCTGTAAGGATTTTTATGTATATTAGAGTAATATACACCTACACTGCTCAGCACTTATGGCACATTGGTATGTTATAATTATCTTCAGATCAGAAAAAACGCTAGAGCTTAAAGTAGAATGATGGGCTGTACATTTTCAACTCAAGAGTGATGATCACCCCCTGCAATTATTCTCAGTGGAGAATCCTTCCTATACATTTCACTGACTTAGCTTCTACTCTGTGCTTTACCATTATCAGACAGGGTCACACTGTATCGAGCCACAATACTGCAGCAATCTTAGCTGCCTTTGAATTTTACCTTCAATCTTGACACCAAGGTCAACTCTGCAACTCTAATCACATAGTTAGTTGACATCCAAACTTTTCAAGCCTAGTTAAAAATTCAGCCATCACTGCTCATTGCCGGTGTTAAAGATCTCACTCCTTTAGATTTGTTGTGCATCTTCTTGTATTTCCAACACTGCCTTAGATGTTGGTTTTTGAAGTAGAGCTTTTAGTTTGCATTTGATTTATGGAGGTGTTAGTGATACCAGTTGAACTGCATATATTATAATGTAAGTAATTTGATGTTTTGACATATGAATTTAATTTTGGCAATTGAAGAAGTGAATACACATCACTCACAAAAGTTTCTTTATGTGTATTGGTATTACTTTATTGTGAACTTCCTAAAAGCTAGCCATGGGAGCACATGTCCCTAATCCCATCACTTCTGTCACTGAGACAAGGCTTGAAAGGTCCAGACTACTTGGCACTTCATAGTGAGAACCTGTCTACAGAGAAGGGGAGAGAATAGCAAAAAGAGTAAATGAATCTTCTAATAGTTTTGTTACATATTCTTTACACTTAGCCATTACGACCACTATAATAGTATTTTTTTATGACTTCTTACCTACTCTTTTCCTGTTCTGAGCTGTTTTGTTTATGGATCTCTAAGAAATCATATAAGAATCACATAAGAAATCTATATAAATCATATAAGGCATAATAAAAAATAGTTTTGTTGGGATATATAATCCAAAAGGAATAATTTCAGGAAAGTATTAAGCACATAAAATGTAATGCAGAGCTGGGAAGGTGGCCCAGTGATAGAGTGCTTTGACATGGATTTGTTCTCCTAAAGCAATTACTCCAGGAATAATAAACAGTGGAAGCTGAATGATGTTCATTCAGGTATTTCTTTAGAAATTAAACCAATCTTTATTTGGTATAAAGATCACTTACAATGTCATTACCCACACCCTTTTCATTTAAAAATATTTATATTCTGTAGCAATGTCATTGCCGTTATTACCATGCATGAGACCCTGGATTCGATTCTTCAGCATCACAAAAACAGAAAAAAAAAAGCCTTGAGCTGAAGAGTTGAGGGACAGTGCCCAGGCCCCGAGTTCATGCCCCACGACCGGACCCCCCCCAAAAAAATGTAATGCATTGACTCTTTATTGAAAACTTCACCAGTTGTAGTTTATTTATTCTGATAACAAAGATTATAAACAGTTACAATGGTATTAAGTTACAATAAAAGTTAAAATAAAAGTTACAATGGTATTCCAAATGGAACACAGAACTAGAAACATGAAGGTAGCACTAAAGAATGCTACTGCTACTACTAATCGAGTAAGAATGAAATTTAGGCAAAACTCCCTCAGAGTAAAAGCCACAGGACAACCTCAACATTGCTTTCATTGTTTCATATGAAGAAAAGACTTTATTTTTAGGAAAGACAATTTTTCACAGATATTTATATCAATTATGTATGTATTTCTTAAGGCCTTCAGGAAGAATACTGTGACCATGTTGATGGAAGCTGATTTCTACACAACGGAAGCTGGTGTCTACACAATGTGCAGACACCATTCCAAGCACTGCACCTGCATTAGAGTAATTTTAGTGCTCATGAGTATTTTTCAAGTTAGGAAATGAATTAAGTATTTTATTAAAAACAGAAGTAGGCATAAGGCTAAACAAATTTCCTAAGTACCTAAGACTGATCAGTTGTAGACCCATAATTCAAATCCAGGTTTTCACCAGGCATATCTGAGGATATTCTGTGCCACATTCATTACCTTTCAAGAGCTATGGAGCAGATGAACCCACATTATATTCCTAATTATAGTAATAATGGCAATGACATTGCTACAGGATATAAATATTTTTAAATGAAAAGGGTGTGGGTAATGACATTGTAAGTGATCTTTATACCAAATAAAGATTGGTTTAATTTCTAAAGAAATACCTGAATGAACATCATTCAGCTTCCACTGTTTATTATTCCTGGAATAATTGCTTAAGGAGAACAAATCCATGTCAAAGACACTTGTGTATCAACACAGGCTTTTAGCATTAAGTACCTTGAACATACAGGGAATAGTTTGTTGTGGATATATAATCCAAAAGAAGTAATTTTTGTGGCTATTTACTTCCTTGTTGTACCAAAGAAAATCTGTTCCCTATTTTAAAACATATATCAATTTAATGGATATTAGTGATATCAGTTTGAATTAGGTGTGCATAATATATATAATGTATGCTATTACATAACATATGAATGTTATAGTTATAATGTATGTATCATTACTTATATTCTATAACTACTATAAATAATATATGTATAAAACTGGTTTTAGTATTATACTGTGAAGGATACAAGAAATGAAAACTTTATTTAAACAAATATATTTGTAAGTTTTAGTCACATAAGTTATTTTTGTGCCAATACTGAGACTTGAACTATGGTCTGGGTGTTGTCCCTGATCCATTTCACTCAGACTAGCTTAATATAGCTATCTTCAGATCTCAGCCCCTAAGTAGCTGGGATTGCAGATATTAGTCATGTTAAATTTTTTAATTCCATCCTTGGTAGGTCCGTACATAATTATTTTTGAATGTTCAATTATATTATGATAGTCCATTTCTAAACTAATTCAGAATAAATAACTACTTATTGGAGAAAACTATAAATTGCAATTGAAATTGTAAGGACCCTACTTTACTATCAATTTTCAAAGATATTGCTAGTTTAATTCCTGGACAGACAAGTAGAAAAATTAAATTATGTGTGCATAATACATGTAATATACTATAGTACATAATATACAAATAATATATTTATAATATATGCATAATTAGGAGTATTCTATAATTACTATAAATAATATATGTATAAAACTGGTTTTAATATTATACTGTGAAGGATAGAAGGAATGACAACATCCCTATCTTAACTATCTCATTTTCAACAGTATGTAAACTATGCTATAAACATATACCATCAAGAAAGCACACCTGTGTAATCACATATTCACCTTCAAATATTCTCATCGCTATGAACATCCTCTAAGATTGGCTACACTTATCTACAGCAAACACTTTGTGATACTTTCTGGGTAATGTTGCTTGTCTTCATCCTTATCAGCCCTTCAGCAACTTCAGTGAAGAGCATTTTCTCCTGCTTTGCCTGTAGATTATATCAACCCAGCAAAGAAACTGTGGCTGGCACTTGAGCACTGGTACATTCAGAGGTTCTTTGGTTTTGTTTTAGTGTAAATGAAAACATACTGATTTGAAAATACTATAAATATTTGTTCTTTAAGTTTATTGTTAATTCAAATATAATAGGGGTGGTTTTAGTGGTGCATGCCTTTAAATCTAGCTATTTAAAAGTCTGGAAACAGAGGATCATAGTTTTAAGCTAGACCAGAGAAATGAACCACTTATCTTCAACTAAGAATCAAAAAGCTAAAAGTGGAGCTGTGGCTCAAATGGAAGACTGGCAGCCTGAGCACAAAAGAAAAGTAAAAGAACCTATGCCCCTAATTTAAGTCACAGTATTAGCACTCATATACTATATATACATATACATGGTTCCTAAAATATCCTGTGAGTTAATTTGTCAAAACCTGGTCATAGATTACATATGAGGTGTGAAGAAGTATGTAAGTCTGAAGTGACCCCAAGGTCTTTTGACAAGACAACTAGAAGAGTTATCACTTAATCGAATAGTAATGAGGAATAGGTTTGTAGATAAAGATCAAAGCTCACTATGGGATCTTTTGAGTTTCTTAAAATCAGCAGCTAGGAGTTGTCAGTAGACAGGATGCTATAAAGGACTTGAATTAAAGAAAGAACAGAGCTGGAGAAAAAAATACAGAAATAATTACATGTACTCAATGGTAACATTATCATGAGAAAGAAGATTACAGAACTAAGCCCTGAGATACACAAATATGTAAAACATGACAAATGAAGAAAAACTAATAAGGATATAATGCAGACTTATAGAGATAGGTATTTTTAATGTTTAAGGGCTATGAAGTGATTGTGTGATGATCTAAAATTTAAGAAATTGGTAAGGTCAACTATTCCTTGGGCCAACCATAGCTGATAGTTTAAGTAAAATGGGGCCACAATAGTGTGTCTTGATATACCAAAGTGAAAACAGATCAATATTTGGAAAGCTATTTTTGGACATGTGGTTGGAGTGACAAACACTGCAGTTTGTTCAAGTGTCAGTAGAAACAGTTTTAGCACAATGATAGAATTCTTTCAGGGATCTGGTAGATTTTCCCTGTCTTCAATTTCCCTTTTTTTCTGAGAACTAAAATATCATCACTGGAAGCCAGTCCCAAATTGTGCCTTTGGCAAGTTACCAGATATTCAGTCTATCACATACCCAAATAACAGAAAATGGGAACAGGTATACATTGAGCACCACAGTAGACAGGTCTCTGGACTTTCTCATGAAGAGCCTTCTGCTGTTGTGGGATAGATAGGGCTGGATAATATACAAAATAGCCATCATACATTGAAAGTATTCTGCTAAGTTGACACCTGAGATACTGGATGTTTTAACTGCATTGTATTGATTTTGATAAATCAGTTAATCAGATTCCTTATACCATATCATGTTACTAGACTGTGAAATGCATGTTTATTGCATTTTCTTTGTATAACATATAGCATGTTTTGAAATTTGGTAAAATCATTCATCATTTTATTTTTTTTCAATATGGATTACTTCTAGTTCTCAAGAGTGGGGAAATGCCCTGGAACTTTGTACCTTGAAGTCATATGTTGCCATGTGTCATATCCTATTTTCCTTGTACAGAGTTGGTAATAAATCATATGTAATTTATTTTTTATTTTAATTTATTGTTTATTGCAGAGTTTGAACTAGGGCCCTGGGCACTGTTCCTGAGGTCTTTGGTTCAAGGTTATCTCTCTACAACATCGAGCCACAGTATCAATTTTAGTCTTGTGTGATTAGTTGGTGATAAGTGTCTCAAGGGAACTTTTCTGCCCAAGCTGGCTTTGAACTGTGATCCTCAGATATCAGCCTCCAGATTAGCCAAGATTACAGGCATGAGCTACCAGCACCTGGCTATATGTAATCTAAACTGAAGTTTTCTTCAAGTGTTTAATCCTACATTGAAGTTATTTTTCTTACAAACTTCCTAATACATATGTAATCTATTCTATTTTGAAAAGTACTGTTGTACCTCCCACTTATTTATGGCATTTCTGAAATCCAAGTTCCTCTGTGTTTCAAAGTGGATACTTTTGCCTGTAACAAGTATTGTTGTTGAACACATAACATCTGGCTACTTAGAAAACAAAAGATGTGAAACTACCGTAGCCAGATAAAGAACTTCCAGGACAATTCAAGGGCAACTCATGTACTGTCTGTGTAGGTGAATAGGGACCATAGAAAAGAAATTCTTATACTTGTAAGTGATTGAGTGTTTGTTCACATAGATGATCACTTGTTTATCTGTTGCTATAGTTTTACACATTCACTAGTAAAACTATATCATGTGTGTGCGTGTGTGTGTGTGTGTGTGTGTGTGTGTGTGTGTGTGTGCAGATCACAGTTTCCAAAATCCAGAGAACCACCTCCATGGGCATCACTTTCTTATGTTGCTCTTTGGGTAATAAGAATGAAACCTGGAACTGTCAAATGGTAGAGAAATTACTCAGTGATTCAAGCATTTATCTTTCAATATGTTGCTTGCTCCTAACACTAAAATTAGGAAAACTGTTAATATATAATATATGTTATAATATATTTAATATATTATACATAATGTATAATATATTGCATATTATAATATATGCTATATATAATACCTGACAGTAGTATATATTTATAAGGAAAAATACAATAAACCTATCTATGTCCATACTTTCCTAGCCATGATTAAGTTCAGTAGATTTAGGTGCATTATATCTCAATAGGAAAAGTCTACTGAAGTTCTGAGGACCTTGAGCTAGATAAGGAGAATTCCTGTAAAAGAAGCCTCTCCTCAATTATGAGAAAAGATAAGTTTGGAAATTTGTTTTTTTTTTTCGGGGGGGTGGTCATGGGGCCTGAACACTGGGCCTGGGTGCTGTCCCTCACCTCTTCACCTCAAGGCTAGTGCTCTACCACTCAAGCCATAGCACCACTTCCTTTTTTTTTTTTTTAATATTTTTTATTGTGAAAATACTGTACAGAGGGGTTACAATTACATGGGCAAGATAATGAGTACATTTCTTATCAATCATTGTAGCCTTCTCCTTTGTTTACCTTTCCCATCCCTTCCCAGCCACCCCCTCTGCCTCCCCACCCAATCCTCCCCCCCCCACCAAAGTTGTAAAATTTGTTTTTGACATGACAACTTGTACTTCTCATTGTTGCAACGGTCCACCTGTATTCTTATTTAAATGACTTGTTTTTCCCCTTCCCCTCCACAAATTAAACTGACATCAAATACAGTGAAAGCAGGGGTTATACTGTGAGGGAGGGACATACAAAGCAACAAAGAAATAACCTTACAAATGTGTTAGAAACAAATGCATGAAAGAAAAAGAACATTTAAATACATATCTTAGGGTTCATTCTCCTAACATCGCCTTATCTGACCTTTTCTGCTTGACTCATACATATACTAGATATTGCAAATAAGGGAAACCATGGGACCTATGTTTCTTTGGGGCCATAGCACCACTTCTGGCTGAGGAATCAAACCGAGGGCTTCATGCATGTAAGGCAAGCACTCTAACCTCGGAGCCACCTTCCCAGCCCAAATTTGGTAGTTTTTGAGAAGAGGAATTTGGCATTTGCTTTGCATCCTTGATTAGTAGGTATCATTTTGCTCCAAATTTTGTCTCCTTTTATGTTCCCTAAACACTTACACAGGATCATCATTCCATAGCATATCTTTAAGTCCTTCTTTTATTTATTTTATCATTATTGTTTTGTTGTTGTTGTTTTGCTGATGCTGAAGCTTGAATTCAGGGACTAGGCAGTTTCCCTGAGCTCCAGGCTAGTGATCTACCACTTGAGCCACATTACTACTTCTGGGTTTTTCTTCCTGGGCTTGCTTTGAATCATAATACTCAGATCCCACCATGCTGAATAGCTTGGATTACAGATGTGGGCCACCAGGGCCCAGCAAGTACCTCTCTTTTAGATATTATTCTAAAAGCCTCCTATCCAAGGTCACTCCTAAGATAGTAAATGGAACTATGCCAATAGTTCCTTCACATTTTCATCTCCTGTTATGGCTATGGTGTGTCTTTTCCATCTTATTTTGAACTTACTTCACTGTTCTCTTCTTAATCCATTGTTCTAGGTGTGTTACTAAAAATTAACTAAATTTAGTGGGTAGAAACCCTAAATCACTCAACTATTAATTTCATTTAATTTTTTCAATATGATTGTTTTTCTGTACAAATATGAGCTTATACTCAGCTTCTTGCATCTACCTATTGGCATAAGCAGAGCCTAGGCTTATTCTACCTCAAATGCAAGAGGTTAACCAAATAATAGCCTACAGTATTCCTGCCTAGGAGTCAGGACAAGTAGTTGAGTGCCTGAAAGAAGCAATGCATTCCTGGCATGGGAAGGGGTGGGAAAGACAAGAGCCCAGAGAGCAAACTGGCAGTAACAACATTTAACAACTTCTCCTTTGGGGAAACTGACCTCCTGCAAAGTGGTGGTGAGATAACACCTAGTGAATTTTCATATATGAAGGAAGTTGTCATGTCTCAGTACAAAACTCACTTGTAGTCAAAGAGAGGGTCATTCTTTTGTGTCCTCCATAGGTCCAGTCTCACTTATCTCCATCTTAGACTTTGCCCAGACTCTATTCCTACCAGAAGATCCCTAATGAGGAGAAAAGTGTGATCTCTTGGCTTCTGACTGGCTCTGTGGGAGCTGAGGCCACTTTTAGTTTTGAACCTGTTCCTCCTGACAAGGCTGTGGTGGGTGGTGGGAAAGCTCATTCTCTGAATTGTGCCCTAGTACCAAATCTCTTCAGAGAAAGCCAAGGAATTACAGATTCTGCTTGGGGCGGGGGGGTGAGTTACTCCATTTCCAAAGAGTTCAATTAATATCTGATTCTGAGGCCAGGTGTAGGTCCTTCACCAGATCCTTCAAGCTGGAGTGGATGTTACCTCAGACTCCAGGCCATCTTCACATTTCTCCAGCTCTTTCTCATGAACAAAATGGTCATAGGAGTTGATTCAGAAACAAGGAGAAGTGAGAGTAGCAGAAGAATCATCAGAAGGGGGAGGAATTAGAAACTTTGGGTGAAAAAAGGGCTCAGAAAATCTAGGATCACTCACATCATTTGGGAATCATATCATAAGATTAGGGAATAAAAGTAATAAATTACTACCTAATTAGTAACTCCGCTGCTCTGACTACATTACAAGTGTTCTGTTCAAAGGTACTGTCCTAGCTCTATTTTGATGAGGAAAATGTAGCACATTCACAGAGTTCTGAGTATCTTCATAGCCAGGTTGTTCTTACTCTCTACTTTTCTGTTACTTTCCTTTGCTGGATTCTATCAATGACACTAGAAAGTGTTATCATCTTCAGACAAGTAATTACATTTTCTTTTAATCCATTTGTTATAAAAATAAAACAAATTATGGGGAAAACTATGTCTATGGTACATTTTCTTCCAAGGCATATTTATTTTATGTTAAGTATTATTTTAATAGTTTCATTTTTAAAACTTGAGGAAAATGTTTTGTTACTATTAGCACTAATTATTGCACCTGTTTTTGTATTTTTCCATGTCTGTATGTTTGTTATTAAGCTTCTAAAATTTTCTTTTCCCCCAACTATTGCCTTCTTAAAATTTCTTCAAATTATAAACTATATATAATAGTCCTGTATATGTTCATTGATATATTTAAATTTTGATCTAATATCCACATATTATAGGTTATCTTCAAACTGTTGTAATTGCTCTGAAAATCTATATGGAGGTCCCTCATTAAAGCAAAAACACAATGCCACAAAACCCAGTGAAAATAGGATTAGGTATCTATCCAAAAATATTTAGCAATGATACAGTAGAAACATTCACTTCTCACTGGGCGCCGGTGCCTCACACCTGTAATCCTAGCTACTCAGGAGGCTGAGATCTGAGGATCGAGGTTCAAAGCCAGCCTGGGCAGGAAAGTCTGTGAAACTCTTATCTTCAATAAACCACCAGAAAACCGGAAGTGGCACTGTAGCTCTAGTGGTAAAGCACTCTCATTGAGCTGAAGAGGTGAGGGACAGCACTCAGACCCAGAGTTCAAGCCCATGACCGACAAAAAAAAAAAAAAAAGCTGATAATGAGCTGAGCTGTTAGAGGTAGTTTCCCTAAAGATCTAAGAGCTAAAAGTGGAGAGGCAAACCCAGAGCTCTGCACTACATCAGTCCACCATGCCAATTACTTCTACCATAGTACTAACTACCCAGTTTGCACACTCATGACCTTTTTACCCTGATTGTGCCCCACAATCCCTCACAACTTTTACTCTTTCACTTTGTCTATGCTTTCTTGTCCCTGCTAAACTCTTCTGGATGCCTGTATTAGCTACCCCAACCCTTGCAAAGCTGTTGCTGCTACCCAATTTCCTGCCACTTCAACTCAGTTATTACAGTCACAATTACCCTTTCCCTGGTATCCTAGTCTCTGCTACTCTTTTCTGCTACCCATAATTCATAACACCATTGTTCCAGCCACTTGACCCCTGACACCCTTGTCTCTGATACCACATTCCCAAACAAAACAAGGGAAGAGTGGGCACAGACAGTCGACTTGGGTACTCCTCTTGCAGGCACATTGGGACATTATTCCTCAGGTATTTAACACAAGGGATTTATTGGCGGTGGAAAGAAATGAGGTTACTCAGAGGTGACTAATATCCAAGGATATCAACTGACAACTTGTTGCTAGGAAAAGAAAGCCCTAAGGTGAAAGTTAATGAGAAAAAGTTTTACAAAGATATTGGGGATGATGCAATAGGTTTAGCTTAGTCCCTTCTACTAGTGATCTGAATTATTTTTTGACATAGATATGTAACTACTTTGCATTTTAAAAATTATATGAAGATGCATCTTTGTGTGGTATTTATATTAATTTATGAAATAGTTGCATATGATCACATTAATGATATTCAATATTTTATGTTCAATGTTATGCTCATGAGGCTGCCTTTGGCAATATGAATTGAGCTCTCTAACAACAAATGGAATTTCATTGTCAAATACTACAAGGAGATTACTGATGCTAGTACCAAAATGAAAGCTGGAACAAAAAAACTGAAGAAAGCTGCAAGTTTGATGGGAAGGGGTCAGTGGTAAGGGCTATGATGAAAGAGAAATTTTTCACCATGGAATCTTGGAAGAATAGAATGTGTTTTGTTGAATTACTTAGCTTTTTAAACCTTCTTAGAAAGCAGAACATTATTTTTATTCTTGCTTTTTGGTAGCTGTTTAATGAATGGTTTAACAAAAAAATTATCAAAATGACTGAAAATTAAATGATGTGAATTATCAGATTAACATTATACCTAAAGTTGCCCTGAGATGGAGGAAGATTGGATTCTTTTCTATTAAATTAATGGAATAAACTTCCTTTTGAATGGTTGGACAGTCCATGACACTTGTTCCAAAACAAGAAAAGATACTGGAGAGAAAAAAAAAGAGGAAGGAGACTCAACGAAGCTGAAATTAGCATGTTCTCATTTGGAGTTTAATGGGTTTTTTCTACAAAGAATAAGAATTTCATCTTAACATAATTTCAAAATGGATGTGCTACAGGATAGCTTGTAAATGTAATATTTAATGCTGTTGAATTACTTGAAGACAAATGTTTACAGAAAACTTTAAATTCCAGAAAAACTGTAATGTTCCAATAAACACCTGGAAGAAATATAATTTAAAAATTCATGGTTCAAAGCAAACCCTGGCAGGAAAGTCTGTGAAACACTTATCTCCAAACAGGAAGTGGCACTGTGTCTCAAGTGGAAGAGGGCTTCTCTTGAGCTGAAGAACTTAGGGATATGTTAAAACCCAGTCCCTGAGTTCAAGCCCCAAGACTGACAAAAAGAAATAAAAAAAAAATTAAAGCATTAGGGATGGGAAGGAGACTCAGTAGTAGAGTGCTTGTCTTGCATGAATGAGGTCCTGGTTTCAATTCCTCTGCACCACATAAGCAGAAAAAACTGGAAGTGGTGCTGTGGCTCAAGTGATATAGCCTTGAGCTGAAGAGCTCAGGGACAGTGCCCAGACCCAAAGTTCAGGCCCCCTACCAACAAAAACAACAAAAAAAATTAAAGCATCAAACAATCCGAAGAGGTTGTCCAGAATAATGAATGCCGCATTATCCGTTTACATGACTTAGTGACTTGAAACCTAGTTTACCAGGGGAGGTGGTGGGCAATTTGTGTCTTTGCCAAAACCTGTGAAATTATTTTGTACTTTCCCAAGGAGGGACAAAACAGGGAATGGGGGGAGGAGGATAGGTGTTTGGGGGCCTTGCCTTTTGGTTCAGTGATTGTTTTCTGGAGTCAAATTCAGAGAAATCCTGCTTGCAATCCTAGTTGCATGGGGAATGAAGAAGCCAAGCCCTGGAATTGGACTTTGCACTGTCCTTGGCCCGGTTCCAACCACCACTGGATAATCCAAGTCCCATTTCAGGAACAAGATGCCTTGAAGACTACTGATCCACTGGGCAGGTGGACCTAACCACAGCCAGGAAAGGCAAAAAATTCAATGCCGAGGGCATCACTGGAAATCTACAACAGGCAGAGATTTTTAAATATATTTTATTGTAAAAATACTGTACAGAGGGGGTTCAGTTACATGAGTAGGGTAATGAGTACATTTCCTATCGAGCATTGTTACCTCCTCCTTGGTTTTTCCCCTACCATCCCTTCCCTCCCCACCTCTCCAACTCCTCCCTCCTCAATCCCTGCCTGACATTGTAAATTCATTTTCTACATAGTGTCCTGTACATCTCTTCATCACAATGGGTCAACCTGCAGCCCCATTTAAGCATTTTGTTATATCCTTCCACTCCCCAAATCACAAAAGTAAATATAGAAGATGCAGAACATTGGAATCAAATACAGTGAAAACAGGGATTATACCGTGGGGAGATGAACCTACAAAAGAATCACATACTGCATTATAAGTATATTAAAAACAAAACCAAGACTGATTTGGGGTATATTTCACTTAACATCATCTTATGTGGTCATAATAACATAACTTTTTATCTTTTCTGCTTGTCCTAGACATGTACTAGTCCTTGCAAATAAGGGAAAGCATGGGACCTATGTTTCTCTGGGCCTGGCTTACTTCACTTAATATAATTTTTAACAAGTCTTTCCATTTCCTAACAAATGGGGCATTGTCATTCCTTCTAATGGAGGCATAGAATTCCATTTTGTGTGTGTGTGTGTGTGTGTGTGTGTGTGTGTGTGTGTGTGTGTGTGTGTGTGTCACATTTTCTAGATCCATTCATCTACTGAGGGGAATCGGGTTTGGTTCCATATCATAACTATAGTGAGTAATGCTGCAACAAACATGGTTGTGCTGGTAAAATGACCTTGTTTGTGATCATTTGGGTAAATGCCCAAAGGTGGGATTGCTGGGTCATAGGGAGCTCTAAGTGGAGTCTTTTGAAGAATTTCCATACTGCTTTCCAAAGTCGTTGAACAAGTTTACACTCCCACTAACAATGCAGTAGGGTTCCCGCCAGCATCTGTAATAATTACATTTCTTTTTTTAAAATTTAATTTTATTTTATTTGTGAACATACTGTACAGAGGGGTTACAATTACATGGGCAGGATAATGCGTACATTTCTTACCAAGCATTGCAGCCTCCTCCTTTGTTTACCCTTCACATCCCTTCCCAGCTTCCCCCCTCCCCCCCCAATACCAATCCTTCTCCTCCCCCCCCCCCCCCCCGTTGTAAAGCTCGTTTTGGACATGACAACTTGTACTTCTCATTGTTGCAACAGGTCCACCTGTATCTTTAAACAACTGGTAATTACATTTCTTGATTATAGACATTCTAACTGGAATGATGTGCGATCTCAATGCTGTCTGATTTGCATTTCTTTTATGGCTAGAAAAGTTGAGCATTTCTTCATGTGTCTAATGGGCATTTTCATTTCCTCTTCAGAGAAATCTCTCTTTAAATCTTTAGCCCATTGAGTTATCCGGCAGTTGTTTCTTTGATGATTTGTTGTTGGGGAATTTAATTTTTTGAGTCCTAAGTATATTTTAGATATAAGACCTTGTCCATTTTATGACTCATGAAGATCTTCTCCCAGTACGTGGGCTGTCTACAGGTCTTGTTAGCTTTGACCTTTGCCTTGCAGAAGCTCTGCGGTTTCAAGCAATCCCATTTGCCCAACCTTTCTTTGATTTGTTTTATTTCTTGTTCTCTATTAAGAAAATTTTGGTGTGTGCTAAAGAGCCCTAGAGTTTCTCCTATTCCTTCATGTAATGTTTTCACGGTGTCTGCTTTTATTTTGAGGTCTTCTGTCCATTTGGAGTTGATTCTGGTGCAGGGCAATATATACGGATCTAGTTTAGTTTTTTTTTTAATTTTATTTTATTTTATTTGAGAACATACTGTACAGAGGGGTTACAATTACATTGGCAGGATAATGCATACATTTCTTACCAAGCATTGCAGCCTCCTCCTTTGTTTACCCTTCACCTCCCTTCCCAGCCTCCCCCCTCCCCCCCACCCAATCATACCCCCTCCCCCCCCACACCGACATTGTAAAGCTTGCTTTGACATGACATTTTGTAGTTCTCCTTGTTGCAACAGGTCCACCTGAATCCTTAAACGACTTGTTTGTCCCCATCTCCTCCACATGTTATACTGACATCAAATAAAGTGAAAGCGGGGGTTACACTGTGGGGGAGGGACATACAAAGCAACAAAGAAATAATCTTATAAATGCATTAGAAACACATACATGAAAGAAACGAAAACATTAAAATACATATTTAAGGGTTCGTTTTCCTAACATCACATTATCTGACCTTTTCCGCTTGACTCATACCTATACTAGATATTGCAAATAAGGGAAACCATGGGACCTATGCTTCTTTGGGCCTGGCTTACTTCACTTAATATAATTTTTTCCAAGCCTTTCCATTTCCTAACAAATGGGGAAATGTCATTCTTTCTGATGGAGGCATAGAATTCCATTTTGTATATATACCACATTTTCTTGATCCATTCATCTACTGAGGGGCTTCTGGGTTGGTTCCATATCTTAGCTATGGTAAATAATGCTGCAATAAACATAGTTGTGCTGGTAGCTTTAGTGTGGTCTTGTTTGTATACATTTGGGTAAATGCCCAAAAGTGCGATTGCTGGATCATAGGGGAGATCTATGTGAAGTCTTTTGAGGAACCTCCATACTGCTTTCCAAAGTGGTTGAACAAGTTTACATTCCCACCAACAATGAAGTAAGGTTCCTTTCTGTCCACATCCCCTCCAGCATCTGTTGTTAGAGTTCTTGATTTTTGCTGTTCTAACTGCAGTGAGGTGATATCTCAATGTTGTTTTGATTTGCATTTCTTTTATGGCTAGGGATGTTGAACATTTCTTCATGTGTCTATTCGCCATCCTTCTTTCTTCTTCAGAGAAGCTTCTCTTTAAGTCTTTCGCCCACTTATTTATTGGGCAGTTGTTTCTTTGAGGATTTGTTGTTGGGTCGTTTAATTTTTTGAGTTCCAAGTATATTTTAGATATGAGACCCTTGTCCATTGTATGGCTAGTAAAGATCTTCTCCCAATCGGTGGGCTTTCTATTGATCTTACTAGCTATGTCATTTGCCCTGCAGAAGCTCTGCAACCTTATGCAATCCCATTTGTCCAACCTTTCTTTGATTTGTTGTGTCTCCGGGTCTCTATTCAGAAAATTTCGGCCTGAGCCAAGGAGACCTAGGGTTTCTCCTATTCCATCCTGTAATGTTTTCAGAGTGTCTGCTTTGAGTTCAAGGTCTTTGATCCATTTAGAGTTGATTCTGGTGCAGGGTGATATATAAGGATCTAGCTTTAGTTTTCTACAAGTAGTTAACCAATTTTGCCAGCACCATTTACTGAAGAGGCTGTCTTTCTTCCATTCTATTTTTTTAGCTTCCTTATCAAAGATTAGATGGCTATAGGTCTGTAGGTTCATTTCTGGGTTTTCAATTCTATTCCATTGGTCCTGAGGTCTGTTCTTATGCCAATACCAAGCTGTTTTGATTACTATGGCTTTATAGTAGAGTTTAAAATTTGGTATTGTTATTCCTCCAGCAGTGTTCTTTCCGTTGAGGAGCGTTTTTGCTATTCGGGGTCTTTTATTGTTCCATATGAATTTTTGGATTGCCTCTTCTATTTCCTTGAAGAATGAGGGTGGAATTTTGATAGGTATCGCGTTGAATTTGTAGATAGCCTTGGGAAGTATTGCCATTGTTAAGATGTTAATCTTTCCATTCCAGGAGCATGGGAGGTTTTGCCATTTTTTAAGTTCTGTGTTGATTTCCTTTTTCAAGATTTTAAAGTTTTCATCATAGAGGTCCTTCACTTCTTTAGTTAAGTTAATTCCAAGGTATTTTATTTTTTGTGGGGCTATTACAAATGGAGTTGCTTTCCTAATTTCAGCCACACTTTTCTCATTGTTGGCATACAGAAAAGCCATTGATTTTTGGGGGTTAATTTTATAACCTGCTACTTTGCCAAAGTTTTGAATCAGCTTGAGTAATTTGGGAGTGGAGTCTATGGGATTCTTTAAATACAAGATCATGTCATCTGCAAAGAGGGAGAGTTTTATTTCTTCTTTCCCTCTTTGGATCACATTTATGTCTGCATCTTGTCTTATTGCTGTAGCTAGGCATTCTAATACTAGATTGAAGAGAAGTGGAGAGAGTGGGCATCCTTGTCTTGTTCCTGAGTTAAGAGGAAATGGCTTTAGTTTTTCACCATTGAGTATAATGCTGGCTGTAGGTTTGTCATATACAGTCTTTATTGTATTGAGGAATGTTCCATGAATTCCTAATTTTTCCAAAACCTTCATCATAAAGGGGTGTTGGATCTTGTCGAATGCTTTTTCTGCGTCTATTGAGATAACCATGTGGTTCTTGTTCTTGCTCCTGTTGATGTGATGAATAATATTAATTGATTTGCGTATATTGAACCAGCTTTGCATCCCTGAAATGAATCCTGTTTGATCGTGGTGTATGATTTTTTGGATGAATTGTTGAAGTCGATTGGCCAAAATTTTGTTGAGAAGTTTTGCATCAATGTTCATCAAAGAAATGGGTCTATAGTTCTCTTTCTTTGATGAGTCCCTGCCTGGTTTTGGGATGAGGGTTATGATGGCTTCATAGAATGTGTTCGGTAGTGAGCTTTCTCTTTCAATTTCATTGAAGAGTTGGAGGAGAATTGGTGTGAGCTCTGCTTTGAAGGCCTTGTAAAATTCCGCTGTAAAACCATCTGGTCCTGGACTTTTCTTAGCTGGGAGGTCTCTTATTGCTGTTTCTATTTCAATGCTTGATATGGGCCTGTTAAGGTAGTTTAACTCATCTTGGTTTAGTTTTGGCATGTCAATATTTGCTAGGAAGAGGCCCATTTCTGTCAAGTTGTCAAACTTATTAGCATAAAGTTTTGAGAAGTATTCCCTTATAATGTTCTGAATCTTGGTTGTTTCCGTGGTGATGTTTCCATTCTCATCTCTGAGTTTATTAATTTGGGTGTGTTCTCTTCTTTTTTTGATAAGATTTGCTAAGGGTCTGTCAATTTTGTTAAGTTTTTCAAAGAACCAACTCTTTGTTTTGTTGATTCTTTCTATAGTTTTTTTGGATTCTAATTCATTTAATTCTGATTTAATTTTGATTATTTCTTTCTGTCTACTGGATTGGGCTTTATCTTGCTGCTCTTTTTCAAGGAGGTTTAGATGTGTCATTAAATTGCTAGTTTCAGATCTCTCCAATTTGTTGATGTAGGAGCTCAGAGCTATAAACTTGCCTCTGAGTACTGCCTTTGCTGTGTCCCAGAGGAGCTGGTAATTTGTGTGTTCATTTTTGTTTAATAGCATGAACATTTGAATTTCCTTTCTAATCTCTTCCATGACCCACTCTTGATTCAGCAGTGTGTTGTTCAGCCTCCATGTGATACCGAACTTTCTTTGGTGGCTTTTGGTGTTGAGTTCTAATTTTATTCCCTTGTGGTCAGAGAGAATGCAGGGTATAACTTCAATGTTTCTGAATTTAGACAAGTTTGCTTTGTGGCCTAGAATGTGGTCTATTTTAGAAAACGTTCCATGTGCTGCTGAGAAGAACGTGTATTCTGATGCTGCTGGGTGAAATGTTCGGTAAATGTCTGTTAAGTCTAGTTGATCTATGCAGCTGTTTAGATCTGCGGTTTCTCTGTTGAGTTTTTGCCGAGTTGATCTGTCTAGTGGGGAGAGTGGTGTGTTAAAATCCCCAACAATTAATGTCTTTGGATCTATATGGGATTTGAGGGAAAGTAGTGTTTCTTTGATAAATTTGGGTGCTCCATTGTTTGGCGAATAGATGTTTAGAATTGTAATATCCTCCTGAAGGAGAAATCCTTTAATTAGTATGTAGTGACCTTCTTTATCTCTTCTCACGATTTTTAATTTGAAGTCTATTTTATCTGATATTAGGATTGCAACTCCCTCCTGTTTATGAGGGCCGTTTGCTTGGTAGATTTTGTTCCAGCCTTTAACATTGAAAATGTGTTAGTTTAACAGTTGTTTAACCAATTTTGCCAACACCATTTACAGAAAAAGCTATCTTTTTTCCACTCTATTTTTTTAGCTCCCTTTTCAAAGATTAGGTGGCTATTGGTCAGTGGATTCATTTCTGAGTCTTCAGTCCTTTTCCATTGGTCCTCAGGTTTGTTGTTGTGCCATTATCAAGCTGTTCTTATGACTGTGGCTTTTTAGTCGAGTTTGACATCTGGAACTGATATTGCTTCAGCACTGTTCTTTCTGCTAAGGATTGACAAACCTACAGCCAGCATTATAGTTAATGGCAAAAAGTTAAAATCATTTCTTATAAATTCAGGAATGAGGGGCTGGGAATATGGCTCAGTGGTAGAGCGCTTGCCTTGCATGCATGAGGCTCTGGGTTCCATGTCTCAGCACCACATAAGCAATAAGAATAAAAGCCGGAAGTGGTGCTGTGGCTCAAGTGGTAGAGCGCTAGCCTTGAGCTGAAGAGCGGCGGGACAGTGTCCAGGCCCAGAGTTCATGCCCCACGACTGGGGCATGAAATAAATAATTAAAATAAATTCAGGAATGAGATAAGGATGTCTGCGCTGTCCACTCCTCTTCAAATTAGTATTAGAATGCTAGCTGGGGCAATAAGACAAGATACAAACTTAAAGGGGATCCAAATAGGGAAAGATGAAGTAAAACTATTCCTCTTTGCAGATGACATGATCTTGTATTTAAAGAACCTCATGGACTCCACTCCCAAGTTACTTGAGCTGATCAGAAACTTTGGCAAACTAGCAGAATATAAAATTAACCCTCGGAAATCAATGGCTTTCCTGTATTCCAATAACGATAAGAGTGAGGCTGAAAATAGGAAAGCAATACCTTTTTAATATTCACAAAAAAATACAATAGCAAGGAGTTAACTTAAGAGGTGAAGGACCTCTATGATGGAAACTTTAAAAACCTGAAAAAGAAAATGAAAGCAGAACTAAGGAAGTGGGAAACCTCCCACGCTCCTAGATTGGGAAGATTAACATCATGAAAATGGCAATACTGAAAAAGGCTATTTCCAAATTCAATGTGATACATATCAATATCCCAATCTCACTTTCAATGAAATAGAAGAAGCAATCCAAAAATTCATATGGAAGAATAAAAGACCCCGAATAGCAGAGAGGATTTTTGTGATTCTCATTTTGTATTACTACTTTCATTCTACAAAGTAATCTATGGATTTTAACTTTCTTCCCTCCCTTTGGATAAACCTCACAAAAACCCTGCCTCTAGCTCCCAAGACACCTAACTCTTAGGTCTGGACAATTGTTCCTAGATAGTGAATTACTTAGTTGTATTTTGAACGCATAAAACATGCATATAAAACTAGCACATTTTGATCTCATGAGAAAACTGCCTTTTTCCCTCTCTCAAATTCATTTCCTGATAGGCATTTTTAGAAAGAATCTATTTTCTTTTTTAGATGAAAGGCTTGTAGGAAACTATGTTTATAATCTGGCTCTTCCTCCTGTACCTCAACACCTAAAACACAAATTTCACAAAGCATTTATAAGAAACAATACAAAAACCAAAACACTGGGAAATGCTCAGATGCAGAAAGTTTTACAAAACCCAGAATATAACTCTGCTGTCTGAGGCCGGGGCTCTCTGTGTAAATTAACAAACCCCAAAAGAGCAGCCAAGAGTACCAGACATGAGTGTCTCTGGCTGATACTCCATGGACAAGGAGCATGGAGGGGCATCCTGAGCCTGCAGGAGAGTGTCTGGAGGAAAGTTTCCCTGCCAGCCTGAGTACAAAAGTTGGCATCACCCCACCTGGGCCTGTATTTCTTGTCTTCTCCCCACAGCTGAGAACAATCGTCCCCTACTCCATGGAGGATACTGTACAAGCTGATCCCCAGAGCGGCTTCTGTTTTGTCTGCAGTCCTTCCTAGGTGGGTCCCCCCTCCCACCGTGTGTGTGTGCTCTCAGGGGCTGATCCTTAGGGCCCAGGCCCATGGGGCTTGTGGGTATTATATGTGGGTCAGTGGCACTGTGTCATTCACACAGCAGCTTCCCTAGTCCAACAGCAGGTACACCCTGCTATTCTCCCACAGTCTCAGGTGAGGTGCCCAGAAGCACCCGTGTTGGGTAGGCTGCCACTAGGCTCCTACTTCATCAGAGGGGCCAGATGAAGTGGCTGCTGACTGAATTACTAATTATTTTATGGAGCAGTTATAAACAAATTGATACATATTACTGTATGATATATAATGCTATATCCTTGAGTCTCTAGTCTACAAAATCATTGAACTTGATACTAGCAAGAATGTATTTTATTTTATGTGTTTATAAGCCCATAATGGCAAACTGAAATGAAAGTACAACAAAACTCTTCTCCAAAAAACACATTCTAAAATCACAGAATTTGAAAAAAATTGTATGTAAGTGCAAATGAAATTATACTAGGATAGTAAAATACACACAAAAATATTACATTCGTTACATTCAAAAGTAAAATAAGTAAGTACAGAAAGAATTCCTACTGGATAAAAAATATTACAATGCTTAACAGGTAGAAGTGATATAGGTTATATGTTTCCTTTTTATAAAACTTATTTATATCTTCCTGTTCTGTTTATCTTAGTGAAGGAAAATGTTAGAAAGCAGAAATTATATGTGGCATCTCTTACTTCCAGTACTACAAAGGAGAGTGGCACTTCCTAATGGGAGTCCTGGGATGACACCCACACCCAGCTCATGTAGACCCATCAGAGGTCCCTGTGGTGACCCTGAGGGGGTCTGGAAAACCGCACTGCTGTTGCAGCAGGTGCAGTATTTGTTGTGGTGGGCTGCATCCAACAAAGCTCCATCAGTGACCAGACCAAGCAACCCAGCCTCAGGTGCCAAAGCCAGGAGGTAAGGCAGGGCAGACCCCAAGTCCTGCCTTCCATGTGTGTGGCCTGCATTGCCAAGGCCAGACCCATTCCTGCTTTGGATACCAATGAGGGTAGAGGATGAGCCCATTGCTGCCAAAGGGAGCATCCCCGGAATGGCACCCAGAGCTGGGCCCATGTGGACCAGAAGGACAATGGAGGAGGCTATACAGCAAAGCCAAAGGGGCTTTGATTCCCCAGTGCTGCAGCTGGTGCACTGCAAGTCCATGCTCCTCTGGCACTGATGGGCATATGCAGGGATGGCACCTTACCCGAGATCACAGGGACCAGAAAATGGAGGTCCGTGGGGAGCTGAAGGGGCTCCAGGGTGCTCAGCTGCCACAGCTGTCACAAGCCCGCTGGCAGAAGAGCCAGCACACGACTCTAATCCCCATTCTGCCCTAAAGTCTGAACCAAGGTTGGGCTGCCTGGCCCCAAGGGGGTGAATTGTCCACCAAGCCTTCCTTCTCTTGTGGACTGTGCAGTGTACAAGCATGGTGTTCTCCACCCCACACCCATGGGGGCAGGCAGTGACCCCACAACAGAGTCTCACTGGGATGGCACTTGCACCCAGGACCACCGAAGACCAGTACCAGCACACCTGGCAGAGGAGAGGGCAGCAGTGGACTCAACTCCAGCCCCATGGCTGCCAGATCCTGGGTGAAATGGAACAAGTGAGAATGGGAAGGGAGGTGGGCAGGGTGGGCAGGGCTCATCTGGCAATGGTAGGGACCATGCACACACACATCCCTTCACTGCACATCCACCACAAGGGAGGGGCCCCACTTCTCAACGGGTGACCTGAAGAGGCCCCACACCCACAAGGACTACATAAATGGAAGTTCACGTGGTGATATTGAAAGGGCTCCAGGGTACAGCCTTGCTCCTGCACTGATCAACTGGCACAAAAAAAAAAAAAAAAAAAAAAGGAAAAATGACCACTACACCTTTTCATCAATGATAACCTATTATACTTTCAAAACAGTTTTACTTTCCTCTTGTCCTATATTTTTGCATGGGGCCCTCTGAATTAACCAGAAATCTCCAGGATTTCTTCATGCACAGTAATACAAATAAATATAGCTTCTATTCTTTTTTGAATTAAGGGAGGTTGCATTTAGTTCTTTCCCATGTTTGATTCATGAAAAAGAAATCCTGAAGTGTATCTGTAAAACACAAAACTCAAGCTACCCAGAGAGAAATAATCACATGATTAGTGGTTCAAATGATATTTCATCTTTGCATTTCTTTAGAAAACTGCATACTTGGGGCTGGGAAGGTGGCTCAGTGGTAGAGCCCTTGCCTTGCATGCATGAGGCTCTGGGTTTGATTCCTCAGCACCACATAAGCAAAAAGAAAAAAGCCAGAAGTGGTGCTGTGGCTCAAGTGGTAGTGTGCTAGCCTTGAGCTGAAGAACTGAGGGACAGCGCCCAGGCCCAGAGTTCAGGCTCCACAACCGGACCACCCCCCAAAAAGAAAGAAAGAAAGAAAGAAAGAAAGAAAACTGCATACTACTTTCTACAATGAGAATATTAACCTGTATTTTGACCAAGAGAGTACAAAATTTCCTTTCCTCCACACTCTCACAACATTATTACCTTCTGAGTATTTCCAAGGGCAGGTTTTTCCTATGTGCAGTACCCCAGACTGGCCTTAGAATCAAATCCTCTTACTCCAACCCCCTAAATGCTTGGAATTACAAGCCTTTACCACCACACCTGACTCCTTTGATTTTGTTGATAAGAGTTATAATAGTTATGAAGTAGTATCATAGTAATTTTGAGTTGCATTTCTCTAATGACTTCTGTTCAGAAAGCATTAAGCCAGCATAGAAGTGGTATTAAACACAAATTTGTAAACCCACTGGTGATTTTCAGGGCTTTTTGGAAAGCAGGTCTATTCAGAACTTTCATCCATATTAAATCAAGTTTCTTGTTAATCTCATCTTTAATATCTCTATACAAAATGAATACTTAATTCAATATAGTAGAAAGGAAAAATTAAGCAACTCCTAACATTTTTCACTTTTCAATAAAATTATATTGCTTAAATCAATTTCTGTTTATGCTTGAGACTATACTACTTAATTTGGTTAGACCTTTTACAAAGCTTTATATACTTTATTTATTTTATGTTGATTGCTCTTTCCAAATCCTGCATGTCTAATTTTGGTTTCTTTCAGTCTCATGTAGTTCAGATTTCAAACCGAAGAATAAATGGAAGGAAACAAACAAACAAAAAAAGAGTTCCTCTCATCTGATGATGCCTCTACAAGAATGAGGAAAGAGTTCATCCTGCTAAGGATCTATGATAGAATTTCAAAAAGAGAATTCATTCTTCTAGGTTTTCCCTATCTTTGTGATGTACCTTAAATTATATAAAACAAAATACACTGCTCAGATACTCTTACGTTTTATCAGTTTTGTACATTTTCATATGGACTTCACATCTGTCTACAACATTCCTTCTTTATAAATGTCCCTGATATTTTTACACTATCAAGACATAAGATAACCAGTTTGATTTACAGCATGAGAGTTATCCTCCTGGCTTCCTTGGAAGCAGAGCATGGTCAATAGATAACATTACTTCTGGTTGCTCACTTCATGTAATGGTTTCTGTAATACATTTTATTTAGTATTTAAAAAACTGTTGGCTAAACTCAAAAGCTCATTCATAGAAGTTTATGTTAAGTTTTTCACAAGTTTTAATTCTCTTAATTCTTAAGATAACATTTGCTATAATACTAATATTATTACCATTTAAGTGTTGGGAAAAATTGTAATTAAAGGCACTAAATGCATGGCCCAAATACACACAGTGAGGAAAAAAATGAGTCAAAGTTTCCAAAAGTCTTTCAGCAATTCAGAAAAGGTAGGTAAAATCTGACCATTCTCTTACACTCTAAATTCAATATTAATATTGCTCAAGAAGTAATAGCATAGCAATTATTGCCGATGATGATTGTTTTCTGTCACAATTTGTCTTCAACACAGACTGTGTTGGTAACATTGCGTTATCATGCACAGAATTGAGCTTATACATTGAGTTTCAAAGACAGCCAAATTTCTTCTGTACTACAGTTCCATTTTTCTTTTTAAAAAGTACCAAAACTTTTAAATATCATCACTTTCTGTCTTTTAAGAATCCAAAAGAGAAATAAATTCACATTTAATTTAATAAATTCACCTTTACTTTTAAAGCAAAGTGCTTTAAAAGTAGGAGATGATAAAAACAGGCCCCCATGAAGTAAATTTTCTTCTACTTTTAAAATTATTCTGAAAACCTTGTGCTGGTTGGTCACACCTGTATTCTTGTTTACTTGAGATATCTACTCAGGAGGCTGAGATCTGTGGATAAAGTTGGAAGCCAATCAGGGCAAAATTATTTTTGAGATTATTTTTCAAAAAAATTTAATGAACTAGCAAAGAGCCAGGAGTGCAGATGTCACTCACCAATCTAGAGAGGAAAGGCCTAGCAAGACCTTAAAGCCCTGAGTTCAAATTCTGAGCACTCCAACACACTTGTGTACCCATGTGCACACACACACACACACATTTATTCAAAATACCCTCGTGTCAGTGTTTTGAATTAATTTATTTGTTAACAAGATTATATGGATAAAATAAGGGAAATAAACTCTTCAATCTCAGAACATTTTTATACATTTTTTATTTTAAAAATACTGCACAGAGGGGTTACATTTACATGAGCAAGGTAATGAGTACATTTCCTAACAAGCATTGTTACCTCCTCCTTTATTTTTCCCCCACCATCCCTTCTCTCCCACCTCCACAAGTACACTCCACTCCTTCTCTCTCCTTCCCCTACCTAAATTGTAAAATTCATTTTTCATCATACGTCTTGTGCATCTCATTGTTACAATGGGTCAACCCATATCCCTATTTAAGCATTTTGTTGTTTTCTTCTTCTCCCCAAATTAGAGAAACGTATATACAAGATGTAGGCGCACCAACTTCAAATCCAGTGAAAAAAGGGGTTATAGTGTGGTTGAGGAACATATAAAGGAACAAAAAAAATCACATCGTACAGTATAAGTATGTTAGAAATAATAGCAAGATAGAATCACTTGTGTACCTATCTTGGTGTTCGTTTAGCTTAACATCATCTTATCTGGTCAAATGCACATAGCTTAAGACATTTTCTGATAATCCCGGACATATATTAGCTATTGAAAATAAGAGAAACCATGGGACCTATATTTCTTTGGAGTTGGCTTACTTCACTTAAAAATTTTTTTCCAAATCTTTCCATTTCCTAACAAATTGGGCAATGTCATTCTTTCTGATGGAGGCAGAGCAAGCAATTGTATATATTTACCAGGTTTTCTTGATCCATTCATCTACTGAGGGGCATCTGGGTTGGTTCCATATCTTAGCTATGGTAAATAATGCTGCAATAAACATAGTTGTGCTGGTAGTTTTAGTATGGTCTTGTTTGTGATCCTTTGGGTAAATGAACAAAAGTGGGATTGCTGGGTCATAGGGGAGCTTTATGTGGAGTCATTTGAGGAAACTCCATACTGCTTTCCAAAGTGGTTGAAGACTTTTACACTCCCACCAAGAATGCAGTAGGGTTCCCTGGTGGCCCCATCCCCTCCAGCATTTGTTGTTGTAAAAACATGGATTGCTTCACTAATTTTCAAGTCATCCTTGAGCAGGGGCCATGCTAATCTTCTCTGTATCATTCTGATGTTAGTGTATAGGCTGCCGGATTAAGCACAGAACATTTTTTATATAGAAGGTGTAATTCATTTTCTTAGTCAATTCCACAAAAAAGTAAGTTCAAAAGAATTGTCATGAAATTTTAGAATCATGCATTTCTTACATAAGCACACATTTTTGATGTTGGCATAATTTGTGGAGGGGAAGGGGAAAATGTTTAAATAGGGATACAGGTAGACCCATTGCAACAATGAAAGGAACTTTACAACTTTGGTATCTCTACTACTGCCATACCTGCAGATTGTAACTTCATTGCTTCTTTTGAGGTAAGTATCACTATGCCTGGGTCTGCTTGGACTGTGGTCCTCCTAACACAAGCAAAACACATAGCACCCATCAAATGGTTAGAGTTTCTGAAACTTCCTTTTTTTTTTTTTTTTTTGGTCTGGGCTTGCCTGGAACTGCAATTCTCTAATCTCTGTTTTCTAAGTAGATAATATTACAGGTTTGAGCCACTTTATCCAGTAAAAGTATACAATTTCAAGATATCTTGATATTGCCTATATTTGTGCTTAACATATATAGCTAACCTTAATTTTCTCCCTCTTTTGTTTAGTACTCTGAGTTGAAAACATTGACTTTCTTGATATACATGGCTTTGTTTTGGGTGGAATCCCATCACAATCCAAAAAATCTTCCAAAAAGTTTATGTCAAGAATCATGGAAAAGAAGGCTTCAGGTTGGATAGAAAACACTGATCCTTAACTTATAATTGCAGTATATTTATAGTGTTAGTCAATACTTTCTGAAGTATGAGAAGAGAAGGAAGACAGAAATGTGAAAGATGTCAGGTCTCTGTGGAATTTCTGTAGTTGTCACTTCATGTTATATTCTTCCTTAAAACTTGCTTTATTAAAAGCCTCTAGGTGGATATTTGTTGGACTGATTGGTAACCTTACCCAAGAAATGAAGCTGATTTTAGAAGGTTGATGATTTGGTAAATAAAGGAATGATGAAAATGAGAACAGATATTGTCACAGAACGAGCCGACAAGGTTCATTGCTGAACAGCAAAACAAAGCAGTTTCAAGTCTGATGATGCACATTGGAACATATATAGATAGATACATATATGTATACATATACAAACATACGTGAAAAAGTATATATGCAGTAGAATACAGAGAAAGTTTGTATGACAAGTATTAAACTATATCAAACTGGTTGCAGGAAAGGTCCAGTAAAATATCAATAGTTTAGCATAGATTTTGCATAGATTTCTAAAGGATGAAAATTCTTCCCTCATTTTATACTTTACAAATATCCTTAGTATATTTTAAGTTTTTTATATTGTAGTTGGAACATGTATATAATGCTGAGAATTGGAAGTACATAAAGTATGCAACATGAATAGGTCAGCCAGAATAGGAAAGTTCATTAGATTCTTATTTCCAATTAACCACCAGGAGAAAAGGAGTTCCAGTTCAGATTTTATGTAGAGCACTGGCCTTGAACACAAAACGACCAGTCAGGCCATGAGTTTAAGCCTTAAGATCTACAGAAACAAAAACACAAAATATAACTTGGAGTTAGATATTTTATAATGAAGCATTTTTATATACTCTACATTGTTAGAAAGACTAGATTTCTGTGTTAGCTTTATAACCTACCATAATAAATGATATTGTCCATTTATTAAACAGAAAGGCTTACTCAGATTTATAAGTTTGAAGGTTTCAGTGTATGTTCAGTCGGTTTTATTGTTTTGGTGGCCTGTGACAAGACAATGTCAAGGTGAGGAGTATGACAAAAAGAAATGTTTTTGACCTAGAATGATTAAAAGAGAAAAGAAGAAAGAAGATGAGAGTGCATGTTCTCATAGGTTTTATTCTGAAGAACTTAATCTCCAGAAGAACTATTCAGGTATTCTCCACAGTCTGGGAGGAAATGGAAAGTCATTTTTCTTTAACACATAGGTCTTTCTGGGGCATTGTAAATTCAAATGGCAACATCTTCACCAATGATAATGACTTGTCCAGGGGTGGAAGCAACTAGATATTGCTATAAATTCCAATCAGATCCTTTTTCTTCTCATACCATGAAAGCCTGCCACAATTCCCAATCAAATCCCATCAAAGATTCAAACACTAATGCTGTCCCAAAAGTTCTGTATGCAAACCCACGTACATTCACTTCATTTAAGATGGCAATAGTATATGAAAATTTTAAGTCTTCCATAGAAAAAAATTCATATTAAGTGAAGTAAGCCGGTACCAAAGAAACTTAGGTCCCATGGTTTCCCTTATTTGCAATAACTAGTATATGTCTGAGTCAAGCAGAAAAGGTCAGATAAGTTGATTTTAGGGAAGTGAACCCTAATATATGTATTCAAAGTTTTTTTCTTTCAGGTGATTGTTTCTACACATTTATAAGATTATTTCTTTGTTGCTTTGTATGTCCCTCCCCCATGGTATAACCCTGCTTTCACTGTATTTGAGGTTGGTATAATTTGTGGAAGGGAAGGAAAAAAACAAATCGTTTAAATAGGGGTACCGTTGGATCCTTTGGAACAATGAGATGTACAAGTCGTTATATGGAAAAACGAACTTTACAACTTTGGTGGGGGCGGGGAGGAGGATTGCGTGGAGAGGGAGGGGGTGGAAGGATGGGAAGGGAAGGGATGGGAAGGGGAAACCAAGGAGGGACTACAATGCTTGATAAGAAATGCACTCATGGGCTAGGAAGGTGGCTCAGTGGTAGAGCGCTTGCCTTGCATGCTCAAGGCCCTGGGTTCGATTCGTCAGCACCACATAAGCAAAAAGAAAAAAGCCAGAAGTGGTGCTGTGGCTCAAGTGGTAGAGCACTAGCCTTGAGCTGAAGAGCTGAGGGACAGCGCCCAGGCCCCAAGACCAGATCCCCCCCCCAAAAAAAAAAAAAGAAAGAAAAAGAAAAAAAAGAAATGTACTCATTATCTTGCCCATGTAATTGTAACCCCTCTGTACAGCGTTTTCACTATAAAAAAAAAGAAAATTTTAAGTCTTCCAATTACGTTGTCACCAAGGAAACAATTACAATATTTCCTTAAAAAATATCTAGATTGTAGAACACTTTAATCAGAAAATTGAAGGAGTATCCATTATAGGATTTAATTTAAATATTTAGTCACTGAAATGGATATTCTATATCCACAACTTAGAGCCCTTTCAAAATACATAATTACAAACCTCATCCATTACCATCTTCCGTGAAGACAGTCCTTGCTGAAAACAAACCAAATGTGGTAAACCAATTAAAATGTACGCCATTGTCAAATGCTGTTGTTTTAAAGCATGGAAGTGACAGCACAATTAATGCCAGTGAACAACTGGTTCTAAGGAGTTTGGAAAGTGATTACTTTGTACTCTAGGTGGAAAAATCCACAGATGTTTCCGATTGTGCTTCGTTTTGGCATTTGTAAGATATATTTTGGAAAGCACAATGAATGAAAGCATGTTGTTTTATAAAGATTTGCTGGCTGACAAACTAGGGAAAGAAAACTTATTGAAATGTTTCAAATGAGAAGACAGACAATAGAGTGTGTAAAATGTGGTATGCAGCTTTAAATACAGACTGAAGCAAACCAAAGAATGGGAAAAAATTTTTCCTTAAATGCTTTCTGGGTATATTGTGCTATACACTATAATGATGAAATGATCATTTCTTTGGAAAAGTCATGAAAAAACACTGTCACCTGTTGAATTTCTTTATAAAGTGAATCTTAAATGACAAGAATGAAGAAATTTAAATATGTTAATAAAACATTATCAAGTATTACTTTAATTTTTGATTAAAAGTTAAATCAAACTGACAGACTATTAGTCCATTAAGATTAATGTTTCCTGTCATATGTTATTTTCTTTTTGTTCCTCTTTTATGGGTGGTGATTTTTTTTTCAGAAAGTCAACCTAGTCTTAACCATTACCCACAAAATTTATGCTGTCATAGAATCAGAAAGTTTTTTTTATTAAATTAAGACAATAGTAGGCTCATTTTATGCCAAACCAAAATATAAACACCAAAAACATTTTTCACTAAAAAAACACTCAAAAAATCATGAGGTTTTGGGGGAAGATGGAGGAGGAGAAGCTGGAGGGTAAACAAGCTCTTACATAGAAAGCAGTTTAAATGTTCCAGTCACACCAAGTGTGCCATCACAGTACAGAGAGTTTGGCCAAAGATGGAAAATCCAGGCAAGATGACAGATCTGAGCACTTGCCAGTAGCCACAGCTGAGGTGGCAGTAGGTACAGCGCCAGTGGCTATAGCCACCATACCTACAGAGAGAGTCAAGGACAAAGGCCCCAGACGTGGCTGGTGAGCAGATTCTACTCAACACCAGCAAGAACTGACAAGGAGCAGATATCTTCATCCTGCAGATCACAGACCAGAGATGACCCAGGAACCAACACTCTTACATGAGTAGAATCCTGACATCCTTACTCCTTCTCAGGGATCAGAGGAGGGAAGGCCGCCCCTCCCCCACTACCAGAGATCTCCATCTATGTTACTGACCTCCCCAGGGCTGAGCAGCTAGCTCTAATTCAGGCCTTGGAAGAAAACAAAAGAGTCATTTAGTAGGTCACAGGAAGTAGACATGACCTGTCAGGCTCAGCTCCACACAGGGGAATGTCACCCCACCAAGCCAGTGGAGCCTCTGTGGAGTGATGTCCTTCACATGGTAAACAGAGCCAGAGGCTGCCCCTCCCTACAACAGCCTAGACAAACAATTGAAACTAAGTAAAAAAAAAAAAACCCTGAGAATGGGTTCCATGAGTGTTTCAGGAGTTGCCCCTCAGGGAAAAGCTACCATTTTCTGAAAGGCCCCAACCCTACCTCATCATGGCATTTACACACTGGAGGAAACTGCCATCTTCCTCTTTGGTGATATTCAAAGCATATCTCCCTCCCACTGAATAGCCTGGGAAGAGGATCACAAAATCCTGGGTAAAGCAGAGCATTTTTCTGCCTGCACAAAAAAAACTGACTTAAGAAACCAGTCAAGCAAAATGAAAACTAAACACCACAAGCACACCAGAGACTCCACCAAGAGACAGGTTATAGACACAGGAGAGATACAGGGTCTTATCATCCCCCCCAAAAAAAAACCCCAAATAAAAGAACTCTTCTTTTTAACCTTTTTTTCAATTTTTAAAAGTGTTTGATGTTAATTTTTTCTCATAATTTTTATTTTTGATGTGTGTGTGTGGGTTTAATCTCTTTTGACCTTTTGGTCCTTTTTTTATTGTTTTCATTTCTTTCTCTCTCTCTTTCTTTTTGTTTGACATAATTGCTGTTCTGCTCATCCCCAGATACATACCAGTGGTCAATTATTAGACCTTATCCCCCATTGTGTACATACTTAATCCTGAAATTTATTACTCGATTCAAAAAATCTTAGGCTTAATTTCTTTAATGGCAGTATTATCTCTTTATACCAGTATAATTTTCAATTAACTAATTTTAATTTTCTTTTATTTTTTAGTTTTTCATGTTTCCTTTCTATCCCTCCTCTCCTCTCAACCTATCCTTTTCTTCTCTCCATATCATTTCTTTAAAGTTACATAATTTTTAAGTGTTTCACTTCTTAGATTTAAATTTTTGTTTATCCATTTTTTCTTTATTTTTAAAAAAATCTCTCTCCAATCATTCTGTACAATGCATTTCCCTCTCAGAGATTAGGACTTGGTTAAATTCACTCTTTTTTTTCCACCAGATTTCTTTTTTTTTAAATTTTTTTTTGGGGGGATCCAGTCGTGGGACCTGAACTCTGGGCCTGGGAGCTGTCCCTCAGCTCTTCAGCTCAAGGCTAGCACTCTACCACTTGAGCCACAGCGCCACTTCCAGCTCTTTTTGCTTATGTGGTGCTGAGGAATCAAACCCAGGGCCTCAGGCATGCAAGGCAAGCACTCTACCACTGAGCCACCTTCCCAGCCCAAATTCACTCTTCTTTTACCTCTCCACATCCTTCTAATCCTATTTTTCTCCACAATTCTCCCTAAACCTAATAATTTCTGGTGTGTCAAATCCTTTTTGCTTTTATTACCCTATTAGTCCATGGTTGTTTGATGATGAATAGATTGTATCTGATGTACTAGATTGTATCTGCAGCCATTTTGACTGTGCAACTACAGGACTCCGGTTGATGCTTGCCTTAAAATAGTGGTCTAGCACAAAATTGGTTTACTTTCATACCAAATGGGCAGAACAAGCCAGAAAACACAAAAAAATGGCAAGTCTGGGTATATGAATTCCCACTCATGATAATCAGGTGACAGAATATTAATGAATAATCCAGAAGAGAGTACCCAAAAAGCTCTACAAGCCTTACTGGTATACATGGTGAATGAATAGATTGAAAGGTTGCAAAAGACTCAGTGTGAGCGAGATAGAGAGCGAGAGGGGGCAAACCAAAGATTAATACAGGAATCTTGTGAGCATGAGGAAGCTACTCAAAGATTAATACAGGAATTGCGTGAGCAGGTTAAAAACAGTCAAAGAGAAATGCAGAAATTGCATGAGAAGGCTGAGATCAGTCAAAGAGAAAGACAGGAATTGCATGATTGTGAGGAAGCTGTTCAAAGAGTAATACAGGATTTGCGAGAGAAGGATGAGAATAGAGCAAGATCAATAAAGGCATTCATGGAATCCATGAGCAGACAGCTGAATGAATTAAGGGAGACCACAAAGGGAATGCTCAATGGAGCCCAAGAAAAGTAATGGGAGTCCAAGGAAACCATAACGAATCAACTAAGTGATTTGAGAAGAAACACTGACCACCAAATTAAGGAAGTAAAGTTCATACAAGACCTAAAACAAAGCTGCAACAAAGAATTTGAAGCCAGCAAAGCCAAACAATTAGAAGGAAAAGAAATAAAAAACAAAGTAGAAAGTCTTGACAGTTGGTTAGACCATGTAGAAGATCGGATCTCGGGAACTGAAGACAGCTTAGATATTATAGAGAAAGAATGTATAACTATCCAAGACAAATCCAAGAAATATGATAGATCTATTCAACATTTGGAAAGCACCATCAGAAGGCCTAATCTGAGGGTAATGGGTGTAGAGGAGCACCTAGAGACAGAAGTTAACGGTTTAGGAAATTTATTTCACAGAATCATAGCAGAGAATTTCCCAAACATGCAAAAAGATAGGCCTATTCAGATACAAGCTTTTAGAACCACCAAACCAGACTGACAAAAGATACTTAAACATGTCCTACACATAGAAAAACAACAAGAGCACAATAAAGGCCAAGAAACAGGATCCAAGGGAATTAAATTAGAACTCAACACTGAAAGCCACCAAAGAAAGTCCTGTAACACTTGGAGGCTGAACAATACACAGTTGAATCACCAGTGGGTCATGGAAGAGATTAGAAAGGAAATGCAAATGCTCATGATAGTCCACAAAAATGAACACATAAATTACCAGCACCTCTGGGACACAGGAAATGCAGTACTCAGAGGCAATTTTATACCTCTGAGTTCCTACATCAACAAATTAGAGAGATCTGAAACCAACAATTAATGAGATATCTGAAAAAGAGCAACAAAATAAACCCCAATCCAGTAGATTGAAAGAAATAATTAAAATTAAATCAGAATTAAACGAATTAGAATCCAAAAAAAATAGAAAGAATCATCAAAACAAAGAGTTGGTTCTTCAAAAAAATTAACAAAAATTGACAGACGTTTAGCAAATCTTATCAGAAAAAGAAGAGCACACACAGAAATAAACAAACTCAGAGATGAGAATGGAAACATCACCACAGAAACAACCAAAAATCCAGAACATTATAAGGGAATACTTCTCAAATCTTTATGCTAATAAGTTTGAGAACCTGGTAGAAATGGACCTTTTCCTAGCAAATATTGACATGCCAAAACTAAACCAAGATGAGTTAAATCGAATTAACAGGCCCATATCATGCATTGAGATAGAAGCAGCAATAAGAGAACTCCGATCTAAGGACCAATGGATTACAGTGGAATTCTACAAGGCCTTCAAAGCAGAGCTCACACCAATACCCTCCAACTCTTTAATGAAATTGAAAGAGAAAGTGCACATGGAACTCATTCTATGAACACATCCTAACCCTCATCCTAAAACCAGGCAGGGACTCATCAAAGAAAGAGAACTAGAGACTCATTTCTTTGATGAACATTGATGCAAAACTTCTCAACAAAATTTTGGCCAATCGACTTCAAGAATTCATCCAAAAAATCATACACCACGATCAAACAGGATTCATTTCAGGGATGCAAAGCTGATTCAATATATGCAAATCAATTAATATAATAATTAATATAATATATTAATATATATTATATAAGGCCCAAATAAATATAGGTCCCATGGTTTCCCTTATCTACAATAACTAGTATATTTTTTAATCAAGCAGGAATGGTCAGATAAGTTGATATTAGGCGAAAGATAAGAACTCAAATGGGTTTTTTTTCTCTTGATATTGTTTCTAGCATATTTCTAAGATGATTTCTTTGTATGTCCCTCCCCCATGGTATAACCCTTGTTTTCACTGTGTTTGATGTTGGTATAATTTGTGGAGGAGAAGGGAAAAACAAATTCTTTAAATAGGGATACAGGTGGACCCATTGCAACAATCAGATGTTCAACACGTTATGTTGGAAAACAAACTTTACAACTTTGGCGCATGGGTTGGTTTGGGGGTGGGGAGTTGGGAAGAGATGGTAAGGGGAAACAAAGGAGGGGCAACAATGCTTGATAAGAAATGTAATCATTTCCTTGCTCATGTAATTGTAACCCCTCTGTACATATTTTCACAATAAAAAAAATCATGAAATTTAAAGTAAAAATCCATGTCAATTTTTTGTTGTTGTTGTTGGTCGTGCAGCTTGAATTCTGGGCCTGGGCAATGTTTCTCAGCTCTTCAGCTCATTGATACCACTGTACCACTTGAGCCACAGTGCCCTTTCTACTTTTCAAGTGGGTTATTGGAGATAAGAGTCTCACAGACTTTTCTGCCCAGGCTGGCTTTGAACCACTATCCTCAATCTGAGACTCCTGAGTAGCTAGGATTACAGGCATGAGCCACCAAAGCCCAGATCCAAGTCAATTTGTAAAAAGCAAGCTTATTGAAACTTCTGGCTTTTTCCAATAAACAATCTTACTTTTTAGTATTAGTTTATAACTATGAGTTATTTTTAGATGTAACCGTGAACTTTTTAATAGAATCAAACATAATTTTTACTATTACTCAGTATCTCACAAAATCCACTGTAATTAGCTTTCCCCAAAGTAAATTATTACAGGAAGTGGCGCTGTAGCTCAAGTGGTAGAGCGCTCGCTTTGAGCTGAAGAGCTGAGGGACAGCGCCCAGGCCCAGAGTTCAAGCCCCACGACCGACAAAAAAAAAAAAAAAAAAAAAAAAAAGTAAATTATTACATACTCCATTACTCACTATTATTACACTCTATATTACATATAGTGTGAAGTGAAAATAGTTTGGATCATTTCATATAAATTATTAGATGGTATTTTAGCATTATAAATTCACATCTGTGATTTTAAAAGAAGGAAAGAAGATTTGAGTTAAAATCAAATGTAAATGTGTTGTGTGTCCTAATTAAAGCAAAATTTATGAGTCCATACAGACAAATTTATTTTCTTTCCACTAAAGGCTTTGAAGTAATACTATTGGAAATAATAGTGAGGCAAGAGGAGGAAGAATTCAAATCATGTCAAAGAATGTGTCTGTTATTCTGCTACCCCCTCCATTAAGAAGACCTACCCGGTCCAGATATCACAAAACTTCAAGTATCTCTCTTAGAAATCTATTTGGAAAAGTTCTAAATCACTGATTATTTATGTATTTTCTGTTAAATGAAACAAAATATAGACACAAAACAACTGAAATAAAATGCACACATATGTTGAAGTCACCACAGGTGGAAAAACAACCAACAAAGTAGAACTCCCCCAGGAACAAAAGCTTGTTGTGCCTGTTTGTTTTTAAGCACAAAAACCTGAAATACATGTTACCCTTGAGTAGATCCATAAAGATAACTGTGTCTCAGAAATATGGTTGTGTTAATTTGTAATTAAATTCATCTAGATGAATGTAATATAGCAAATCACGTGAATGGATCAAATTGTTTAAAACAAATGTGACTGTATGTGGAGTGAGAGCTGCACATATTAAAAGAATAAAATAACAAAAATCATGACATACTTAAAAAATTCAGAAATGCAATGAATAAGACCAATGGTATCCATATTGAGACCTAAATCCTACTGATTTAACAAGAACAAAATATGCAAATAATAGAATCTGAGCAGGGTACCTGAGTGTACATAATTGTAAACTACTCCAAATTGTAGAAGACTGAATGTAGGTTATCTAAAGGAAAACATCAACCCATGATATAAATGACATTGAAAATTTCATGAAAAGATAGAAGTAGTTTCTAGAAAATACTATTTTAATAAGTTGTGATCAAAATCTTTCTAGTACTGACAAAATTGCATACCTATTTAGTTAGATCCAAAAAAGACTCAAGTTACGCAAGCTGATTTGAAACTTTGGCAAAGTAGCAGGATACAACTATATTGTTATTATGGATGTTGACTCCGGCATGGAATTAATTTCCTCTTTGATCTGACAAATGAATATATGAAAGAACAGAACTTCAGCTAAATATCAAGACCTAACTAAACATAGAACCAGAAAAGTGATCATGCAAGCCGTATTGCAACTGGGATAAAAGGAATATCAGTCATACTGATTCTGTATTTATTGTAAATGCTGATTTTTTCATAAATTATTTCCTTTAGCTTGCATTTTTAAAACATTGGTAACTAATTTTGGATTCCTCCTTCAATTTAGTTCTGAGTATAATGTATCACTTCAGTTCCTAACCCATATCCCCAGCACTCACACACACACACAAACACACATACACACAGGAGCTTCACGATGCACCTGCTTGGTGTGGTGGAGTGGAGGGGGATGGAGGAGAGTCTCCTCCAGTGGTGGGGCTGAGGGGAGATTCAATCTCCTGGGCCGGTACTGGGGGTGAGGGGTAGTGCTGAGCTGAGGTAAGGCTGCAATTGCCATGATCTGGAAGCCTTAGGACCTAGTCAGGGCTGCGATTGTGGCCAGGGGTGGGGGGCAGGGTCCAGGGGAGCAGGGGTCGGGGCCCAGGGGCACACTTTGGTGGCAACAATGGCCAGGGGTCAAGGGGTCAGGGGCGCATTGCCTCAGGGCGGGGTTGCCCAGGAGAGGAGTGTGGGGCCAAGAGAGAGCTGAGAGAAGAGAGAGCATGAACACAGGCACCAGTGGAAACGGCTTCAGTGGCTGGCGGCTGCTCTGATCATAGCGTGGGTCCTGGTCGGAAGTGCAGAGCATGTGGCGGCGAGGCATCTATGGCTGCTGAGGCTGTGGCATCTGAGGAGAAGGAGCAGAGGCTGCATGCAGCACCGCCAAGTGCCAGCAGAGCACCGCCTCCTCCCAGTAAGGCTGCTTTTCAAACATGGTGCTGCCGGCTCTGATCCGCAGAGCTTCTTGCAGTCACTTGGCAGAGATGGTGCACCCCTGGCTTGCTTGTGGCCCTTATTTGGTCCCGGCCCCAGATCCTCAGACTCTGGGCGCGCACCTGATCGCAGCCTACAGCTTCTTCCAGCAGCACACGTAAGTGGATGCCCTGCAGGCCAGCACCCCGCGATCCACCCCCTGCTACCTCCCCACACCACCTCTGACACACATACAACTGGCCTGTACCCCCAACCCCAGCTGTCAACAGTTCTGACTGGGTGATCACATTTCCCATGTCTGTCAGCTTCTGCTAGTGCTCCCAGTCCATCTGGTCTCCTTGTACTCCCCAAGAATCTGCCAAGTCGCCCAGAAGTATGTAGGCTGGAAGCAGGGAGTCCATCCATGTATATAGCATTTAGGACCCCATCAAAGTCCCCAACAACCCCCCTCCACCCCAGGTCAGACACCTCTCTGGAGGCACCATGACCCCCTGCTTTGTTTTCTGTCCAGGCTCTGAGGAGCCACATGTCTGGGGACTCCAGCGTCCTGGCCTAGGGTTTTGGTGAATGGGGAGTCAAGGCTAGTTGTTCCCAAGGGGAAGGGTCTGTCCCTGGAGAAAGGGGGAGGCAGGGTGGTTCTGCATTATTAGAGCATTGTTCCCCTTGGGTGGTTGCCCCTGGTTCTGACAAGAGAAACCCCGTGCTTGAGCTGGTACATTGCCCAGATGAGAAACCAACAAATTCAGGAGAGGCACTGCTCTGAGACTGTGTGTTTAGGTGTGTATGAGAGAGAGAGAGAGAGAGAGAGAGAGAGAGAGAGAGAGAGAGAGAGAGAGAGAGAGAGAGAGAGAGAGAGAGAGACAGAGACAGAGACAGAGACAGAGACAGAGAGAGACAGAGACAGAGAGAGACAGAGACAGAGAGAGACAGAGACAGAGACAGAGACAGAGAGACAGAGAGAGAGACAGAGACAGAGACAGAGAAAGAGAAAGAGAGAGAGAGATCATCTTTCTCATTGTACAGTCACCATGTCTAAAAAGAACAAAAGCATTTTGGGGTGGGGTTGGGTTGTGGGGTCTGAACTCTGGCCTGTGCGCTGTCCCTTAGCTCTTCAGCTCACTCAGCTCTTCAGCTCAAGGCTAGCACTCTACCACTTGAGCCACAGCACCACTTCCGGCTTTTTTCTTTTATCTTATGTGGTGCTGAGAAATCGAACCCAGGGCCTCATGCATGCAAGGCAAACGCTCTACCACTGAGCTACCTTCCCACCCCGAGCAAAAGTATTTTATTTGTGTGTATGTGTGTATTTGTTGTCCTTTTTTCATTAATGCCCAGTATGAGCCCAGCCACAATTCTTGTTTTCTCTTTCGTTTCATGGCTCCTTTAGAGAAGGTTTCAGTAGATGTTCCTTTCCACCACTTTCTTCCCCTTTCCTCCAGCCCACAGTAACTGGTGGGCCTATATGGGTCTCTCCTAGGAGGCCTGTGTGAACTGCACACCAGAGTGGACACCTGCCCTTCTGTCTTCAGCCAGAAGGCTGATGAGGCTAATGTGACCACAGCCGCACTCTTCCAGACAGTCTGCTCTCATGTGTATAGTTGGAGCTAATTCAAAGTTGGGAATGTGTCTGCCAAACATAATTAGGGAATGAGATAAGGGGAGTAGGGCAGGGGCTGTGAATCTAGGTCAGTCTGGGAAGTGATGAACGGTGTGACATGGCAGATGGTTCACCATGAACGAGGATGAGAGAGGAATCTTACCCAGGGCATTGACAGTGTCCGTCGACATCTGAACAAGAGGCTCCAGACCACCAATGGTGGCATGGATTCCCTCCCAGGGCAGTGCACTGGTTGGCAGTCCTCCCTCGAGTCCTGCAGACTCCAATCTGTGTCCCTCCTGGGCTGTTTCTAGCTGGGCAATGGTAGGCAAGTGTGTTCCCCCTGCTAGAGCCTGCTTGGGATCAGGACATGGCAGTTAGCTAGGGCTCTCTGAATGCCATTTTCTGTAAGCTACTGTAGGCTGTCTGGAAGGAAAAGGGGACTACTGATTTTGGAACCCATTAAGTTTGATTGGGACAAGTGAAATGCCAGATTTCCCAGGGTTTTTTTTCCTTGATGCTGGCTGTTTCTACTAATGCCTGGAATTCTGGGTCAAATTAGATGGACCATTTTAGACATTAAATTAGACATTCAAAGTGGCACAGGCAGAGTTCCCAAGCCAGATGGTCTCTTGCTATGAACGTTGTGCCTTGACTGCCTTTCTCCAGAAGCTGCTGATTCTCCTCCAGCTCTCTCTAGGGTGACCACCACAGTCAAGGATGTCTTGGGGATCAGAGATTGTGACCTTGCCATCCACAGCCTGCCAGCTGTGAGCAGAGACAAATCCCAGGACCTGTACTGGACTCTGGGAGATTCAGAGACCCGGGATGCCTCAGGGATTCTTTCTCTGCAACATGAAACTTGGGAGATATGGTGGACCATCCTGTCTGGCCCCAGGGAGTGGATAGGAGGCCCCTTGAGCCTGGTGCTCACCTAACAGCAACCTTGTTCACACCTGAGTGGGGAATTGAATGCCACATAGCTGGTCAGTGGCTGGACAGAGATCTTTGAGAAGATAGACATCCCAGAGGCCCTGGAATTCAGTGAGGACATCATGGCTCATGTCTTTGGAACCAAAACAGTTAAGTGCAGTGGCACCAGGAGGGTGGGAAGAGGGATGAGGGAGAACTGTTGGAGAGCTACATCAGGCTTTGCCCTCACCTAGGATGCTTACCTGAATTGGGTGGGACTTTTCTGTAATATTGTCATAGACAGATGCTCATTTATTTATCCAACAAACCGTTACAGTGGGTGCCAGGTCCGGGGGTGAGGGTGGGGGTTATACACAATTAAAGGTACCAGTGCTGGTTCCACAGCACATGAAGACATCTTGGTTTGAGCTGGAGATCATTGCTACACTACTGTCATCCTAGCTACTTAGGAGGCTGAGAGGGGAGGATTGAGGCCCATGCAGGAAAGCCTGTAAGACTCTTATCTCCAACTAACTACCAAAAAGAAAACGCCAGAAGTGGATGAGTGGCTCAAGCCATAGACTGTTGGCCTTGAGTAAAAAGGCTCAGAGACAGCACCCAGGATCTGAGTTCAAGGCCCAGGAGTGACACATAGAGAGGAAAGAGAAAGAGAGGAGGAAAGAATGGAGGGAGAAAAGGAGGAAAGGAAGGAAGAAGGGATCATGCAGGCCTTGGTTTGGAGTCCCTGGATCAAGAGAGCCAACCATGCACAATCTCTGTGGGACAGTTTCAGAGCCTAAAGCCAGTATGTAGGACCAAGCCACTGTCCCCTCAGCAACTTCATGACATCCAGGATCTGGGTGGTTGCCGACTGCAGAGGGAAATAGCCTCGGGTAGACACTAGTGCTCAGGGTGGGTCACAGAGTTTCAATCTCCCCTGGCTCACCAAGTTTATTTTCTGGTCAGATAAGAAGAAAGTATCCAAGGGCTAGGGAGGTATAGGGTAAGGGAGTGTCCAGAGTGGGGTAGCAAGGGATAAGCAGGAAGATGAAGAGGGAGGACGATCCCAGATCAAGTGTGTCAGGCCATTGAAACCATGACCTCACCTGAAAACCTAGACCATCAGTGATAGAGCCTTCAACCCAGCCACATGGCTATTAAAAGTCCTGGCATTCTGGGTTCACTGTTGATGACCTCACTGTTGTCCACTGCAGGATACCTGTGCAGTACATCCTTGGGGACTGGGACTTTTGCTGGCTCAATCTGAAGATGACACCCTCAGTGTTCATTCCTCAACCAGAGACAGAGGTAACCAGGGCACTGGCACAGGAAAGCCAGGGAATGAGGGCAGGAGTCAGACCAGTGTTGCTCTGAGACTTCCTCTATGGGACTCTAGGGTCCCGTGACTACCATTCTCAGAGGTAGAGGTGGGTCTCCTTGCTTTCTAAGGCTTTAGTCTAGATGGCAGATGTGCGATTTAGAGAGGGCGGACTGAAGGTCGAGGCTGGTGGAAAAACCAGAGGCACTGGGCCTGAGCAGGGTTGTTTCTTTGAGGATACTCACAACCCAGGAACATTCCTGAGATAGATCAGCACTTTTCTCCTTCCCGAAAGAGAGGGACCTAGAGCCCTCCAGTCTGCATCCCTTGGCTGAGAAATTCATTCATTCCCATATCCTTTGGTTGCATAACTAGATCTCACCTGACTGCTCGGTGTCAAGGCAGGACAGTGAGAGATCTTCAGTCCTTGATGAGGTCATGGGATCCTCAGTATGAGATTGTACTTGAATGTCCTGACTTGGTGCATGGTCAGTCCCATCTAAGACTGCCATGATCTAGGACATAGAATCCAGAGAATCAGAGCAGAATGGGTCTATTCTGTAAGTTTTGAGTATTATGTGTGAGCTTTGAGCTCGGGTGTGCTTCCCTTTCTTGGGTGGGTTTATGCTAGAAAAAGCTTAAAACTAGGGCCTGGGCCCATCTGTTGTTTTATGCTCAAAGCTAGCACTCTACCATTTGAGCCACAGCTCCACTTGCAAGGTTTTTGGGTGTTTAATTGGAGATAAGAGTTCTCAATGATTTTGCTGCCAAGGGTGGCATCCAACTGCAGTCTTTAGATCTGTCTCCTGAGGGGATAGGGTGACAGGCATAGAAAAGCATCTTTGGGGGGCTGGGAAGATGGCTCAGTGGTAAAGCACTTGCCTTCCATGCATGAGGCCCTGGGTTCGATTCCCCAGCACCACATAAGAAAAAAAGCCAGAAGTGGCGCTATACCTCAAGTAGTAGAGCACTAGCCTTGAGCTGAAGAGCTGAGGGACAGTGTCGAGGCCCAAAGTTAAGGCACCACTACCAGACCCCCCCCAAAAAAAAGAAAAGCATCTTTGGCCGGGTGCCAGTGGCTCATGGCTGTCATCTCATCCTAAGTACTCAGGAGCTGAGATCTTAGGATCAAGTTTCAAAGCCAGCTTGGGCAGGAAAGACCCTCAGACTCTTCTCTCCAATAAAGCACCAGAAAACTGGACATGGTGCTGAGGCTCAAGTAGTAGAGTGTTGGACTTGAGCTGAAGAGCTCAGGGATAGCACCCAGGCCCTGAGTTCAAGCCCCACAACCAACAAAATGAAAGAAAGTGAAACATCATTGCCTGCAAAGGACGGTGGTGGTGTATTTTGTGTGTATGTGTGTGTGAGCGGGAGTTGGTACACATTTAGTGCCCCACTCAGTCATAGTTTTAGATGGATTGTTCCACACTCTTAGTTCATGGCAGCTGATTCTTGACCACAGGTGAAGCTCTGGGTTGGATGTCGACCACCGGACCTCAGTCTCCTCATGGGACAGTTGTGAGGAAATAAGGGACTAATACAGAGGGATCTCTGGAGGAGGGCCAGGCACAGAGGGAGCAGGTGTCAGATACAGTTCTCAACAATTCTGTGAGCATATAACAGGAAGTTACCAGAAAGGGCTCAGATGGGGTCTGTTATTAATCATGAAACAGGCGTGGGATTATGAAACTAAGCTTGGCTTTCTTTCATCATTGCCTTGTCCCATGAGGAAGGGATCCTTCACTCTATTCATTTTTCCAGCTGGGGAAAATGAGTGATGGAGAAGCCAGGTGACCTACTCATGACCCCCATCTGTCAGGAAGCTCGGCCTGATTTCTATGCCATGCTACCTAGAACTGTGGGTGTTATTCAGTCCACTTCTTGGGGATGGAAGTAGACTTCTTGTCATTTGTGGGGCTTGAATTCTGGTCCTGGATGCTGTCCCTGAGCTCCTCAAATCAAGGTTAGGGCTCTACCACATGAGCAACAGCATCACCTCTCGTTTTCTGTTGGTTCTTTGAGTATAAGTCTCACAGACATTCCTCCCGAGCCAGCTATGAACCACGATCTTCACATCTCAGCCTCCTGTGTAGTTTGGATTATAGGTCTGAGCCACCCGCACCTGGTTTAAGTGTAATTCTGGTCCTCTCTCTCTTTCTCTCTCTCTCTCTCCCTCTCTCCCTCTCTCTTTCTCACGCTCAGGAATTGGTTGAATGAGTGCTGGAGGATGTGGCCCAGCATCCCCATGTGGCTGGAACCCAAGGTGGCCCTCTCATTCTGGAGGTGGGCTGTGGGTCAGGAGCTGTTTTGCTCAGCCTGTTGAACCAGCTTCCTGAGGTAAGCCCCTCTGTGCCCTGGCTAGACCGTGACGGTTATTCATTGTCCATCCCATGAGTCTTGCCCCACATCTCTCTGCTACACTCTTGAATGAAAGCGGGTGAGAAGCTGTCCCCTTGTCCCCCTGCCCATCACAATCCCGGGCTTCTGAACTATACCCCCACCTATCTGACAAGACCCTGGATATAAGACAATAAAAACACTCCTGTATACTACCCTTTGCTGGGGAGTGTTATTTTGGTTAGGGGGGAGGGGTTCAGAGGAAAGACCCCAGACCTGAAACATCCCAGGGGACATTTGTTCTTATGACAGAGCCAAGTCATTGCTGTGGACTAGGACGAAGCCTCCATCAGACTGACCCAGAACGATGCTCAAAGATAGGTAGGTTGTTGAAGTATCAAACCCACTCATGTCTGCTTCCTACTCCCAACAAGGAGATGTAGTGTGAGTGGCCTGGCCCTGGGCCTAAGGGATTATAAATGGATGGTGGCAGTCAGGAGCTCATGGCTCCCACCCATCATCCTGGCTCTTTGGGAGGCTGAGGTCTGATGGTCGTGAATCAGAGCAGCCCGGGAAGGAAAGTCCATGAGATTCTTATCTCCCATAAACCACCTCCCTCCTCAAAACCACAGACAAAAAAGCCAGATGTGGTGCTGTGGCTCAACTGGTAGAGCTCAGCTTTGAACAAAAAAGCTCAGGGATAACACCCAGGCCCTGAATCCAAGCCCTAGGACCAACACAATCATGAAATAAATGAATAGTGTAAATCTTTTATCTGACTACCAAGAAAGATGTATTCAGTTTTCTCACTGGTACATGTAGACAAAGGTAAGGAGCTCCCTTTGATGTTCCCCCAACCCTCTCCTTCTCTCCTTTATCTGTCCAGGCTTAGGTTGCAGGACAGAATTCAGATCATCCCCCTGGATGTGACCTTAGGTACCCTCCCTCATCCACCTCCCTTGGGGTCAGGATCCTGGATGCACTCCCTGCTGGGAGGATGAGGTACCACAGAGATGAGGGTAGGTATGCCCAACACTCACACACATACACACACACAAACACACAAACACCCCTAAGCCAACTCAGACTAGCCTTTTCCAAAGACACTTTATCTCCTCGGATTAACTGACCTAGGAGAGGAATTTGATCCCCTGTAACTGATTATTTTAACTTGGGCTTGTTAGTTGACAGGAGATAAACAGGTGCAAACAAAAACCAAAAAGCCTTTGGTGTCTGTCACCTGGGATTCAGGCTCATGCCTGTCATCCTGGGTACTCCAGAGGCTGAAAACTGAGTATCACAGTTTGAAGCCAGCCATAACCTGGAAAGCCTGTGACACTCTACACTCCATGGAACCACCAAAAAGTGGAGCTGTGGCTCAAGTGGTAGAGCACCAGCCTTGAGCAATAAAACTCAGAGAGACAGCTCCCAGATCCTCAATTCAAGCCCACACAAACAAATGGCCGTGTCTTGTTGGCCACAGATTGTTCAGGCCTTGAGGCCCCTCTCACAGAGTGTGATACAACACCTGTCCCTGGGTGGTGTATCAGGGCCTTCAGAAATCTGGTGGTGGAATCCAGGGCTTCCCCTTCGTGCATTCTCAACCCACATTGGCTGGAGGGCAGAGCCTGACGAGGCTGGCAGCCTGAACAGCTGAGAGGCTCCAGCTTTTCCAAGGTGATCAGAAAGGGCTTCTTGGAGACAACACTTGAAAAGGGGGTCTTGCTTAATTAGGAGGATCTGAAGGAAGCACAGAGAACAAAGGTGCTACAGATGATGGGCAACATAGCAGAGCGTGTTCATTTCCAGCCAGGGCTGCTGGTGAGAGACTTGGTATAGATGTGCAAGACTGTCCCAAGACAGGCCTGAGGGGTCACAGAAGAACAGCTATCCAGGGCTGGGATTTAGTTTTAGAGGTTGAGGGCTGGCCTAGCACACAGGAAAGCTTGGGTTCCATTCCTAGGTCCTGCATACACAGAAAAAGCTGGAAGTGGCACCGTGGCTCAGGTGAAAGAGCACTCCCCTGCAGACACAGAAAGTCAGGGACAGTCCCGGGCCATGAGGTCCGGCCCCACATCTGTCACCATAAAACAGTTCTCCCAGAGACCTTTGTGACAAGTGGATGTCTATGCCCTGAAGCTCTTAGTAGATCCATCTGTGCTTTGTGTCTCCTCTGACAGAGGGGAGCTGGACAGTCCTTCTGCCCTGGGCACCCCTGGGCCCGGTTATCAGCAACCTCCCAACGTCTTCCACTGGGACATGGAGCAGCTGACCCAGAAGTCCTCAGGTATTGGTTGGGTGGGGCAGGGGGACATAGGGCAGGCCCCAGAACTCCTTGTGGGTCTGATCTGTCCTGGAAGACCAGACAATCTGGAGGAGGCAGATGGGAACTTAGAGGGGGTTAGTGAGGTTGAGGGAGCCCTTTAAATGCCATTGCCCCACCCAGATTCTAGCCTCCCTTTGCTGTCCCTGAAGGAGGTAGAGGGGTGTCTAGGTGGTAGTGTCTAGAGGAGGACTAGGTGGAAATTCTGAAGGACTAGACACCATAAGCCATGAGCCGGTGACTCACGCCTGTCATGCCACAGCTGTCATCCTGACCACTTGGGAGGCTGAGATCCAGAGGATTTCATTTCCCAGCCTAGGCAGGAAAGTCCCTCCAGATCCTCATCTCCAATCTCCAACTGGAAGTGGCACTGTGGCTCAAGTGGTAGAGCACTGGCCTTGAGGAAAATTAGACATCAGGGACAGTACCCGAGCTCTGAGTTCAAGACCCTCAACCAAACAAAAACAAAAACAAAAAACAAGAAAGAAAGAAAGACACACTTTTCTTGCTTGCAAGAGATGGTGAAATAGTACAGTTGTTGTGGTTGTGAGACCAGATGCTGGCGTCACAGTACAGACATTTCTAATAACTCACCAGGTTTACCCCAGTGTGAAGCCATAGCAGGGTGGGTGGTGCCTTACCAAGTACTCCAGAGGTCGTCGCTTGTGGCAGGCAGGGAGTGGGTGAATGGGAGCAGGGGTGGGATGGTAGTGTCAATTATATGCTCTCCATCCATGGAAGAAGGTTTTGGATGCTGGTGACCAAGTCTGAAGTGTAGGGTTACATTTTGTTTGTGTCTTGATGAGTTGGGTTTTCCCTTGGTATAAGAAGGTGGCTGCAGAGGAGGCTACAATGCTTGATAAGAAATGTACTCCTTATTTTGCCCATGTAATTGTAACCCCTCTGTACAGTATTTTCACAATAAAAAAAGAAAGAAAGAAAAGCGCGGAAGAAAAAAAAAAGAAGTTGGGTGTACCCGGGCACTGCCAGTGGCTCACAAGTCTCATCCTAGCTACTCAGGAGGCTAAGATCTGAGGATCATGGTTCAAAGTGAGCTTGGGCAGGAAAGTCTGTGAGACTTCATCACCAATGAAACACCAGAAAATTGGATGTGATGCATTGGCTCCAGTAGTAGAGCTCACACGTTCATCTAAAGAGCTGAGGCCCTGCTGGCAGGCCCAAAATTCAAACCCCATAACCTACAACCAAACAAAAGGTAGCTGAATTTTCTGCATAACAGTGTGTACAGTAGAAATGCCATGATGTGTTGTGAACCATTCTAGACATGTGAGAGGCTCTGAGTTTTGTCTACAGTTGATCTGATGATGGTAGTGCCATCATCTCTGGGGTGGAATATTCAGGGTGCTCAGGGACTGCTAAGGCTTTGGGCTACCAGTGTGTGTGTCTTTGTGTTTGTGTGTCTTTTGTCTGTGTGTGTCTGTGTCTGTGTGTTTGGATGTAGAAGACCTGGGCCTTGAACTCAGGGTCTAGGTGAAGTTCCTATGCTTCTGTGCTCAAGCTACTGCTCTAACATTTGAGCTGCAGCTCCATTTCTGGCTATTTGGTGGTTCATTGGAGATAAGAGCCTCACAGACATTTCTGTGCTGACTGGCTCCTGAGTAACTAGGATGACAGGTGTGAGACACCAGTACCATATTTTTGTGTGTGTATATGTGTGTGTGTGTGTGTGTGTGTGTGTGTGTGTGTGTGTGTATTTCCCTCATCTTTCTCTGTCCCCTACCTGGGTGCCTGTCTTTCTGGCCTTGGATGGTGCCCCTCCTGCACCCAGACTTTGCCTTTAGCCTCCTATCAGGTTCTACAATGAGTCCTAAATTGACAGAGACCTGAGTTCAAGCTTTTCTTTGGGGCCCAAGTCCAGCTGTCCAAATCTTTGGCCGTCTCCAGGGGATTCTGTGTCAGCCGGGCCAGCTGCAATAGTCTTGCCTGTCTCTGGGTGGGGAACTCAGACATGGGATGTCCTGCCCTTTTCCTCAGCTAGACCTCTGGCTGCATGTCCCTCTCAGCAGGCTGGCAGTGGAGTGGGGTAAGGGGGTTGCCAGTGGCTCTGGCCAACTCCAGCTTGATAGTGGACTGAAGGCCACCCAAGCAAGGAGGATTCCGGGCTACATTGGAGGTGAGGCCAAGGTGGCTTGGAAGTATCTGTTAGTGTCTAGGAAATGTTCACGTACTTTATCGCAGGCAAGTCTATCTTCCAGCTCCAGCTGGGCCTCTCCAATCCTTTTAGAGAATTATGGATGCCCAGAATACAGAGGCACAGACTTTAGATTCAAGGGCCAGGGAATTGGGGGAGGAGAGACAGGTATGGCCAATACCTCAATGTTCTGGGGCATTAGCCTTGATCTGGGTATGCCCTCATTTTGCACATCACTTCTTAACCCAGAGCTGGCCAGAAACAGGCCACTTGTGGTGCCACTGTGGAAGTGGCAGGAGTGGAAGTGAGATCTAGTATGATCAAAATCTGGATTTACGGCCTGCGGGGGGGGGGGGGGGGGTTAAAAGATGTCTTGTAAAAAACAACTCTTAGAGCTGGAACTCAGGGCCTAGGCACCGAGCTTCCTTTGCTCAAATCTAACACTCTACCACTTGAACCACAGCTCACATTTCATCTTTTTTAGTAGTTTAATGGAGGTAAGAGTCTCACGAACTTTCCTGCCTGGGCTGGCTTCAAGCTGCCATCTTAAGAGCTCAGCCTCTTGAGTAGCTAGGATTGCTGGCATGAGCCACTGGCACCTGCTAAGGATGTTAGTGTGTGTGTGTTTGTGTGTGTGTGTGTGTGTGTGTGTGTGTGTGTGTGTGTGTGTGTGTGTGTTTACCAGGGCTTGAACTCAGAGCCTAGGTGGTATCCTTTAGCTTGTTTGCACAGGTTGGTGCTCTACCACTTTTACTCCAGTAGCTCTGCTTCCCAGCTTTTTGGTGATTCATTGGAGATAAGAGTATGCCTAGGCTAGCTTTGAATTTGATTGATCCTCATGTGTCAGCCTTGAGTAGCTAGGATTATAGGCATGAGCCACTGGCATCCAGCTGCAAGGATGTCTCTTCATACTTTCTTCTGTTCTAACAGGTGTGTACTTGCCCTGGCCTAGATCTCTGATCTCCACATCAGCTCCCAGCAGCCCTTGACTGTGTGGAGAACATAAAGCTCAATCCTGTCAAGCATCCTATTTCTATGTCCTCAGGGGAGGGTAAGTTTCCTTTGAAGCCTGGAGAAGTAGGGGTAGAGGGAGGAAGGTTAGCTGTGGGTGGGAGCTAGGCTGGGAGAGAGGTACACTGTCTTAGCCAAGAAGGAAAGTGTGGCCAGATGTTAATAGCTTATGCTCTCCTATTCTGAGCTCCTGAGGAGGCTGAGATCTAAGGATTGGCATTCAGAGACAGCCCAGCTCATTTTTCTTTCTTTCTTTCTTTTCTTTTCTTTTTTTTTAGTATCTGTAGGATCTATTTTTGTGTGTGTGTGAAAATACTGTACAGAGGAGTTATAATTACATAGGCAAGATAATGAGTACATTCTTATCACCAGGTCATTTTTCTAAAGTGTGTGAGACTCTCCTTTCCCAATAACCTCCTGAAAGCTAGAAGAAAAGGTGTAGATCAAGTGGTAGATTTGCTAGCCTTGAATGAAAAAAGTGAGGGACAGAACCCGGATCCTGAGTTCAAGCCCTAGTAACAAGATGTACCCATGCACACACACATGCACACACATACACACACACACACACACACACACACACACACACACACACACACACACAGGAAGGTGGTAATGATGAGTTGAGCTAAAACTGAGGGCAGCCCAGAGGCACAGTCATAGTAAACTCTTGACATGTCAGTTATTTCTCCCCAACTCTTTCTTGGGCTGAGGGGTCTGGGCCATAGCAGTAAGTTCCATGGAACTTGCACATCCATCCATACCTAGGGTACAGGACCAAGGGAAGAACACGATGGATGCTCGTTTATACTCAGTGCATGATTGCAGACCTTCATCTGCCGCTGAACATTGGTGAGGAAAGCAATGCTCTGAGCCCTGGGACTCCTGGGATAGCCACTGCTACAAGCAGCAGCCAGCCAGCTGTGGATTCCTGAGCCTACAAGTCTTTCATAAGCCCAACTCAACACCCACCCAAGGTGTGACTGACAAATTTGCCCCCGTGCCATCTTGCAGCTCTTGCCCTTCCTGGCCCAGAAACCTGGCCTGAAATATTGATTCACTGCTCAGATCCACACTGCACCCATGACAGATGCCATTCTGATGACCTGGCCAATGACATCCGTGCCCTAAGGCTAGATCCTTCTCTGCTACTTTGGCTCGGTCTGTAGGCAAAAGGCTCCCAAAGAGGATGCTTTCTAGACTTGTAGGACACCTAGATATTGGGAGACACTTAGGGGCCCACTGGAAATTACTCTGCCTAAAGCCACAGAGTGAGGTTCAAGCAGGCCAGGTGTTGGTCATGTGCGGCGAACGCCTTCTCGACCAGCGAGGAAGAACGACCACCACACCAGGAGTCTTCTCAGATCACGCTTTATTGGAGAGACTTGTTACTTGTAGGAGAGCTTGAGCGCGAGAGAGCGTGCACCCAAAACATGGCCGCTTATATAGGGAATAGGAACACGGGTCGTTCTATCATTGGTCGTCTGCCTTTCACCGTCACCAGGTGCCACGGGATTGGCTGGGGTCTCTACGTGGCTCGCGCATGCGCAAAGCCCAGGACCCACCGTCCCGCCAAGCACTGCCTAATATGGACCTCAAAGCTGCAAGGGAGTGGGCGGAGTCTAATTGCGTTTGCCCCGGCTCCCTGCAGTCATGGAGCTTGAACTCTGGGACTGGGCACTGTCCCTTCAGCTCTTCAGCTTACCAATTGAGCCACAGTAACACTTCCAGTTTTCCTGTGGTTCATTGGAGATCAGAGTCGCCCGGATTTTCCTGTAGGGGCTGGCTTTGAACAATGATCCTCAGATCTCAGCCTCCTGAGGAGCTAGGAGGATAGGCATGAACCACCAGTACCCACTTATTTGGACTTTCACCCCAGTGGACTAAGAACTCCTGAAAACTTTTCTTTTTTTGTTTTTATTTGCAAGTACTGGGGCTTGAACTTAGATTCTGGGCTCCAGTCTCTTTAATTTTTGCCTCAAGGCTGGCACTCTACCACTTGAGCCACAGCTCCATTTCTGGCTTTTGGTAGTTCATCAGCAAGAAGAGTCTCACTAACTTTCCTCCCCTGAGCTGGCTTTGACCCATGACTTCTGATCTCAGTTTTTGAGTAGCTAGGATTTGCAGGGGTTGAGCCACCAGTGGCATTGGGCTAGAAGCTTTTCTTAAGCAAGTGTTCTTCCCTGCATTTGCCCTGACTCCTCCATGCAAAGGAGGCCTGTAGGTCAGGAGCTGTGAAAAATAGACTTCCAACCACAGGAAATGGCTGGGGTCCATGGTGAAAAGCCAAGCTAATCTTCCCTCTAGGCCCCAATCTGGGACCTCCACCATCTGCCCTCCCTGTGACTCAAGTACAAACCTTGGGCCTGCCTTGAATGTCCTGCTGGACTTGTCTTAAGCCACAGAACCTTCTTTCCACCCACACCACCTATTCTACACTACACCTCTGGAAACTTTGTGCAGTGTTGTACCTTCTGCCCGAGGCTCTCTATCTTGTTCCACATCTTAGAACTCCTGTGGAATTTTGGCACTGGTTTTATCACTTCCAGGAGCAAGTCTTTCCTTCCCTTCTCCCTCTTTTTTTTTTTTTTTTAATATTGAGTTGCTAGAGATGGAACTTATGCAGGCTGACTGGCAAATGCTCTAGCTTGGTGTGTGTGTGTGTGTGTGTGTGTGTGTGTGTGTGTGTGTGTGTGTGTGTTTGCCAGTCCTGAGGTTTGAATTCATGGCCTGGATGCTATCCCTGAGGTTTTGTGCTCAAGGCTAGCACTCTATTCCTTGAACCACAGCTCTACTTCTGACTTTTTGGGTGTTTGATTGGAGAAAAGTGTCTCAGATAGACTTTCCTGCTTGCAATTGTGATCCTCAGATCTCAGCCTCCTGAATAGCTAAGATTACAGGGGTGAGCCACCAGCAACTGTCCTCTACCCTACATCTTACCTCTAACCTTGGCCCTCCTATGAGTACCAGAAGAATATGTCTCACTAGGCTCAGTTTTTTCAAGTCTTGGGGTTTGAATTCAGAGTCTGGGCATGTTCCTGAGTTTCTTTTGGTCAAGGCTAGCACTCTTTATCACTTAAGCCACAGTGCCACTTTTGGCTTTTTCTATTTCTGTGATACTGAGGAATCGAACCCAGGGCTTCGTGTGTGCTAGGTAAGCACTCTACCACTAAGCCACATTCGCAGTCCACGACTCACTTCTGACAGGAACTATGAGGGTGGGATTTATTGGCTTACCCCTTTTGGAGCAGAAATCGCTGGCTATTTCATATTGTTGCCAGGATTTGGGACCAGCCTGTTACTCGGCAATGAGGAATGGTAAATGAGGGATAGCCATCAGGCCCAGAGGAGTAGGTTCACATATCCTACAGAGGGATAGAGAATATGGAGCCAGAACCTTTGACAACTCCTACAGCCTAGGAACTGTGGTCTCCCTGGAGACAGTGGCTGGCTGCTAGGTGTCCCAATGGGACATCTCAGCCAGAACATAAGGCACCTGTTGCACAGCCCACGGGGCTTCAGTTATTAAATGGCAGAGAAGGATGCTTTGTTCAAGCTGCTGGCTCAGATTTAAGACTCTCTGAGGACTTGCCCAAGTTGGGGGGATGGACATGGGAAACCTGCTGAATGCCCATCATCCATACATCATCCATCCATTCACAGAGACATGGAGTTATCGCCCCTTTTTTTGCGGGGGGTGAGGCAGGTCCAGGGTTGTACTATGAGCCTAGGCCCTGTCCCTGAGCTCCTTTTGTTCAAGGATAGCACTCTGCCCTTGAGCCACAGCCCCACTCATGTTTTTTTTCCTCTGTGATCTCTTACAAAGAAGAATGTTGTGGACTTTTCTGCCCATGATGAATTCAAATTGGCATTCTCTACATCTCAGCCTCAAGAGGAGTTAGGATTATAGGCAGGAACCACTGACACCTGGCTTTCTTTTCTTCTTGTTGTTCTTTTGTTTTAATCATGACAATCTCAAATCTTCATGGTGTCATTCCAATAGTTTGCATTCAAAGTAATCTACCCAGGCAAGGAATTCGAAAGCTATGACTATCACCCACAAATGGAGGGAGATCTTGATGAACTCATTCCTGTTCATGTGAATACCAACGGAATGTTATAAAAGTAATAATTAAATTTGCAGTTAATTCATGATTCTATTTTAGAATGCCACACAAAAATTATTGGATTTATATCTTCCATTCTAGCAAAATGGTATGATTAAGGATATTGACTAATTTTTAATTAATGTTTTTATAAGTATTCAAACATGATACTTCATTAAATGCAGTTATAATTTAGTAACTAATAATTGGTAATAACATATATAATTTAATAATATCCTCACATTCCCTCTTTGTATGTGTGTGTGTATATATATACATATATAGAGAGGTATATATGTGTATATATATATATAATATCAATCTACACATGTATCTATTAGGCACTACTGTGGCTTGATCACAGGTCTTCAGAATTTCCTGGATGCTCAGTTTGCCGGAGGATGGTATGCTAAGACTGTACCCCATTTATGGATAGGGCATTTTAGGCTGAGTTGAAATCCCAGCATGGCCAAAAATTTATTTGTGGAGTAAGAAGCCAATTTGACACATTTTTTATCCTTTTCTGTGAAAGTTCTTGGTCTCAATACGATGTATAATTCCATATGCAAATATGTCATATGTGATATGATGTAATAAAGGAAATGTTATATGCGTAATAATACTAAATAAATAAGGGTAATAAATTTCATATGCAATAGAACCCATATATGTAAATAGATCTCATATATATGAATATTATTTTTTCCAGTGATGGGGCTTCAATTCAGGCCCTGGGAACTGGTCTGAATTTCTTTTTTCTTTTTTCTTTCTTATTTTTATTTTGCCAGTAAAGGCGCCTGAACTCTAGGAGTGGACACTGTCCCTCAGCTCTTCAGTTCAAGGAAAGCACTCTACCACTTGACCTACAGTGCGACTTCCAGCTTTTTCTGCTTATGTGGTGCTGAGGAATTGAACCCAGGGCCTCATGAATGCAAGGCAAGCACTCTACCACTGAGCCACCTTCCCAGCCCCATGAAATTCTTGTGTTTAAGGGTGGTTAGCTTTCCCCTTCACACACAGTGTCACAGAGTTACCCAGACCCTCACTTCAAATCCCAGGCCAGGCCTGCTAGAAAAATGGTGCAATTTCCTAGCCAGGGTCGTATTGTTATTATTACTTTTTTTTGGCCTAGCACAGGGCTTGAATTCAGGTCTTCCCATCTCTGCCACAGCTGATCATTGGATCCTACTACCCTACTTCAAATTTCGGGGCTGGCAAAAAAATAAAAAAATAAAAAGGAGAAGGATAAAATTGAGAAGTTCAAGAAGGTGGTTTTACTTTTTTTTCCTTTTGTATTGTGACCACCTGGTTCTAAATGACAAGCCCCAGAATGTGTACATGACATTGCATTGCTAATGTTAGACGGGCTATTAGGGAAGCCATAGCTGAAACAAGCAACTTAGGCCTGGAGGTCGAATCTTGGAACTGCCACTAATGAATGATGGGAGGCTCTAAGAAACGCATTCTGATATACATCCGTACAAATGGAATGTTATAAAAGTAACATTTAAATTAGTAGTTAGTGTATGATTATATTATAAAAGTATACATAACAATTATTCTACATTGATTAATTTTCAATTAATACTTTATTATGTATACAATCATGATACTTAAAAAAGGAAGGAATAATTTAATTGCCAATAATTGGTAGTAATATAATATATGCAGTTTCAATACATAGAGACATCTCTTTTGTTTTATACATACACATCTATCTATCTATCTATTTATCTATTTATCTATCTATCTATCTATCTATCTATCTATCTATCTATCTATCTATCTATCTATCTATCTATCTCTATCTACCAATCTACACATTTATCTGTTTATACACTTGTCACTCCTGGGGCACAGTGTTAGAGTGATCACTGAGTATGTGCAAAGTCCTGGGTTCCATTCCTCACTACCACTTGCACAGAAAAATCCAGAAATCATGCTGTTGCTCAAGCAGTCGAGTACTAGCTTTGAGCAGAAAATTTAGGGACCGTGTCTAGACACTTACTCAAGATGCAGAACTGGCACCAAAACAAAATGATAGAATGTACTGATTGCAAAGATATAAGGATAGGACTGCAAATACATCATTGTAGAGCAAGCTAGGAGTCTGGTGCTGAGAGCTGCCATCTAACATGACTTAGCAAGAGGTAAACTGCTGCAACCCAGCTACACAGAACCAGATACTTGTGGCTCTCTCAGCCCTGTCATCCAAGATACTGGGGGGCTGAGATCAGACACTGGTGGTTTTAAAATCCAGCCCTCACAGGAAGTCTGAAAAACTCTGAGCTGTGGCTCAAAGTGGTAGAGCTCTAGCCTTGAGAAAATATCTTAGGATAGTACCCCCAAACTTTCAGTGGAATACCAGTGGCTGACTGCCCACCTCCCCCCAAAAAACCCAACCCTCTAAATTATTAGATGTGAACTTTGTGTAGTTTGGTGACACTGATGAAAGCACCCTAATTCTAATGATAACATGTGGGATACAGCTATGTCATGAGTCTTATATGAGGAATGGTGTACTGAGTGCATTCTTGTATCTGGTCCTTGTAAAAGCTCCACAGATTATTGTGCTGATGACAACCTTGAGGCTCAGATATGTCCCCATGTCAGGGCCAAAATGATGTATGTACTGAACTCTAGTGAGTTTTCTCCTGCAGACAATTGTTTTGGTTTATTTTTCTCAGTCATAAACCTTGAACTCAGGGCCTAGCCACTGTCCCTTCCCTGTTGGGCTCATGGCTAGCACCCTACCAAGGGGACCCAAGGACACCCATACAAATGTGTTACAGTCTAGGCATCTGTGGCTGATATCTGTCATCCTGCCTACTTTGACACATTTTTTTCCTTCTCTGTAAAAATCCTGGGTCTCAGTATGAAGTATAATCCATATGCAAATATATCCATGTGATAAGATGCAATAAATTAAATAAATGTTATATATGTAATAATACTAAATAGAAAATAAATAATGAATAAATAAGGGTAATAAATGTCATATGGAGTAAGCCCATGTATGTAAAAAGATCACATATATGAATATTAATTTTTCTAGTGCTGGTGCTTAAATTCAGGCCTGGAAACTGGTCTGAAATTCTTGTCTTCAACAACAGTGAGCTTCCCCTCCCCCACAGTGTCTCAGAGTTTCCCAGACTCTGAGTTCAAATGCCAGGCCTGCCAGAAAAATGGAGCAAATTACAAGTCACGGCCTTAATTTATTTTGTCCAGGCCCTAGGCTTGAACTCAGCTTGTGGCAATTCTGCCTCAGGTTCGATCACCCTAGGCTGGGGTGCAGCCAATGGACCCACAGACCATTCTGAGATCCTAGGACCCGAGTTCAAATCTCGGGACTGATAAAAAAAAAGGAGAAGGGTAGGGAAGGTGGCTCAGTAGTAGAGTGCTTGCCTTACATGCATTAGGCCCTGGGCTCGATTCCTCAGCACCACATAAGCAGAAAAAAAGCTGGAAGTGGTGCTATGACTCAAGTGGTAGAACCCTAGTCTTGAGCTGAATAGTTAAGGAAGTGTCCAGACGAGATTTCTGGCCCCAAAACCAACAAAAAAGAAAAAAAAGGGAGAGGTGGGGGAAAAAAGAATAAGGCTAAAACTGGGAAGTTCCAGAAGGCAGTTTTACTTTGTTTTTTCCTTTGCATTATGACCATCCTGGGTCTAAATGAAAGGGCCGGGAAAGAGTATGTGACCTTACACTGCTGAAGTTTGGTGGCTTTCAGGCAAGCCATAGCCAAAACCAGCAACTTAGGCCCAGGGGTCAAATCCCGGGACTGCCACCTACAAATGGTGGGAGATCCTAAGAAACGCATTCTGACATACATCCATAAGAATGGAATGTTGTAAAAGTAACAATTATATTAGTAGTTAGCATATGATTATATTTTAAAATTAGAAACAATAATCATAGTACCTTGACTAATTTTCAATTAATACTTTATTATATTTTCATCAATGAGAAATGAAGGAATAATTTAGTTATGGATAATTGGTAGTAATATAGTATATGTAATTTAGTAATATAAAGATATCTTTCTTATTTTATACATACATATATATGTGTGTATATATATAAGCTATCTATATATCTATTTCTACACTTGTCTCTCCTGGGGCTCAGTGGTAGAGTGCTTGCCTAGTATGTATGAAGCTCTGGGTTCTTTTCCACACTATCACATGCACAGAAAAGCCGGAAGTGGTGCTGTCACTCCAGCACCAAAGAAAAGTTAGAATGTTCTAACTGTAACTATACAAGGCCAGGACTTTAAATACTTCATGACAGAGCAAGCTGGGAATCTGAACATGACCGCTGCCATCTATCCTGACAGCCAGATGTTAACAGCTGCAAACCAACACCATTGAACTAGATGCTGCTGGCTCACCCGTAGCTGCTCAGGGGATGAGATCTGACACTGGTGGGTTGAAAACTCAGCCCTGGCAGGAAGTCTGTGAGACTCTGAGCTGTGCCTGAAGGTGGTAGAGTTCTAGCCTTGAGGAAAAGATCTTAGGACAGTACCCACAACCTATGAGTGCAACCCCTGAGTCTGATGACCCTTCCTCCCCCCACCCCCCGACTAACCATCCATCCAAACAATTAGATGTGAACTTATGTGGTTCGTGACATGTTTCTGAAGGAATGGTGATATTGATGAAAGCATCCTAATTCTAATGACAGCTTGTGGGATACAGCTATATGAAGAGTTCTTCCTGGGGTGCTGGGTGCTGAGTCCTTCCTGGGGTGCTAGGTCCTTCATGGGGTGCTGTGTGCTGAGTCCTTCACGGGGTGTATTCTTTCATCTGATCCTTGTCAGAGCTCCACAAGTAAGATGATTGTGCAGATGAGAAACTTGAGGCACAGATATTTCCCAAGACAGGGTCAAATTTATGTATGTACTGAACTCTATTGAGTTGTCTCCTGCAGACAATTGTTTTGGATTAGTTTTCTCCATCATGAACCTTGAACTCGGAGCCTAGACTCTGATTTTCCTCTTATGCTCATGGCTAGCACTCTACCACGCGGAGCCAAGGACCCCCTCACAGCAAAGTGTCACGGGTTAGGTGTCTTTAGCTGGGGTCTATCATCCTGCCTGCTCAGGAAGCTGAGGATCTGTGTTCAAAACTATCCCACACACAAAAGGTCCAATGACACTATCATCTCCTATTTACCACTTAGAAACTTGAAATGGAAGCTGGGTGCCGGTGACTCATGCCTGTTATCCTAGCTACTTACTCAGTAGGCTGAGAGCTCAGGATCACAGTCAAAAGCCAGCCTGAGAAGGAGAATCCTTGAGATGGTTATCTCCAATGAACCACCAGAAAACCTGAATGGGCTCTGTAGCTCAAGTGGTACAGCTCTAAACTTGAGCTGAAGAGCTGACTGACAGCACCCAGGCCCAGACTTCAACTCCTCCAACTTACAAGAAAAGAAAGAAAGAAACCTGGAATACAGTGCTGAGAATGGGTTTTAGGGGTAGAGTGCTTTGTGTGTATGAAACCCTGGCTTGGAATCCTCAGTGGCACATCATTAGAAAAAAGCCTGTAGTGGCTCTGTGGCTCAAGTGGTAGAGTGCTATCTTTGTACAGGAGAAACTCAGGTACAGTGCTCAGGTCCTGAGTTCAAGCTCCAAGACTGGTATATGCACACAAATTGCCATCTCCCCTCCCCCCCCCCACAGATACCGGAAGTGAAACTGTGACATCAAAGGGTTAAGCACTGGGAAGTAGGTCCTGAGAGGAGACTTGATCTGGTACAGCTTCTTTCAAGGCTTTGCCTTTGTTATAGGGATTTTAGAAAAACAACTTTAAACAAGGTTAACTAGAACTTGGCTCCAACCAGCCCTGTTCCTGGAATGGAAAGAATGCCTCTAGGTCCCCCTCCCCTTAACAACCTAACCCACCTTGATTGTTGAGTTAAAGACTGACCTATAAAACAGATAGGTTGTAATCTGGCTCCAACTGCCCGACAACATGTGCTTGTGGTGGTAAACCCTGCCTTTCACACAGTAAACTCTGCCTATTGGCCGCCTGTGTGTGGTCTGGTATGACCATGCAATCCTTTTGTGTGGTATGATCCCATTGGTCACCTGTGCATGACCAGGCTCAACCTTATCGATTTTGCCTTTAAAAACCAAAGAATGGGGGCTGCTCAGGGTAGCAGTATCAGCTCCTTAGCCTGTGCTGTGGCCCTGGCCGGTCAGTGTAGGAAACTTCTCAATAAAGTTGCTTCTTTGTAAACAACTTTGCTGAGGTGGGCTCTGTCACTCCAGACGACTAGGTGGGTTTGCCTGCCTGAGTAGGGGTCTTCCTACTACACACTGAGCTTCTGAGCTCATGGTTAGTACTCAGGCCCTGTGTTCAACCTCGAAACCTAGCCACCCAAGGCCCAACTAGGAGAGGTCAAAGGTTTCCAAACCTGATGAGCTCCACCAGCCCTACATAACAGGGAACATTGTGATTTTTGCAAATGTGCTTAGATGTAGCAAGCTTCCGAAAACCTAGGGAGGCACCGTTGCCAATAATGAATCATTGAATTAGGTTCAGCTCCCTAGTTGTTGTCTGCCAGAAGGAATCTTGAATTAATTGTAGCAGTTTGTTTCAACACTGGAACACAGTCTAACAAAGACAGGATAAGTGCAGGGAAATTGGCCTGCCCCGGGAGGTGGCACAAATGAAGGCTTCCTGTCAAAACAGAGCACTGAGGAGAGAGATATCTTGGGGTACAAAGAGGCCTTTTTCTCCTGGTCTTCAGGGTCTGCCCACACTCATCATCACTAATTGGCCCAGAAAGAGTTGTTTGTTACAGAGCAGGAGTGAGGCCTTTTGTCTGCCTATTCCAACAAAGAGGCAGAATTCCTCCAGCAGCCTGGGGTTTGGAGAAACCCTCAGGCTACACTGGGAACAAGGAGGGGAGCCCTGAAATATGCACTGTCTTGAAAGCACCCTCTGTGCTATGAAATCATTCTATTCAAAGCAAATTTCCTAGCTGGGTGCCTTTCTTCATAGCGACTCTGGATGTTCACCAATAGAAATACATTCACACATACACAGACACATGGAGTTACTGGCTCTATTTTTTTTTTTTTTTTTTTTGGCGCAGGTCCTGAGGCTTGAACTGTGAGCTTAGACATTGTCCCTGAGCTCCTTTTTCACAAGGAAACACTTTATTGTGCCTTAAACCATGATACATCATTAAATGAAGACATAATTTGATAACTAATAATTATTAGTAATATATTACATGTAATTTAATGATATATAGACATCTCATATTCTATAAATATTTTTATATATTTAAACATACACTGGGATATACATATACATCTCTCTCTTTTTCTCTCACTCTCTATGCATATATATGTATTTGCAGCAATTTACGCATCTATCTATTTATATATTGGCCACTCCTGGAGGTTAAACTTAGGTCCTGGGAACTCACTTGCAATGTAATTGTTTTAGACTGCTGCACTTACATTGATCCCTTGATGAATTGGGCATTCCAGGCCCTGAGTTCAAATCCCAGCAGTGCCAAAGACAATAGGTGGATTAAGCAGCCAATGTTGACCTGCTCTGCTGTCTGTGAAAATATTGCTTACTAGGTACAATATGTAATAACTTTTTTTTTTTTTTTTGTCGGTCATGGGGCTTGAACTCTGGGTCTGGGCTCTGTCCCTCAGCTCTTCAGCTCAAGGCGAGCGCTCTACCACTTGAGCTACAGCGCCACTTCCAGTTTTCTGGTGGTTTATTGGAGATAGGAGTCTCTCGGTGTCTCCTGCCCTGGCTGGCTTTGAACCGCAATCCTCCGATCTCAGTTTCCTGAGTAGCTAGGATTACAGGCGTGAGCCACCAGCACCTGGCTAATATGTAATACCTATGCAAATACATATATATGATGTACATTATAAATGTATATAAATATTATTTTGCCAGTCCTGGGGCTATAATTCATGCCCTGGGAAATGTTCTTGACTTTCTTTTATTCAAGGAGGGTGAGCTTCCACTTCACACACAGCAAAATAGAGTTACCAAGGCCCTGATTTCAAATCCCAGGTATGGCAGATAAAATGTCCCAAATTCCAAGCCAGAACCTTAATTTTTTTGGGGGAGGGCAGGCACAGGGCTTGAACTCAGGTCATCACAAGTCTGCCTCAACCTTGATTACCCTAGGCTGGGGTGCAGCTTTTACACCCACAGATCATCCAGGGATCCTAGGACCCAATTTCAACTCCCAGCACTGGCCAACAAACAAACAAACAAACCAAAATGGAAGAGGAAAAACCAGAAAGTTTTACACAATAGTTTTACGTTTGTTTCTTTTGCACAGTGACCATCCTGGTTCTCACTGACTTGGCTTGAAAATTGTACATGACTTTGCATGGCTGAGGCTGGTGGGCGGTCAGTGAAGCCTGAGGTTAACCCAGACACCTGGGCCCTGAGTTCGATCCTAGGACTGCCATATACACATGGTTGAAGATCCTAGGAAACTGGTTCTTATCTCTAGGAACACTAATAGAATGTTTGAAATGTACTAATTGAATTACTAATTAACTAGTCTTTCTAATGTAAGATTGTATGCATTAAATATAGGTCTTTGATTAATTTAATTAATACCTTATTAAGTCTTCTACCATGATTAATTAATGGAGGAATAATTTTAGACTGAATAATTAGTAGTAATAGAATATACAAAAGTAAGATATAGACATCACTTTTTATATAGAGTTATACACTAGAATCTACACAAATGTCTATTTGTCTCTTTCTGTATATGTTTATAGATGCATATACATATGTAAATACACACATTTTACACATCTATGTGTTTATGTGTTGACCACTTCTAGGGCCAATTTTGCCCGACAACTTCGTTTGCATCAGACTGGTGTGCTAACATTGACCCACTCCTCATTCATGAAGTGGGCTTTCTAGGCCCTGAGTTCAAATCACAGAACTGCCAAAAACTTAAGTAATCCTGGTGGAAGAAGCCAAATGTCTCATTTGTTTTCCGTATCAGTGAAAGTCCTGGGTGACAGGAATGAGGTATAGTACATTGGCAAATCTATGTCCTATGTAATAAGATGTAAAAAAGGTTATGTGTGTAATCATACTCACTAAAATACATAAGAAATAAATAAAACACAAAATAAAATGAATAACCACACTAACTGCAATATGCAGTAAAAATGTGTATGTAAATATGAATCCTGTATTTAAAATGCATGAGAATATTATTTTTGCAAGAGCTAGGATTTGAATTCAGGCCCTGGGAACAGGCCTGACTTTCTTGTCTACGAGCAGGGTGAGCTTCTCCTTCTCTCACAGTGCTGTAGATGTTCCTAGGACCTGAGTTCAAATCCCAGGACTGACAGAAAAATATGGCATGAATAACAAACCTGAAGTAGAGGGCTGGGAATGTGCCTTAGGGATAGAGTGCTTTGCAAATCTATGAAACCCTGGACTTGACTTCTCAGGAACACATCACTAGCAAAAAGCCTGAAGTGGCTCTGTAGCTCAAGTGGGAGAGGGCTATTCTTGTACAAGAGTAACTAGGTACAGTGCTCAGGTCCTGAGTTCAAACCCCAGTACTGGTGTATGTGCGTGCGCGCGCACACACACACACACACACACACACACACACACACACACACACACACACACACACACAGACCAGAAGTAAAGCTGTGACACAAAATGGTAAATCACTGGGATCCTGCGCTGAGCTCATGGTCAGCACCCAGGCCCTGTGTTCAACCCCAAAACCTTGCCACACAGGGCTCAACTAGGAGAGTGCAAAGGTTTCAAAACCTAATGTGCTTCAGCAGTCCTAGATGACAGGAAGCAAGATCAGACATGTGCTTGGATTTCCAAAGCTTTCAGAAACCTAGCAGAGGCATCATAGGCCCATCATCACCCTCAATGAAACATTGCTTGAACTTAAGTGCTCTAGTTGTCTGCCAGAAGGACTCCTGAATTATATTGAGCACTGTATCTGAACACCAGAATATAGTCTCACAAAGGCAGGATAAGTGCTGGGAACTTGGCCTGCCACATGAGGTGGCACAAATGAAGGCTTCCTGTCAACAGGAGTACTGGGGAGAGAGATAGCTTGGGGTACAAAGAGGCCTTTTTGTCCTGACCTTCAGAGCCCATCCACACTCATCCTCACTAATTGGCCCAGATGGAGTTGTTTGTTACGGAGCTGTACAGGACTGAGGTCTTTTGTCTGCATGTTCAAACAATGAGAGAGACTTCTTCCAGCAGGCCTGGGAGGCAGAGAAACCCTCAAGGCTGCACTGGGAACTGTGAGGGGAGCCCAGGAACATGCAATGTCATGAAAGCAATCTCTGTGTATGAAATCATTGTTTTGAAAACAAATTTTCTAGCTTGGTGCCTTTCATCATAGCTACTCTGGAGCTTCACCTATAGAAATACATCCACACATATACAATACATGGAAGCAGGTCCTGGGCTTGAACTATGAGCATAGGCCTTGTCCCTGAGTTACTTGTGCTCAAGCGTATGGCATTAACCTTGAGCCACAGCCCCACTTCTGGGTTTTCTGTGATCTCTTAGAAATAACAGTGTCATGGACTTTCCTATGCAGGCTGGTTTCAAACTCAGATTCTCTACATCTCAGCCTCCTGAGGAGCTGGGATTACAGTCAGCAGCCACTGGCACCTGCCTTTCTTTTCTTCTTCATTTTTAAATCTGGACAATCTAACTACTTAACAACACCATTCCAATACTTTGAATTTATAAGTAAACTACCCAATGTTCTTTATAGGTGCTTTATCTGAGAAGGATTTTCTCTCCTCCTCTTCTCCTCTGGTCACAGGTTTGAAGCCAAGAGTGAGAAATGAGTGTCACATGATTTTGGCAGCAAATGTCCACAGAACGTGCCACTTCAGTCACTTAGCATTGAGTTCAGTGGAAGTCAGAGTGTCATAGACATTTCTGCCCTGGCTGGCTTCACCCTGTGATCCTCAGACCTGAGCCTCCTGAGGTAGTGTGATGGGCCTTGGCAACTGGGGTTTGCTAGGTCAGAACTGTAATAACATTGACAATACAAGTCAACTACTTATAAAAAAGGACTTGGGGAGCATATTAAGCCTTTCAACAATGGACCTTTCAGAACTCTGTAGGACACAAGATTATAATGCTAGAGTCTGAGAGGCTGGGCATGTGGATCTGCTACACTTGAACCTTAAGCTGTGATCCAATTCTGGTGTATATCAGCTTTCATTTTCCAGAGAATGTTCTCCTAACCCGCAAATAGGAAAAGTACTTTGATTAACCCTCACTTTTTTTGCATTGTGTGTCTCAAACTCAAGCCTGGGCACTGTCCTGAGCCCTTCATCTCAAGGCGAACACTCTACCACTTGAGCCACAGTGCCACATGGGGCCTTTTCGTGGTTCATTCGTGATAAGAGTCTAACAGGCTTTACTTGCCAGGCTGTCTTTGCACTGTGGTCTTCGGATCACAGCCTCCTGAGAAGATAGGGTTCCAGGTGTGAGCCACTGGCATCTGGCCTATTGTTTTTGCCAGTGCTGGGGCTTGAACTTAGGGCCTGGGTACTGTGTCCATGCTTCTTTGTCTCAAGGCTAGTGCTCTACCACTTGGGCACTCCACAGCTTCTGGCTTTTTTTGAGTATGTGGCACTGAGGATTCAAACCCTGGCATTCATGAATGCTGAGCAAGCTATCTACCACTAAGCCACATTCCCAGTCCCACCCTTACAATTATCCCTCAACTTGCCTATCCTCAAGGAAAGGCTTCGGAGTATAAATCATCTAAAGAAATTCCTGTAGGAAGGTGTTAAAGATAAACAAGTCAAATCTCATATTTGGGAGAGACTCTAAACATGTGAAGACTGTGACAAATACCTCCATTTACTTATGTATCATGTTTTGACACTTAATAAAGTATTAATGAAAAATGAGTCAATGTCCTAAATTATTTTGTATAATTTTATAATAGATGTGCAAAATGTAATAAATATTATGTGAATAATAATATTAATACAATAAACAATATGTAAATGAATAAAATATAGAAATACAGAAATACAAAATCAATAATAAAAAATCATAGTTTGTATTAAACATACACATATAATACGTAACATATATTACACATGTACACAAATATTATTTTCCATTATAGGGGCTTAATTCAGGCTCTGGGAACTCTACCCTGAATTTTTTTTCCTCAAGGACAGTGAGCTTCCCCTTCACCTACGATGCGAAAGAGTTACCCGGATGGTGAGATCAAATCCCAGCAGTGGCAGAAATACTACCCCCAGTTCCAAGACAGTGACTTAATTACTTTTATCGGAAGCAGTTATTTTTATTCAGTTCCATACTGAACATTTTAAACACAGCAGTGTACAAATTTGTATATCTATTCAGACATCCTTCCCTTACCTGCAAAGTGTTTCTCCGAGCTCTAAATTGTTTCCTTTTTTGTACATTTTTTTGTTGTAAAAATGTTGTATATAAGGGTTACAGTTAAATGAGCAAAGTAATGAGTACATTTACTATTGAGCATTGTTGCATCCTCCTTTGTTTTCCCCTTGCCCTCCCTTCCTTCCCACCTCCACAGCTATCTCCTGAACCCCCCAGCTGAGGTCAGTGACTTAATTTTTTGTTTTTGGCTTGGCACAGGATTTGAACTCAAGTAGTAGAAACTCTGCACCTTCCCTCACATTGCTACAGGTTTACCAAGATCCTGAGTTCAAATCCCAGGCTAGGAAAGAAAACCGGCAGAAATTCCAAACCAGGGGATTTTTTTTTTTACAACCATGGAGCTTGAACTCAGGTCATGGCAACTCTACCTCAGCTCTGATTGCCTTAGACTGGGCTGCAGCCTCTCACCCATAGTCGATCCTGGAATCCTAGGCCCAGAGGGCTTGCATGAAGAAAAAAAAACTGGGACAGCACAGAAAGTGGTGAGCTGCAGAGGACTGGGGGTTTTACCTTATTCTTTTCTTTGCCGGGTGGCCATCCTGAGTCTGAATGGCATGGCTGCAAAGGGGAGCTGAACTTCTATTCCTGAAGGCTGGTGGGCCATCAGGGAAGCCATAGACCAACCTGTCAATATAGGCCCTGGGTTAAAAATCTAAGTCCTGACACCTACCAATGGCAGGACATCACAAGAGATTCGTTCCTATGCATAGTAATACTGATTGAAAGAGTAGTTCGTGCATCAGTTGAGTCTAAAAGTGGATGAAATAATCCTAGGATGGTGATTGATTTTAATTGATAGTTTATTAAGTATAAAAAGAATAATATTACTTCAAAGGCAGTATAATAAATACCTAAGAGTTGGTAGGAATGTAGTAGGCGTCATTCAGTCAGATAGATGGCTCTGGCACTCTTTACCAATATGTATTAATTGTATACCACCATCTGCCAATCCATTTATCACTGTTTTGGCCAAACCTGGGGCTCCATCTCAGTGCCTGGGAACCACCTCACAGCTTCATTGGCTAGAGGTTGCTGTGCTCACCCTTACCCATTCATGAATTGGGCCTGCTAGGCCCCGAGTTTGGATCCCAGCACTGCCAAAAATTTAATCTTGGAGTAAGAAGCAGAGTGTGACACAAGTTTTCCTTTTCTGAGAGAGTCCTGGGTGTCAGGCATGATAGAGAACACATCTACAAATCTAGATGCTATGTGATAGGAAGTAAAAAAATGTAAGAAACGGTATAGGTGTCAAAGAGTCAATAAAATAAATGGTAATTAAATGAATAAAACAAGAAATGAAATGAATAACCATACCAAACCTGATATTGTCAGACTATATGTAAGTATAAATCCTGTCTTTAAAATGTAAATAAAATGCATATAAGGAGTATGTTTTGCAGGACTGAGGCTTGAATTCAGGCCTAGGAAAGAGGTCTGACTTTCTTGGCTTCAAGTATCGTGTGATTCCCCTAGCCCGACAGTGCTGCCTTTTTATGCAGACTTTGTGTTCAAATCCCAGGCCTGGCAGAAAAAATGTCACGAATTGCAAAACAGGGATATAAATAATTGTTTTTTTAATTGTTTTAATTTTTAATTATTTTACTTTTTTAATTTAATTTTTTTTTTTGTTTTTGGCCATGCACGTGGCTTGAACTCAGATCGTGACAGCTCTGTCTCAGCTTCCATCACACTAGCCTGGGATGCAGCCTCCAGAACCAAAGTCGAACCTGGAATCCTAAGACTTGATGTCTGACAGGAAAACAAAATGAAAATGACACTAAAACAAACTGCGAGCCACCCATGGTAGGCGCTTTCTTGGCTTTGGTTCCTTGCATGGTGACCATCCTAGGTCTGAATGACATGGATGCCACACACAGGTGACCATTCCTTGCTCAAGGTTGGCAGACTCTCAGGAAAGCCATAGGCCAACCCCCCAACACAGTCCCTGAGTTCAAATCCTGGTCCTGACACCTACAATGGCAGGAGATCCCAAGAGACTCCTGCCTGTGCATGGAAATTCCGATGGAATGGTATCCAACACATGATTGAATAGTTCGTGCAGCTGTCTGGACTGAAATTAGATGCAATAATTCTAGGACGCTGATTGAACTTAATTAATGGTTAATTAGGCATGAAAAGAATAATACTCCTTCAATGGAGGCATAATAACTACCTAAGACTTGGTAGGAGTGTAGCAGATGTCATTGAATACTAGATACACGGCTCTGGCCCTCTGTACTAATATGTATTTTTGGTATACTACCACCTGCCTATCCATGTATGGCTATTTTGGCCACCCCTGGGGCTCGATCTCAGAGGTTGCCAAAAATTTCCTCCTGGAGTAAGAAGCCAAGTTTGACACCTGTTTTCCTTTTCTGTGAGAGTGCGGGGTGTCATGCATGATGGAGAACAAGTCTACAAATCTAAATGCTATGTGACAGGGTGTAAACAATGTAATACATGGTTAGGTGTCATCACAGTCAAGAAAATAAACAGTAAATAAATGAATAAAACAAAAAGTACAATGAATAACCACACCAAACATGATATAGACTGAACACCTGTCTCGAAGTTCAATCCTATCTTTAGAATACATGTAAGGACTGCGTTTTCCCGGGTTGGGGCCTGAATTCAGGCCTAAGGAAGAGACCTGACTTTCTGATCTTCAAGCATAGAGACCTTCCCCTTCCCCTAGATACAAGAGTTACCCAGACCCTGAGTTCGAATCCCAGGCCTTACAGACAAAAAAATAGCACAAATTCCAAGCCAGGGAGCTTCATTAGCATTTTTCATATGTTTTAAAGTTCACTTGGCCTTTAATTGCCACATTTTGATTTTATAACATGAGAGTTTTTCAAAAAGGGGTTTAAACATTTACATTTCAGCACAGCACATTGGTGTTTCCATTTTGACCATCTGCCATGAAGAGTGAGAATGAAAATGAGTACATCATTCCTCCCTAGAGGGACAGTTGATGTTATTTCTATTTAGAGTTATTTCTATAACTATAACCACTCTACAATTGTATCTTGTGAGTTTTCCTCAGTGCCTACCACAAAATACACTAGGGGAGTCCTCATACCACAAAAGGTTGGGTTTCTGAATAAAAACTCACTTCTGTGAGGACAGTAGGTACTTGTAAGCATTTTGGGAATAAAGTGAATTGTAAAATGAAAAACAAAAACATTGGGACTGGGATGTAGCACAGTAGTGGAGTGCTTGCCTAAAGAGCATAAGACCCTGGAAGAAAAGGAAGGCAAGTTTGCTAAAGGTCAGAAGGTTAGAATTTTATGATCTGTATGAACAAACTTCTTTTTTTCTATTTTTTTTTTTTTTGGTCGGTGGTGGGGCTTGAACTCTGGGCTTGACTTCCTGCCTTCAGCTCTTCAACTCATGGCAAGTGCTCTACAGCTTGAGCCACAGTGCCATTTCAGGTTTATTGGAGATAAGCCACAGTGTGATTTCCGGTTTATTGGAGATAAGAGTCTCATGGACTTTCCTGCCCAGGTTGCTTTGAACCTCCGTCCTCAGATCTCAGCCTCCTGAGTAGCTAGGATTATAGGCATGAGCCACCGATGCCCAGAGCATGAATAAACTTAAAGATTGATTCTGAGGAAAGAAATTTGAAATACACTTTTAATAGAAATAATTTATAATGCCATGGTTAAGGCACTAATTCAGAAGTATTTATTCATTGGCTGGTTTCTTAGTTCATTTAAATATATATATATATAAACATTTTTAATATATATATACATACATATATATTATTAAAACATAGCTTTGAAGTGTACCTAAAAGCATATGTGCTCATGTAAAGTTATACACTACACAAGCTTGATTTTTTATTTTCAGTTTGTTGGTGCCATAAATTAGGTGGGATGTGTGTACTGTTGTTTTGTTCTCTGTTTTTGGAGAATTTCTCTCTGCTTTCTTCCTCTACCCCCCTCTCTCTGCACTTGAATTCAGCTTGCTCTTTCTTGGCTTGATTGTTCATAGCTGATTTTCTACCACTTCAGCCATACCTGTAGCCTGGCTTTTTGCCAGTTAAATGGAGATGTCATCTCTCAGGCTTTTCTGCCTGGATTGGCTTTGATACTTCATCTTCCAGTTCTCACCTCTTGAGTAGCTGGGATTTCAGATGTGAGCCACTGAGGTGCCTAGGGATGAATTTGACTTTGGTTGGTGCATTCTTTCTGTTTTTCTAAGCATGGGATCATCTACTATAGAATTTCTGTGAATGTCCTGGGTCTGAAATAAGATATATAATACATATGCTAATCTGTATAGTTCTCATAAGATGTAATCAATTAATACATGTTATAAGTATAATAATAGTCAATATAAATAATGAATGAATGAATAGTGCAAAAAATAAAATAAATACACAGTAAAATAATATGCAGTAAACATAAGTATGTAGATATTAATTATTATTTCAAATGTGGATGAATATTACTTTAACAGGACTGGGGATTGAATTCAGGCCTAGGGAACAGGCCTGAATTGCTTGTCTTAAAGATGGTGAGTTTCCCCATCCCCCACAGTGCATTAGAGTTACCCAAACTCTGAGTTCAAATCCCATACCAGACAGGAAAATAAAAAGACACGAATTCCAAGCTGGGGAGCTTCATTAGTATTTTTACAATTTTTATTTTGTGAGGCTTGAGCTCTGGCATTGGGCCCTTTCCCTGTGCTCTTCAGCTCAAGGCGAGCACACATCCGCTTGAGCCACAGCACCACTTCTGGTTTTCTAGTGCTTTATTGGAGATAAGAGTCTCATGGGCTTTATAGCCTGGGATGGATTTGAACCACAATCCTCAGCCTCTTGATTAGCTAGGATTACAGGTGTGAGACACCGGCCCCCAGCTATTTCTAATATTTTAAAATTTTATTGATTGATTGATCGATTGCCAATCACAGGACTTGAACCTCAGTTTCCATCACCCTAGGCTGGGATTGTGCAGCCTCTGGACTCACAGCCTACAATGGGATGATAGGCCTCAGGGGCTGACAGGAAAACAAAATGAATATAGCACCAAAAAATCCACTCATTATCTTGACCACGTAATTATAACCCCTCTGTACAGTATTTTCAAAATAAAAAAATGGAAAATAAATGAATAAAACAAAAATACAATAAGTAACCATAACAAACAGGATATGGACTGACCATCTATACGTAAGTACAAATCTTACCTTTACAATGAATATAAATAGAATGTTTCCGAGGTGGGTACTTGAATACAGGCTTAACGACCAGGCCTTACTTTCTTGTCTTCAAGCATGGTGAGCTTCCCCTTCATCCACAGTGCTTCAGAGTTACCCAGGCCTTAAGTTCAAATTCAAGGGTAGGAGAAACGGCATGAATTGCAAGCCAGGGAGCTATTTTTTTGCTTTTATTTTGCCAAACAAGGTCTTGAACTCAGGTCATGGCAACCATGCCTCAGCTTTCATCACCATAGGCTGGGGTGCAGCTGCTCGAAACACAGCCTATCCTGAGATCCTAGAACTTCAGGCCCTGTGCCGTGGGCGGGTGGGTGGAAACGGGGAAGGATGCACAGAAAAAAAGTGGTGGGATGGAGTTTTAACATTTTCTTCTTTTGCACCGTGGCCATCTGGGTCTGAGTGATCCGGCTCCAAAGGATACTTCACCTTGCATTGCTGAAGGCTTGCAGGCTACTGGGGAAGCCATAATCCTGAACAATGATTAGCCAGGCACCAGTAGCTTTCACCAGTCCTCCTTGATACTTAGAAGGCTGTGATAGGAGGATTATGGTCACAGTCACCCTAGGCAGGGAAGTCCTTGAGACCCCTGTCCAACCTCAATGCCAACAAAGCAAAAGCAGAGCTGTGTGGCTCCAGTGGTAGAGGGCTAATCTTGAGCAAGAACAGCTCATGGACTGTGACCAGATCCTGAGTTCAAAGTCCAGGACTGGCAACAAATAGACATACACAACAATCTGTGCAGCCATCTGGCTAAAGCAGGTCTCCCTCTTGTCCCCAACTGGATTTGACAGAGTTTACTGGTAAAGGGGCTGCTGTCATCTTGACTCCATCCATTCTGTCTGTATCACAGAATTCCAGACACACCCTCATTCTTTCATGGTTCTTTTTGACCAATGGGATACAAGAATAGTGGCCACGCCCACATCCCATGTTTCCCTGTATCACTAGGATTCCCTCTGTTGGTTGATACCACTAAAAGCAGTTGAGGAAGGTAGAGGTGGCTGAGTGGTGAGCAAGAGACTCCAGGTGACTTTGAGGTAGAGTAGGAAACGATGTCCTAGTCAGTGAGAGGATTTCCTAGAGCCTGGGAACGTGGCCTGCCCAACTTTCCTGTCCCAGCACTCAGATGTCTGAAACAATAAGACTCAATGAGAGAACTGTGGGCAAGAAACTGCCACAAGAACACCAGCAGTATCCTTCCGACAGACCTGAAACATTCAAGAAAACAAAGAACACGAAAAAAAGAGGCATCCCCAAGACAAACATCTCTGGGGAGCCGGATTGAATGGAGAGTCCGGCCAAAGGTGGTGCCGACCATGGGCCTCCCTTGCTTTTGGACACAGTCACAGCCACCAGGGTCCAGGGTGTCAAGGGTCCCAATAACACCAAGGATCCACAGAGGGGCTACTGGCATGTGGTGCCCACCCTGGACTACAGAAAAGAAGAAACCAGGCACTCTGTGCCAAGATCCAACCACTGAAGCAGGGAAAGACAGACTGGCAGGATCAATGGGAGTAAGAGAGGGCAAAGATAGCCCAGATACATGCAGCACCAAAAATGGAGGTAGAGATCCACAAGGCACCCATACAGCGGTTGGTTTCAGCAGAAAGTGATTTACAATGTGCGCTTGCCCAAGTGCAGCAGGCCACTGATGACAGAGAAAGGGAGCACGAAGCTCTCACCAGCTGCCTGCAAGCTACAGAGTGGCCCGTGGCAGAGCTGGAGATAGCGGCTTCTGCGGTCACTGCTGCAAAGAAGGAGACCAAAATGTTCTTGGAACAGCTGAATGGTCTGACCCTTCAGCTTGAGGAAAAGACCAGAAGCTTCGATGACCTGGAGCAAGTGAACACAGAGTTGCAGGAGAAGCTGGAAGTGCTGTGGATACAGAGGAGCCACATGAAGAAGAGAATATGCAAGTTCCAACAAGTGCTGGAGGGACGTGAGGTACTGAAAGACTACTGGACAACCTGAGCTGGCTGGTGACCACAGCGAATCTGGAGAGAGACACCTTCATGGAGGACCTGAGCATTGAGAGGTCCGCAGGGAAGGAGGAGGCATGATGGCTGACCCAATGGGTGAACCAACTGACAGAGGAGAAGGAATGAGGGACCTAGGGACCTAGGGAATGAGCTGTGGGAACTGAGAAGAAAGCTGGTAATACCACGCCCCCTCCGCAGGACCATCTCAGGCCAAGCAGCAGCTGTAAGTCCAGGCCTACAGCAAGGAGATGGAATTGAAAAACCTGGAGGAACAACTTCACATCCAGGTCTAGGAAAACCAGTTTCAGTCTTCAGAACGTGGAACAGCAGGAGATGCTCAGAGGAGAAGATAGAGAAATGGATAGTGGTGGCTGAGAGAGAGAGCCAAGCAGCTCAGGAGCAGCAGGAGCAGTCCCTGGGCCAGTGCAGGAGTTCAGAACCTCCTGTGAGGCACATCGCCTCCAATGAGTGGCTGTGCTCTGAGAAGGAGGCCCTGCAGCAGCACTTAGAGAGGCAGACCCAGCTGCTGGAGCAGCTGAAGCAAGTGAAGGGCTCAACAAACTGGAGGGACCAGGTGGTTTGCCAAGTGGCAGGACACTCTCAAGTGCCTGGAAGCCACCAGATCACAGGAGGAGTGCCTGCAGGTCCAGCTGAGCTCCTTGGTTTTCCCTGGGGAAGGGGAAGGCATGAGCCCTGGAGAAGCAAAAGGTAAGGAGGTGACACCCGCCCTCCCCCTTCCATGTGACCATCACAGAGGACAGAGATGTCCCCCAGACCAAGAGTGACATGGCTCTGAGAGTGCTCTTGGAGGATGAGATCCACAGGGGGAAACTCCTGCCACAAGAATGGCGGGCCAGCTGGAGGCACCCCCTGGCAAACCCAGCAGCTCAGTGCCAGACTGAGCTGGAGCCACAGACCCTCATGAACTGCCACCAGAGCAGGCATGGGGATCGGAAGCGGGACACGTGGGCATCTGAGAAGAAAATCTGCTTCGTCCATGACCTGCCTGATGAGGTGGACTTCCAGAGTCCAGCAGGTGAGCTCCACCATTGATGCAGCCAGCTGTCCGCACACATCCAAACCATCGAGGAGTCCCTCATGGTGTGTAAAGAGCAGATGTTGGTCCTGAATAAGCTGTGTTGGGAGAAAGCCCAGTGCATGCACTGGCTGTCCCAGGAGAAGATGGAGAAGAGGAGAGTGCTGTGGGAGCTGCTGTCACTCCTCCCAAGGGAAAGCACAGACAGCAGTCTCCAGATGACAGCACAGGCTGAACCCCCCCACCCCCTACCAACTCTGCTTCAGATGTCTCAGGATGTGTGGTGGGTGAAATGAGGGAGGATCAGAAAGGTTTTGAAGAATTGCCACTTGAAGACAGCATGGAACCTGCTAGAGGAGAGGTCAGGATTCCCGTCCCCATAGTGGAGTCCCCCAAAGAGAAGGTCCTGCCCCAGATGCCCCACATCCAGATCTGCCCACAGCTCCCAGGCTCAGGGGAGGAGTGCTCTCTCACATTCTCCTATAGACTGATGTGGATGATGACGAACTCTGTGATATACCGACTCTCAAAAGCCTTGGCAGCCACCAAAAGTAGGTGGCCAAGTGGCTTTCTCTTAAGCCTCCATATGCGAGGTGACAGGAAGGTTAAACTGGGAGTAGGGTAGGGCAGAGGCTGCAGGGAGTTTTCCCAAACTCAAGGGATAGCTAATGGCCCATTGGTGGCCAGGAAAGAGACCCATGTTATGCTTATCACAAAGAATAAAGTGTTTTCAAAGCAAAATAAAAAAAAAGCCTCCAACAAAGATTTTTTCTTCCAGCCCTGAGGCTTGAACTCAGGACCTGGCCACTATTCCTGAGCTCTTTTTGATCAAGGCTGGCCACACCTCCCCTTCCAGCTTTTTCTGTGTGGAATAGAACCCAGGGCTTCAGGCATGCTAGGCGAACACTCTACCACTAAGCCACATTCTCAGGATGATTCTTCCCCCTCCCAAACCCATATGGCCATTCCTCACATCAATAGGAAGTAGGGGCTAGGATGAATATGAAGCACAAGTCTGGTTCACATCAAAATATTCCCCCCCCCCTTTTCCCACACCCTTAGTTGAAGTTTCTCTTCTACCATTGAGGGATGAGAGAGAGAGAGGGGAGTCCCAAGAGAGTACCAACAACAGTGGCCCCCTGAGTCCCACATCCTCCCCCACTCAAGTGATCCTCCAGATTCTGATCTTATCTGACTCAATGTGAAGTCTACACTGTCTCCCCACCACTGCAAGGCTCAAGATGAAATAAAGGTCAGCCATGGCCTCAGCCCACACCCAAGGTGGAAGCTCCTAGTCCCAGACCTACTTCCATGTCTGACTGCCCCTAGTTAGGCCAGACCCACAACTCACCACTATGTTGGTGGTGATGACCTCATGGATGGATTCCAGGAAGAAGGTCTATGGCAAAGAGCCGAAGCAGCAGGGTGAGCAGGACAGAAGGAGGTGGGGTGATTGCTCTGGGATCTTCCTTGGAGCCCTCCCATCCAGCCAGATCCATGGTGACCCAAAGCACAGACAAGGCCAGGGGGTGAGACAAGATGGAGGAGCACAGGACTAAAGGAGGTACTGCTTTTTCTTGGAGGACTTGATTAATTCCAATTATAATTAATTCCAATTATATTTGGCCCATGCCAATCCCAAAGGCATCATGCAATGCCTCTCCTTTTTGTTGGCCGTGAGCACTGTCCCTGAGCTCTTTTTCTCAAGGCTGGCACTCTACTACTTGAGCCACAATGCCACTTTGTTTTCTGATGGTTCATCGATAAGAGTCTCATACACTGTCCTGTCCAGACTGGCTTGGCACCATGATCCTCCAGGATGACAGGCATGAGCAACCAGTGCCCAGTATGTGATGCCTTTTGAAGGCATCTTGCTGAGTCTGTAAAGGAGCCCCAAAGGGCCTGGATAGACCATGACCCAATCAAGGAGCTGGGATGGGGGAAGGTTGACCTTCTAGCCATTCTGTTCCCCCAAAATTGAAGATGCCATGTGATGTTGTATGCACCAAACACCTAGGCCAGCAGCCACCAGGCTTAGTGGGAAAAAAATAGAGAATATCCAAAGACTGCAGTGTAGAAATCTCTGATTTTGCATGCATGTAGTGTGTGTGTGTGTGTGTGCGTGTGTGTGTGTGCGTGTGTGTGTGTGTGTGTGTGTACACTAAGGGACTAGGCTCTATAGACCCTGAGTTTTCTTGCTCAAGGATAGTGCTGTGCCACTTGAGCCACAGCCCCACTTGCTTTTCGATGGTTAATTATAGGTAAGAGTCTCAGGCACTTTTCTCTCCAGGGTGGCTTTGAAGCATGATGGAGGCCCTAGGGAAGCAAGAGTAAACAGAACTTGCAGGTACAATCCCTATGGTGGGCTACTCTTGCCGCCTGGTGGCCACACACAGAACATATAGCCCAGTGCCATCATCCTCTAGAGTTCAATTTGGGGAAGTTACCATGGTCAAGCTCACTTTTGTTCACCCTGATTGCTGATGCCAGAGCAGGTCTGTTCAACCCTAGGCCAATAGACCTCCAGGAAGCCCAGCTTTCCAGGGACACAAGGAAGGGAGAGGTCAGCTCCAAGCTGAGCTAAGAGCCTTTGCCCATGGATACCCCAACTTGGCCTTACTTATCACCATAAGACCTGTCAAAGAACAACCCAAAAAACAAAATTGTTGCTGTGCCTCCAAGTGGTAGAGCTCTAGCATTGAACCAAAGAGCTCAGGGACAGGGGCCCCAAGCTTTGAGTTCAAGACCCCCAGCTGACCTTCCCCCATAAAACACTGGCTGTCTAAATGTGAACTAGTAGCATTTATGAAGTGTTTCTGAAGAATGGTGATACTGAAGAAAGCACCCTAATTCTAATGACAGCTGAACTTGTGACATACAACTATATGCTGATTCCTTCACAGGGAGCTATTTGCTGGGTCCTTCCCTCATGGGAGTTGTGTGCTGAGTCCTCACAAAAGTGCTGTTTGTTAAGTCATCCCAAAGGGTGCTATGTGCTGAGTCCCTGAGAAGAGTGGGTCGTCCTGGGTTTTTTAAAGGGTGTTGTGTGCTGAGTCCATTACTCAATGTAATGTATGCTGAGTCCTTCAAAAGGTGTGGTCTGCTAATGTATCCCAAAGGGTCCTGCTATGTGCTGAGCCCTTGAGAAAAGAGGGATGAGGTGTTTTTGAGTGCTGTGTGCCAAGTTTTTTCACAGGGTGCTCTGTACTGTCCTTCAAATGATGCTGTGTGCTGAGTGCCTCCACAGTGTGGTAAATGCTGAGTCTTCCAAAACTGTTCTGTGTGCTGAGTTTCTCGAAGGATGCTGTGCACTGGGTGTTTTACACAGCATGCTTCAACACAGGGTGTGATGAGTCCCTGGAAAAGAGTGCTATGTGCTGAGTGTTTCAAAGTGTGCCATGGACTGAGTCCTTTACACTGTGGGCTATAGACTCCCTCCTTCAAAGTGTGCTGTGTGCTGAATACTCTATCCAGCATACTACATGCTGAGTCCTTCAAAGAGAGCTGTGTGCTGAGTCATTTACACAGGGTGCTTTGTGCTGATTTTGGAAGTGCGTTGTGTGCTGATTCATCCCAAAGGGTGCTATGTTCTGAGTCCTTGAGAGGTTATCCCCAACACTCACACACACACACACACACACACACACACACACACACACACACACACACAAATACAAACACACATACACACACCAGTGTCACCATGCACCTGTGGTGTGGAGGGGGATGGAGGAGAGTCTCCTCCACTGGTGGGGCTGAGGGGAGATTCAATCCCCTGGGCCAGTACTGGGGGTGGGGGTTAGTGCTGAGCTGAGGTAAGGCTGCAATACCATGGTCTAGAAGCCTCAGGGCCCAGTCAGGGCTGCAATTGTGGCCAGGGGTGGGGGGCGGGGCCCAGGGGAGGAGGGGGCGGGGCCCAGGAGCACACTTTGGTGGCAGCAATGGCCAGGGACACAAGGGGGCAGGGGTGTGTGCGCAGAAGGGGCGGGGTGGCCCAGGAGAGGAGTGTGGGGCCCAGGGAGAGCTGGGAGAAGAGCGAGCAGGAGCACTAGCACCCGTGGAAATGGCTTCAGTGGCTGGCGGCTGCTCCGATCATAGTGTGGGTCCTGGCCGGGAGCGCAGAGCATGCGGAGCCTGCAAGGCAGGCACATCGCCACACGCAGCCCCTCGGAGGCGCCCAGCCATGGTGGCCCTGAGTCTGAGGTCCTGGTTCGGGGAGCACGGCAGAGGCAGTGGCTGCTAAGGCAGCGGCGGCCACAGGTTAGGAGGCCGCTGAAGCTGCGGTGGTGGCTGAGGAGGAGCAGAGGCTGCACGCAGCTCCACCAGACGCCCGCGCTGCATTTCAAACATGGCGCTGCTGGCTGGGACCCACGGAGTCTCTAGCAGTCACCTGGAGGAGATGTTGCACCCCTGGCCTGCTTGTGGGCCTGACTTGGTTCCGGCCCTCGGTCCTCAGACTCCCGGCACGCACCTGGAGTCCCAGCCTACAGCTTCTCCCAGCAGCACACGTGAGTGGCCGACCTGTGCTCCCGCACCCCACAACCCCCTCCCCGTAAACCCCGTCCCCCACTCTACCCTTCCTCCCCACCCTCACGGATCTGGACCCTTGCCTCTTGCCTTCCCCATGCCCCACAGTCTGTCCTGGCTCTGCCACAAATGCACCACAAGGGTGGGGGGTGGAGATGGGTGTCCACCCGGGGATCCCACCCTCATCCCTAGTGGCCAGTGTTCCAGGAAAAGGGGAGCTGCAGGGAGGTGGGGGCAAAACAGAGCCCCTGGTCTCGAGCAGTGGGAGCCACACAGCTGTGCATCTGCATCCTTTTTCTCCCTGTACCCCCAACCCCAGCTGTCAACAGTTCTGACTGGGTGATCACATTTCCCAGTTCTGCCAGCTTCTGCTAGTGCTACCAGTCCATCTTGTCTCCTTGTCCTCCCCAAGAATTTGCCAAGTTGCCCAGAAGTATGTAGGAGGGAAGTAGGGAGTCCATCCATGTATATAGCCTTTAGGACCCTATCAAAGTCCCCAACAACACCCCCACCCCAGATCAGACACCTTTCTGGAGGCACCTGCTTTGTTTTCTGTCCAGGCTCTGAGAAGCCACATGTCCCAGAACTCCTTCACCCAGCGCCCTGGCCTAGGGTTTTGGTGAATGGGGAGTCAAGGCTGGTTGTTCACAATGGGAAGGGTTTGACCCTGGAGAAAGGGAGAATCAGGGTGGTTCTGCATTATTAGAGCATTGTTCCCCTTGGGTGAGATCCCCTGGTTCTGGCTAGGGAACCCCTGTGCTCCAGCTAGTACATTGCCCAGATGAGAAACCAACAAACTCAGGAGAGACACTGCTCTGAATCTGTGTGTGTGTGTGTGTGTGTGTGTGTGTGTGACAGAGAGAGAGAGAGAGAGAGAGAGAGAGAGAGAGAGAGAGAGAGAGAGAGAGAGAGAGAGATCATCTTTCTCATTGTACAGTCACCATGTCTAAAAAGAGCAAAAGCATTTTATTTGTGTGTATTTGTTATTCTTTTTCAATTAATGCCCAGTATGAGCCCAGCCATAATTTTGTTTTCTCTTTCACCGTTTCTTGGCTCCTTTAGAGAAGGTTTCAGTAGATGTTCCTTTCCACCTTTTTCTTCTCCTTTCCTGCAGCCCACAGTAGCTGCTGGACCTGTGTGGGTCTCCCCTAGGAGTCCTGTGTGAACCACAGACCAGAGTGGACAACTATTCTTCTGTCTTCAGCCAGAAGGCTCATGAGGCTACTGTGATCACAACCGCACTCTTCCAGCCAGACAGTCTGCTCTGGTGTGTATAGTTGGACCTAATTCAAGGTTGGAAATGAGTCTGCCAAACATAAATAGGGAATGAGATGGGAGGTAGTAGGGCAGGAGCTGTGAATCTAGGAGGGTCTGGGAAGTGACGAACGGTGTGACATAGCAGATGGTTCACCACGACTGAGGATGAGAGGGGAATCTTACCCAGGGTATTGATGGTGTACGTGGGCATCTGGGCAGGGGGCTCTGGGCCTCCAATGGTGGCATAGATTCCCTCTAGAGACAGTGCACTGGTGGGTAGTCCTCCCTGGATTCCTGCAGACACCAATCTGTGTTCCTCCTGGGCTGTTTATAGCTGGGCAATGGTAGGCAAGTGTGTTCCCCCTGCTGGAGCCTACTTGGGATCAGGACATGGCAGTTAGCTTGGGCTTTCTGAATGCCATTTTCTGTAACCTGCTGTAGGCTGTCTGGAAGGAAAAGGGGACCACTGACGTTGGAACCCTTTAAGTTTGATTGGGACAAGTTGAAATGGCAGCTTTTCCAGAGTTTTTTCTTGAAGCTGGCAATTTCTACTAATGCTTGGGATACTGGGTCAAATGAGATGGACCATTTCAGCCACCAAACAATGACATTCAAGAAGCACAAGCAGAGTTCCTGAGCCAAATGGTCTCCTGCAATGAACGTCGTGCCTTGACTGCCTTTCTCCGGCAGCTGCCGATTCTCCTCCAGCTCTCTCTAGAGTGATCACTACAGTCAAGGATGTTGTGGGGAGCAGAGATTGTGCCCTTGCCATCTGCAGCCTGATCGCTGTGAGCAGAGACAATTCCCAGAACCTGTACTGGACTCTGGGAGATTCAGAGACCCAGGATGCCTCAGGGATCCTTTTCTGCAACATGAAAATTGGGGGCCGGTTATGGTGGACCATCCTGTCTGGCCCTAGGGAGTGCAGAGGAGGACCCTTGAGCTAGGCTTTTACTTCACGACAACCTTGTTCACAGCTGAGTGGGGAATGGAGTGCCACACAGCTGGTCAGTTGCTGGACAGAGATCGTTGAGAAGATAGGCATCCCAGAGGCCCCAGAATACAGTGAGTACATCATGGCTCATGTCCTTGGAACCAAAACAGTTAAGTGCGGTGGCACCAGAAGGGTGGGAAGAGGGAGGAGGGAGAACTGTGGGAGAGTTACGTCAGGCTTTTCCCCCACCCAGGATGCTTACCTGAGTTGGATGGGACTTTTCTATAGTATTGTCATAGACAGATGCGCATCTATTTATCTAACAAAACATTACAGTGTGTGCCAGTTCTGGGGGGGGGGGAGAGAATGGGGGGTCATACACGATGAAAGGTTCCAGTGCTGGTTCCACAACACATGAAGAAATCTTGGTTTGAGCTGGATGCTGGTGCCTCACACCTGTCATCCTAGCTACTTAGGAGGCTGAGATAGGAGGATTGAGGCTTAAGGCCCAGGCAGAAAAGCCTGTAAGACTCTTATCTCCAACTGACTACCAAAAAGAAAATGCCAGAAGTGGATGAGTAGCTCAAGCTGTAGACTGTTGGCCTTGAGTAAAAAGGCTCAGGGACAGCACCCAGGCTCTGAGTTCATGCCCAGGAGTGACACAATGAAAGGAAAGAGAAAGAGAGGAGGGAAGGATGGAGGGAGAAAAGGAGGAAAGGAAGGAAGAAGGGAGCATGCAAGCCTTGATTTGGAGTCCCTGGATCAAGGGAGCCAACCATTCACAATCTCTGTGGGGACAGTTTCAGAGCCTAAAGCTAGTGTGTAGGACCAAGCCACTGACCCATTCATGACATCAGCAACTTCATGACATCCAAATCTGAGTGGTCACTGACTGCAGAGGGAAGCAGCCTCGGGTAGACCCTAGGGCTCAGGGTGGGTCATAGAGTTTCAATCTCCCCTGATTCACGGAGTTTATTTTCTGGTCAGATGAGAAGAAACTGTCCAAAGTCTAGGGAGGTATAGGGTGAGGGAAGGGCAAGACGGGGGTAGCAAGGGATAAACAGGAAGATCAAGAGGGAGGACAATCCAGATCCAGTGAGTCAGGCTATTGGAGCCAGGACCTCAACTGATAACCTAGACCATCAGTGATAGAATCTTCAACCCAGCCACATGGCTATTAAAAGTCCTGGCACTCTGGGTTCACTGTTGACAACCTGGCTGTCATCCACTGCAGGATGCCTGTGCAGTACATCTGTGGGGACTGGGACTTTTGCTGGCTCAATCTGAAGATGACACCCCCAGTGTTCATTCCTCGACCAGAGACAGAGTTAAGCTTGCTACTGGAACAGGACACTCAGGGAATGAGGGCGAGAGTCAGAACTGTGTTGCCCCCAGACTTCATCTAGGGGACTCTAGGGCCCTGTGACTGCCATCTTCAGAGGTAGAGGTGGGTCTCTTTGCTAGCTCAGCCTTTAGTCTAGATGGCAGATGTGGGAGGGGCCGACTGAAGGTGAGGCTAGTGGGAAAACAGGAGGCACTGGGCTGGGAGCAGGGTTGTTTCTTAGAGGATACTCACAACCCAGGAACATTCCTAAATGGATCAGCCGTTTTCTCCTTCCCGAGATAGAAGGACCTAGAGCCCTCCAATCTCCAACCCTTGGCTGAGAAATTCATTCATTTCTGTATGCTTTGTTTGGATAACTAGATCTCACCTGACTGCCCACTGTCAAGACAGGAAAGTGAGAGATCTTGAGTCCTTGATGAGGTCATGGGATCCTCAGTATGAGATTGTACTTGAACGTCCTGACTTGGTGCGTGGTCAGTCCCATCTAAGACTGCCATGACCTAGGACATAGAATCTAGAGACTCAGAGCAGGATGAGTATTATGTGTGAGCTTTGAGCTCCCGTGTGCTCACCTGCTTCCTTTTCTTGGGTGGGTATATGCTAGAAAAATCTTAAAACTAGGGCCTGGGTCCCATCCCTTGTTTCATGCTCAAAGCTAGCACTCTACCATTTGAGCCACAGCTACACTTGCAACATATTTGGGTGTTTAATTGGAGATAAGAGTTCTGAATGACTTTGCTGCCAAGGGTTGCATCCAACTGCAGTCTTCAGATCTCAGTCTCCTGAGGGGATAGGATGACAGGCATAGAAAAGCATCATTGGCCGGGTGCCAGTGGCTCATGGCTGTCATCCTAAGTACTCAGGAGCTGAATCTTAGGATCACGGGTAAAAGCCAGCTTGGGCAGGAAAGACCCTCAGACTCTTCTCTCCAATAAAGCAACAGAAAACCGGAAATGGTGCTGTGGCTCAAGTAGTAGAGTGCTGGACTTGAGCTGAACAGCCCAGGGATAGCACCCAGGCTCAGAGTTCAAGCCCCACAACCAACAAAAAGAAAGAAAGTAAAACATCTTTGCCTACAAAGGACAGTGGAGGTGTGTTTGTATGTATGTGTGTGTGTGTGTGTGTGTGTGTGTGTGTGTGTGTGTGTGTGTGTGTGTGAGGGGTGATGGTGGTAGAAATTTAGCGCCTTGCTCAGTCATCAGTTTAGATGGATTGTCCCAAACTCTTAGTTCACGGCAGCTGATTCTTGACCACAGGTGAAGCTCTGGGTTGGATGTCGACCATCGGACCTCAGTCTCCTCATGGGACAGTTGTGAGTAAATAAGGGACTAATACAGAAGGATCTCTGGAGCAGGGCCAGGCACAGAGGGAGCAGGTGTCAGATACAGTTGTCAACAATTCTGTGAGCATATGACAGGAAGTTGCCGGGGAAGAGCTCAGATGGGGTCTGCTATTAATCATGCAACAGGTGTGGGATAATGAAACAAAACATGGCTGTCTTTCATCATTACCCTGTCTCCATGAGGAAGGGATCCTTCATTCTATTCATTTTTCCAGCTGGGGAAAATGAGTCATGGAGAAGCCAGGTGACCTACTCATGACTTCTAGCTGACAAGAATCTTGGCCTGATTTCTCTGCCATGCTTCCTAGAACAGTGGGTGTTATTCAGTCCACTTCTTGTGGTGGGAAGTCCACTTCTTGTCATTTGTGGGGATTGAATTCTGGGCCTGGATGCTATCCCTGAGCTCCTCAGAACAAGGCTAGTACTCTACCCCCTGAGCCACAGCATCACTTCTGGTTTTCTGTTGGTTCTTTGAGGAAAAAAGTCTCACAGACATTCCTCCCGAGCCAGCTATGAACCACGATCTTCACATCTCACCCTCCTGTGTAGGTAGGATTATAGGTCTGAGCCACCAGCACCTGGCTTAAGTGTAATACTGAACCTCTGCCTCTCTCTCTCTCTCCCTCTCTCTCTCCTCTCTCTCTCTCTCTCTCTCTCTCTCTCTCTCTCTCTCTCTCTCTCTCTCTCTCTCTCTCTCTCTCTCTCTCTCTCTCTCTCTCTCCCTCTCTCTTTGTCTCTCTCAGGAATTGGTTGAATGAGTGCTGGAGGAGGTGTCCCAGCATCCCCATGTGGCTGGAACCCAAGGTGGCCCTCTCATTCTGGAGGTGGGCTGTGGGTCAGGAGCTGTTTTGCTCAGCCTGTTGAACCAGCCCCATGAGGTAAGCCCCTCTGTGCCCTGGCTAGACAGTGATGGTTATTCATTGTCCATCCCATGAGTCCTTCCCCACATCACTCTGCTACACCATTGAAGGAAAGTGGATGAGAAGGTGTCATCTTGTCCCCTGCCCAGCACAATCCAGGGACTCTGACCTATACCCCCACCTATCTGACAAGACCCTGGATATAAGACAATAAAAACACTCCATGTGTAATACCCTTTGCTGGAGAGTTTCCTTTCGGTTAGAGTGGCGGGGTTCAGAGGAAAGACCCAAGACCTGACACCTCCCATTGTACATTTGTTCTTGTGACAGAGCCAAGTCATTGCTGTGGATAAGGACAAAGCCTCCATCAGACTGACCCAGAACAATGCTCAAAGATTGGTAGGTTGTTGAAGTATCAAACCCACTCATGTCTGCTTCCTACTTCCAGCAAGGAGGTTTAGTATGGGTGGCCCGGCCCTGGGCCTAAGGGATTATAAATGGATGGTGGCGGTCAGGAGCTCATGGCTCCCACCCATCATCCTGGCTCTTCGGGAGGCTGAGGTCTGATGGTTGTGACTCAGAGCAGCCCCGGAAGGAAATTCCAGGAGATTCTTATCTCCCATAAACCACCTCCCTCCCCAAACCCACACACAAATAAGCCAGATGTGGTGCTGTGGCCCAACTGGTAGAGCCTCAGCCTTAACAAAAGAAGCTCAGGGATAACACCCAGGCCCTGAATCCAAGCCCTAGGACTAACACAATCATAAAATAAATGAATAGTGTACACCTTTTAGCTGACTACCAAGAAAGATGTATTCAGTTTTCTGGCTGGTACATTCAGCCAAAGGAAAGGGGATACCTTTGATGTTCTCCCAACCCTCTCCTTCTCTCCTTTATCTGTCCAGGCTTAGGTTGCAGGACAGAATTCAGATCATAGCCTTGGATGTAGATCCTGGATGCACTCCCTGCTGGGAGGATGAGGCCCCATAGAGATGAGGGTAAGGACCCCAACACTCACACACACAAACACACAAACATCCGTAAGGCAACTCAGACTAGCCTTTTCCAAAGACACTTTATCTCCTTGGATTAACTGACCCAGGAGAGGAATTTGATCCCCTGTAACTGATTATTTTAACTTGGGCTTGCTAGTTGATAGGATATGAATGTGAGCCAACAAAAACCAAAAAGCTTTTGGTGCCGGTCACCTGGGGTTCAGGCTCAGGCCTGTTATCCTGGCTACTTGGGAGGCTGAGATCTGAGCATCACAGTTTGAAGCAAGCCATAAGCTGGAAAGCCCATGAAAATCTACTCTCCATGGAACCACCAAAAAACCAGAAGTGGAGCTTTCGCTCAAGTGGTAGAGCACCAGCCTTGAGCAATAAAACTCAGAGAGACAGTTCTCAGATCCTCAGTTCAAGCTCACACAAAGAAATGGTCCTGTCTAGTTGCCCACAGATTGCCCAGGCTTCGCTCCCCCTCTCACTGAGTGTGATACAACACCTGCCCCTGGGTGGTGTATCAGGGCCTTCAGAAATCCTGTGGTGGAATCCAGGACTTCCTCTTTGTGCACTCTCAACCCACACTGGCTGGAAGGCAGAGCTTGACAAGTCTGGCAGGCTGCACAGTGGAGAGTCTCCAGCTATGCCAAGGTGATCAGAAAGGGCTTCTTGGAGACAACATAGCAGAGCATGTTCATTTCCAGCCAGGGCTGTTGGTGAGAGACTTGGTATAGATGTGCGAGACTGTCCCAAGACAGGCCTGAGGGGTCACAGAAGAACAGCTATCCAGGGGTGGCATTGCATCATAGAGGTAGAGGGCTCGCCTAGCACACAGGAAAGCATGGGTTCGATTCCTAAGTCCTGCATACACAGTAAAAGCTGGAAGTGGCACTGTGGCTCAGGTGAAAGAGCACTCCTCTGGAGACAAAGAAAGTCAGGCACAGTACCGGGGCCCTGTGGTCAGGCCCCAGGGCTGTCACCATAAAGCAGTTCTCCCAGGGACCTTGGTGACAGGTGGATGGCTATGCCCTGAAGCTCTTAGTAGATCCATCCGTGCTTTGTGTTTCCTTTGACAGAGGGGAGCTGGACACTCCTGCCCTGTGCACCCCTGTACCCAGTTTTCAGCAAGCCTCCCAAGGTCTTCCACCAGGACATGGAGCAGTTGGCCCCGGAAGTCCTCAGGTATTGGTTTGGTGGGGCAGGGGGACATAGGGCAGGCCCCAGAACTCCTTGTGGGTCTGATCTGCCCTGGAAGACCAGGCAATCAGGAGGAGGCAGATGGGAGCTTAGAGGGGATTAGTGATGTAGAGTGGGCTCTTTAATCCCCATGGCCCCACCCAAATTCTAGCCTCCCTTTGCTGTCTCTGAAGGAGGTAGAGGGGTGTCTAGGAGGTATCTTCTAGAGGAGGAGTAGGTGGAAATTCTGAAGGACTAGACACCTTGAGCCATGAGCCGCTGGCTCATACCTATCATCCCACACCTGTCATCCTGGCCACTCAGGAGTCTGAGATGCAGTGGATCTCATTTCCCAGCCCTGGCACGAAAGTCCCTCCAGAGCCTCATCTCCAATCTCCAACCAGAAGTGGCACTGTGGCTCAAGTGGCAGAACAATGGCCTTGAAGAAAATTAGACATCAGGGACAGTACCCAAGCCCTGAGTTCAAGGCTCTCAACCAAAAAACAAAAACAAAAACAAAAACAAAAACAAAAAACCAAACAAGAAAGAAAGATACCCCTTCCTTGCTTACAAGAGATAGTGAAGTATTGGGGTGGTTGAGGTTGTGAGACCAGATGCTGGCCTCACAGTACAGACATTTCTAATAACTCCCCAGGTTTACCCCAGTGTGAAGCCAACACAGGGTGGGTGGTGCCTTACCAAGAACTCCAGAGGTCGTGGCCTGTGGCAGGCAGGGAGTGGGTGAATGGGAGCAGGGGTGGGATGGTAGTGTCAATTATATGCTCTCCATCCATGGAAGAAGGTTTTGGATGCTGGTGACCAAGTCTGAAGTGTAGGGTTACATTTGGTTTGTGTCTTGATGAGTTGGGTTTTCCCTTGGTATAAGAAGGTGGCTGCAGAGGAGGCTACAATGTTTGATAAGAAATGTACTCCTTATCTTGCCCATGTAATTGTAACCCCTCTTTATAGTATTTTCTTTGTTTTTATTGTAAGGATACTATACAAAGGGTTACAGGTACATGAGTGAGGTAATGAGTACACTTCCTCTTGAACATTGTCTTTATAGTATTTTCACAATAAAAAAAGAAAGAAAGAAAAGATCTGAAGAAAAAAAAGAAGTTGGGTGTAGCCGGGCGCTGGCAGTGGCTCACAACTGTCATCCAAGCTACTCAGGAGGCTGAGATCTGAGGATCACGGATCAAAGCCAGCTTGGGCAGGAATGTCTATGAGACTTTATCCTCTATGAACTACCAGAAAATAGGATGTGGTGCCTGTGGCTCCAGTAGTAGAGCGCACACCTTCATCTGAAGAGCTGAGACCCTGCTGGCAGGCCCAAAGTTCAAACCCTATAACCTACAACCAAACAAAAGGTAGCTGAATTTTCTGCATAACAATGTGTACAGTAGAAATGCCATGATGTGTTGTGAACCATTCCAGACATGTGAGAGGCTCTGAGTTTTGTCTACAGTTGGTCTGATGATGGTAGTGCTATCATCTCTGGGGTGGAATATTCACGGTGCTCAGGGACTGCTGAGGCTTTGGGCTACCACTGGGTGTATCTGTGTGTTCGTGTGTCTTTTGTCTGTGTGGGTCTGTGTCTGTGTGTTTGGATGTAGAAGACCTGGGCCTTGAACTCAGGGTCTAGGTGAAGTTCCTATGCTTCTGTGCTCAAAGGTAGTGCTCTAACACTTGAGCTGCAGCTCCATTTCTGGCTATTTGGTGGTTTATTGGAGATAAGAGTCTCTCAGATATTTCTGTGCTGACTGACTTTGACCTCAGCCTCCTGAGTAGCTAGGATGACAGGTGTGAGACACCTGTGCCATATTTGTGTGTGTGTGTATGTGTGTGTGTGTGTTTGTTTTCCTCATCTTTCTCTGTCCCCTTCCTGGGTGCCTGTCTGCCTCTTTCTGACCTTGGATGGTGCCCCCTCCACACCAACTTTGTCTTTATCCTCCTATCAGGGTCTACAATGAGTCCTAAATTGCCAGAGACCTGAGTTCAAGCTTTTCTTTGGGGCCCAAGTCCAGCTGTCCAAATCTTTGGCCTCCTGCAGGGGATTCTGGGTCAACTGGGCCAGCTGCAATAAAGCCTTGCCTGTCTGTGGGTGGGGAACTCAGACATGGGATGTCCTTCCCTTTTCCTCAGCTAGACCTCTGGCTGCATGTCCCTCTCAGCAGGCTGGCAGTGAGTGGGGGAAGGGGGTTGCAGGTGGCTCTGGCCAACTCCAGCTTGATAGCGGACTGAAGGCCACCCAAGCAAGGAGGATTCCAGGCTACATTGGAGGTGAGGCCAAGGTGGCTTGGAAATATCTATTGTTGTCTAGGAAATGTCAACATACTTTATCGCAGCCAAGTCTATCTTCCAGCCCCAGCTGGGCCTCTCCAATCCTTCTAGAGAATTCTGGATGCCCAGAATACAGAGGCACAGACTTTAAATTCAAGGGCCAGGGAATTGGGGGAGGAGAGACTGGTATGGCCAATACCTCAATGTTCTGGGGCATTAGCCTTGACCTGGGTATGCCCCCCTTGTGTACATTCACTTCTTAACCCAGAGCTGGCCAGAAACTGGCCACTTGTGGTGCTGTGGAAGTGGCAGGAGTGGAAGTGAGATCTAGGATGACCAACATCTGGATTTATGGCCTGAGGGAAGGAGGGGGACAAAAGGTGTCTTAAAAAAAAAACTCTTACAGCTGGAACTCCGGGCCTAGGCACTGAGCTTCCTTTGCTGAAATCTAACATGTTACCACTTGAACCACAGCTCACATTTCATCTTTTTTAGTAGTTTAGTGGAGATAAGATTTTCACAATCTTTTCAGCCTGGGCTGGCTTCAAGCTGCCATATTAACAGCTCAGCCTCGTAAGTAGTTAGGATTGCTGGTATGAGTCAACCGGCACCTGGTAGGGTTGTTAGTGTGTGTGTGTGTGTGTGTGTGTGTGTGTGTGTGTGTGTGTGTGTGTGTGTGTGTGTGTGTGTGTGTTTACTAGAGCTTGAACACAGAGCCTAGGTGGTATCCTTTAGCTTGTTTGCGGAAGGCTCATGCTCTACCAGTTGTACTACAGTAGCTCTACTTCTCAGCTTTTTGGTGATTCATTGGAGATAAGAGTCTGCCCAGGCTAGCTTTGAATCTTGCTTGATCCTCATGTGTCAGCCTTGAGTAGCTAGGATTATAGGCATGAGCCACTTGCATCCAGCTGCAAGGATGTCTCTTCATACTGTCTTCTGTTCTAACAGCTGTCTACTTGCCCTGGCCTAGATCTCTGATCTCTACATCAGCTCCCAGCAGCCCTTGACTGTGTGGAGAACATAAAGCTCAAACCTGTCAAGCATCCTATTTCTATGTCTTCAGGGCAGGGTACGTTTCCTCTGAAGCCTGGAGGAGTAGAAGGAGGAGAAGGAAGGTTAGCTGTACATTGTGCTAAGCTGGGAGAGTGGTACACTGTCTTAGCCAAGAAGGAAAGTGTGGCCAGATGTTAATAGCTCATGCTCTCATATTCTTAGCTCCTTAGGAGGCTGAGATCTAAGGATTGGCATTAAGAGGCATCCCAGCTCACTTTTCTTGTTTTTTTTTTTTTTTTTTTTGTATCAGTAAGATCTTTTTTTTTATTGTGAAAATACTGTACAGAGGGGTTACAATTCCATGGGCAAGATAATGAGTATATTTCTTATCACCAGCTCACTTTTCTAAAGTGTGTGAGACTCCTCTTCCAATAACCACCTGAAAGTTGGAAGAAAAGCTGTGGCTCAAGTGGTAGAGTTGCTAGCCTTGAATGAAAAAAGTGAGGGACAGGGCCCGGGTCCTGAGTTCAAGCCCTAGTACCAAGATGTGCGTGTGAACACACACACACACACACACACACACACACACACACACACACACACACACACACACAGGAAGGTGGTAATGATCAGCTGAGCTAGAACTGGGGGCAGTCTAGAGGCACATTCATAGTGAACTCTCGACACGTAAGTTATTTCTCCCCAACTCCTTCTTGGGCTGAGGGGTCTGGGCCATGGCAGTAAGTTCCATGGAACCTGCGCCTCCATCCATGCATAGGGTACAGGACCAAGGGAATAACACGATGGATGCTCGTTTATACTCCGTGCATGATTGCAGACCTTCATCTGCCACTGAACATTGGTGAGGAAAGCAGTGCTCTGAGCCCTGGGACTCCTGGGATAGCCACTGCTACCAGCAGCAGCCAGCCAGCTGTGGATTCCTGATCCTACGAATCTTTCATGAGCCCAACTCAACACCCACTCAAGGTGTGCCTGTCAAATTTGCCCCGGTGAGTAGGCAATACCTGCTGTGCCATCTTGCAGCTCTTGCCCCTCCTGGCCCAGAAACATGGTCTGAAATGCTGATTTACTGCTCAGATCCACACTGCACCCATGACAGATGCCACTCTGATGTCATTCTGGCCGATGTCCTCCGTGCCCCAAGGCTAGAACCTTCTCTGAAACTCTGGCCTACTCTGTAGGCAAAGGCTCCCAAAGAGGCTGCTTTCAAGACTTGTAGGACATCTAGATATTGGGAGACACTAAGGGGCCCACTGGAAATTACTCTGCCTAGAGCTACAGAGTAAGGTTCAAGCAGGCCCGGTGTTGGTCATAGGGCTTGACTTGTGGGCCTGGGCACCATCCCTTCAGCTCTTCAGCTTACCACTTGAGCCACAGTACCACTTCCAGTTTTCTTGTAGTTCACTGGAGATCAGAGTCTCCCGGCCTTTCTTGCCTGGGCTGGCTTTCAACCATAATCCTCAGATCTCAGCCTCCTGAAGAGCTAGGAGGATAGGCATGAGCCACCAGCACTCAACTGGATTGGACTTTCACCACAGTGAACTAGGAACTCCTGAAATCTTTTCTTTATTTTTTATGTGCTAGTACTGGGGCTTGAACTTAGGATCTAAGCTCTGGTCTCTTTAATTTTTGTCTCAAGCCTGGCACTCTACCACTTGAGCCACACCTCCATTTCTGGCTTTTGGTAGTTCACTGGCAAGAAGAGTCTCACTAACTTTCCTCTCCTGAGCTGGCTTTGACCCACAACTTCTGATCTCAGTCTTTTTAGCAGCTAGGGTTTACAGGGGTTGAGCCACCAGTGGCATTGGGCTAGAAGCTTTTCTTAAGCAAGTGTTCTTCCCTGCATTTGCCCTGAGTCCTCCATGTAAAGGAGGCCTGAGAGTCAGGAGCTGTGAAAAATAGGCTTCCAGCCACAGGAAATACTTTGGGTCCATGGTGAAAAGTCAAGCTAATCTTCCCTCTGGGCCCCATTCTGGGACCTCCACCCTCTGCCCTCCCTGTGACTCAAGTACAAACCTTTATGCAGCCTTGAATATCCTGCCGGACTTGTCTGAAGCCACAGAACCTTCATTCCACCCACACCACCTTTTCTACACCACACCTCAGGAAACTTTGTGCAGTGTTGTACCTTCTGCCTGAGGTTCTCTATCCTGTTCCACATCTTAGAACTCCTGTGGAATTTTGGCACTGGTTATATCACCTCCAGGAGCAAGTCTTTCTTTCTCCCTCTTTTTTTTTATATTGAGTTGCTAGAGATGGAACTTGTGCAGGCTGACTGACAAATGCTCTAGCTTGGTGTGTGTGTGTGTGTGTTTGTGTGTTTGTGTATTTGTGTGTTTGTGCCAGTCCTGGGGTTTGAATTCATGGCCTGGATGCTATCCCTGAGGTTTTGTGCTCAAGGCTAGCACTCTATTACTTGAACCACAGCTCTACTTCTGTCTTTTTGGGTGTTTATTTGGAGAAAAGTGTCTCATATAGACTTTCCTGCTTGCAATTGTGATCCTCAGATCTTAGCCTCCTGATTAGCTAAGATTACAGGGGTGAGCTACCAGCAACTGTCCTCTACCCTACCTCTGACCTCTATCCTTGGCCCTCCTATGAGTAGGAGAAGAATGTGTTTCACCAGGCTCACTTTTTTGCCAGTCTTGGGGCTTGAACTCAGAGTCTGGGCATGTTCCTGAATTTCTTTTGGTCAAGGCTAGCACTCTTATCACTTAAGCCATAGTGCCACTTTTGGCTTTTTCTGTTTCTGTGATACTGAGGAATCGAACCCAGGGCTTCATGCATGCTAGGTAAACAGTACCACTAAGCCACATTCACAGCCCAAGGCTCACTTCTGACAGTAACTATGAGGGTGGGATTTATTGACTTACCCCTTTTTGGTGCAGAAATCGCTGGCTATTTCATATCTTTGCCAAGATTTGTGACCAGCCTATGACTCAGCAATGAGGATGATGAATGAGGGATAGCCACCAGGCCCCAGAGGAGTAGGCTCACATATCCTACAGAGGGATAGAGAATATGGAGCCAGAACCTTTGACAACTCCTACAGCCTAGGAACTGTGATCTCCCTGGTGGCAGTGGCTGGCTGCTAGGTGTCCCGATGGGACATCTCAGCCAGAACATAAGGCAACTGTTGCACAGCCCAGGCAATGCCGGCCGGGCTTTAGTTATTAAATGGCAGAGAAGGATGCTTTGTTCAAGCTGCTGGCTCAGACTTAGGACTCTCTGAGGACTTGCCCAGGTTAGGGGGATGGACATGGGCAACCTGCTGAATGCCCATCATCCATACATCATCCATCCATACACAGAGACGTGGAGTTATTGCCTCCTTTTTTGGGGTGGGGGTGAGGCAGGTCCAGGGTTGTTGTACTATGAGCCTAGGCCCTGTTCCTGAGCTCCTTTTGCTCAAGAATAGCACTCTGCCCTTGATCCACGGCCCCACTCATAAGCTTTTTTCTCCCTATGATCTGTTAGAAAGAAGATTGTTTTGGACTTTCCTGCCTCAGATGAATTCAAATTGGCATTCTCTACATCTCAGACTCAGGAGGAGTTAGGGTTATAGGCAGGAGCCACTGACACCTGGCTTTCTTTTCTTCTTGTTGTTCTTTTGTTTTAATCATGACAATCTGAAATCTTCATGGTGTCATTCCAATGGTTTGCATTCAAAGTAATCTACCCAGGCCTGGGATTCAAATGCTATGACTACCACCCACAAATGGAGGGAGATCCTGATGAACTAATTCCTGTTCATGTGAATGCTAATGGAATGTTATAAAAGTAATCATTGAATTTGCAGTTAATTTATGATTCTATTTTAGAATGCCACACAAAAATTATTGGATTCATATCTTCCATTCTAGCACCATGGTATGATTAAGGATATTGACTAAGTTTTTTTTTTTTGGTCCGTTCATGGGGCCTGATCTCTGGGCCTAGGCACTGTCCCTCAGCTCTTCAGCTCAAGGCTAGTGCTCTACCACTTGGGACAGCGCCACTTCCGGTTTTTTTCTTTTTGCTTGTGTGCTGCTGAGGAATCGAACCCAGGGCCTCAGGCATGCAAGACCAGCGCTCTACCACTGAGCCAACTTCCCAGCCCCTTGACTAATTTTTAATTAATGCTTTTATAAGTATTCAACCATGATATTTCATTAAATGGACTCATAATTTAGTTACTAATAATTGGTAATATCATATATATAATTTAATAATAGCCTCATATTCCCTCTTTGTATGTGTATGTGTATATATATATATATACATATATATGCAGGTATATATGGATATCTATATATAATATCAATTTACACATGTATCTATTTGGCACTACTGTGGCTTGATCACAGGTCTTCAGAATTTCCTGGATGCTCAGTTTGCCAGTGGATGGTGTGCTATGACTGTACCTCATGTATGGGTAGAACATTGTAGGCTGAGTTGAAATCCCAGCATGGCCAAAAGTTTATTTGTGGACTATGAGGCTAATTTGACACATTTTTTTCCTTCTCTGTGAAAGCCCTGGGTCTCAATACGATGGATAATCCATATGCAAACATGTCCTATGTGATATGATGTAATAAAGGACATGTTATATATGTAATAATACTAAATAAATAAGGGTAATAAATGTCATATGCAGTAGAACCCATGTATGGAAATAGATCTCATATATATGAATATTATTTTTTTCCAGTGCTGGGGCTTCAGTTCAGGCCCTGGGAACAGGTCAGAATTTCTTTTTTCTTTTTTTCTTCCTTTCTTTCTTTTTTTTTTTTTTTTGCCAACCATGGTGCACTGTCCCTCAGCTCTTCAGCTCAAGGTGAGCACTCTACCACTTGAGCTACAGCATCACTTCCAGCTTTTTCTGCTTATGTGGTGCTGAGGAATTGAACACAGAGCCTCATGCATGCAAGGCAAGAACTCTACCACTGAGCCACCTTCCCAGCCCCATGAATTTCTTGTCTTCAAGGACGGTGAGCTTTCCCCTTCAAACACAGTGTCACTGAGTTACCCAGACCCTGAGTTCAAATCCCAGGACTGCTAGAAAAATGGTGCAATTTCCTAGCCAGGGTCTTATTGTTATTATTACTTTGTTTTTGGCCTAGCACTTGAACTCAGGTCTTCGCATCTTTGCCACAGCTGATCATTGGATCCTATGACCCTATTTCAATTTTTGGGGCTGGCAAAAAAATAAAAAAATAAAAAGGAGAAGGATAAAACTGAGAAATTCAAGAAGGAGGTTTTACTTTTTTTTTCCTTTGTATTGTGACCATTGTCTAAATGACAAGCCCAAGAATGTGTACATGACATTGCATTGCTAATGTTTGGTGGGCTTTTAGGGAAGCCATAGCTGAAACCAGCTACTTAGGCCTGGAGGTCGAATCTTAGAACTGCCAATAATGAATTGTGGGAGGTTCTAAGAAACGCATTCTGATATACATCCGTACAAGTGCAATGTTATAAAATAACATTTAAATTAGCAGTTAGTGTATGATTATATTCTAAAATTATAGACCACAATTATTCCACATTGAATAATTTTCAATTAATACTTTATTATGTATTCAATCATGATACTTAAAAAGGAAGGAATAATTTAATTGCCAATAATTGGTAGTTATATCATATATGCAGTTTCATAATATACAGACATCTCTTTTGTTTTATACATTTACATCCATCCATCCATCTATCTATCTATCTATCTATCTATCTATCTATCTATCTATCTATCTATCTATCTATCTATCAATCTTTATCTACCAATCTATACATTTATCTGTTTATACACTTGTCACTCCTGGGGCTCAGTGCTAGAGTGCTCACCGAGTATGTACAAAGCCCTGGGTTCCATTCCTCACTACCAGTTGCACAGAAAAATCCAGAAGTCATGCTGTTGCTCAAGCAGTTTAGTACTAGCTTTGAGCACAAAAGTTTAGGGACTGTGTCTAGACACTTACTCAAGATGCAGAACTGGTACCAAAGCAAAATGATAGAATGTTCTGACTGCAAAGATTTAAGGATAGGACTGCAAATACATCATCATAGAGCAAGCTAGGAGTCTGGTGCTGAGAGCTGTAATCTAACCTGACTTAGCCAGAGGTAAATTGCTTGCAACCCAGCTACACAGAACCAGATGCTTCTGGCTCTCTCAGCCCTGTCATCCAAGATACTGGGGGCTGAGATCAGACACTGGTGGTTTTAAAATCCAGCCCTGACAGGAAATCTGCAAAACTCTGAGCTGTGGCTCAAAGTGGAAGAGCTCTAGCCTTGAGCAAATGATCTTAGGACAGTACCCCCAAACTTTCAGTGGAATCCTTGTGGCTGACTCCCCGCCCCTCCCACAAAAAACCCACCCCTCTAAATCATTAGATGTGAACTTTGTGTAGTTTGGTGAACTGATGAAAGCACCCTAATCTAATGACAGTGTGTGGATACAGCTATGTCATGAGTCTTATATGAGGAATGGTGTATTGAGTGCATTCTTGCATCTGGTCCTTGTAAGAGCTCCACAGATTATTGTGCAGGTGAGAACCTTGAGGCTCAGATATGTCCCCATGTAAGGGCCAAAATGATGTATGTACTGAACTCTAGTGAGTTGTCTCCTGCAGACGTTTGTTTTGGTTTATTTTTCTTGGTCATGAACCTTGAACTCAGGGCCTAGCAACTGACTCTTCCCTGTTGGGCTCATGGCTAGTACCCTACCAAGGGGACCCAAGGACACCTGTACAAAATGTTACAGTCTAGGCATCTGTGGCTGATATCTGTCATCCTGCCTACTTTGACACATTTTTTTTCCTTCTCTGTAAAAATCCTTGGTCTCAGTATGAAGTATAATCCATATGCAAATATATGCATGTGATAAGAGGCAATAAATGAAATAAATGTTATATATGTAATAATACTAAATAAAATAAATAATGAATAAATAAGGGTAATAAATGTCATATGCAGTAAGCCCATGTATGTAAAAAGATCACATATATGAATATTAATTTTTCCAGTGCTGGCACTTAAATTCAGGCCTGGAAACTGAAATTCTTGTCTTCAACAACAATGAGCTTCCCCTCCCCTGCAGTGTCACTGAGTTACCCAGACCCTGAGTTCAAATCCCAGGCCTGCCAGAAAAATGGAGGAAATTCCAAGTCATGGCCTTGGGCCTTGTCCAGGCCCGGGGCTTGAATTCAGATTGTGGCAGTTCTGCCTCAGGTTCGATCACCCTAGGCTGGGATGCAGCCAATGGATCCACAAGCCCATCCTGAGATCCTAGGTCCTGAGTTCAAATCTCGGGACTGATAAAAGAAAAAGGAGAAGGGCAGGGAAGGTGGCTCAGTAGTAGAGTGCTTGCCTTAGATGTAGCAAGGTTCTGAAAACCTAGGGAGGCACCGTTGGCAATAATGAATCATTGAATTAGGTTCAGCTCCCTAGTTGTTGTCTGCCAGAAGGAATCTTGAATTAATTGTAGCAATTTGTTTCAACACTGGAACACAGTCTAACAAAGACAGGATAAGTGCAGGGAAATTGGCCTGCCCCGGGATGTGGCACAAATGAAGGCTTCCTGTCAAAACAGAGCATTGGGAAGAGAGATATCTTCGGTTACAAAGAGGCCTTTTTCTCCTGGTCTTCAGGGTCTGCCCACACTCTTCATCACTAGTTGGTCGGGGTAGAGTTGTTTTTTAAAGAGCAGTACGGGAGTGAGGCCTTTTGTCTGCCTGTTCCAACAATGAGGCAGACTTCCTCCAGCAAGCTGGGGTGTGGAAAAACCCTCAGGCTACACTGGGAACAGGGAGGGGAGCCCTGGACCATGCACTGTCTTGAAAGCACCCTCTGTGCTATGAAATCATTCTATTCAAAGCAAATTTTCTAGCTGGGTTCCTTTCTTCATAGCGACTCTGGATGTTCACCAATAGAAATACATTCACACATACACAGACACATGGAGTTACTGGCTCTATATATATATATTTTTTTTTGGCGCAGGTCCTGAGGCTTGAACTGTGAGCTTAGACATTGTCCCTGAGCTCCTTTTTCACAAGGAAACACTTTATTGTGCCTTAAACCATGATACATCATTAAATGAAGGCATAATTCAATACCTAATAATTATTAGTAATATATTACGTGTAATTTAATGATATATAGACAACTCACATTCTATAAATATATTTATATATTTAAACATAGACTGGAATATACGTATACATCTCTCTCTCTTTTTGTCTCACTCTCTATGCATATATATGTGTTTGCAGCAATTTACGCATCTATCTATTTATATATTGGCCACTCCTGGAGGTTAAACTTAGGTCCTGGGAACTCCCTAGCAATGTAATTGTTTTAGACTACTGTGCTTACATTGATCCCTTGAGGAATTGGAATTCCAGGCCCTGAGTTCAAATCCCAGCAGTGCCAAACACAATAGGTAGAGTAAGAAGCCAATGTTGACCTGTTCTGCTGTCTGTGAAAATATTGTTTCCTAGGTACAATATGTAATACCTATGCAAATACATATATATGATGTACAATATAAATGTATATAAATATTTTGCCATGCCTGGGTCTAGAATTCATGCCCTCGGAAATGCTCTTGGCTTTCTTTTATTCAAGGAGGATGAGCTTCCACTTCAGCCACAACAAAATAAAGTTACCCAGGCCCTGATTTCAAATCCCAGGTATGGCAGATAAAATGTCCCAAATTCCAAACCAGAACCTTAATTTTTTTGGGGGGAGGGCAGGCACAGGGCTTGAACTCAGGTCATCACAAGTCTGACTCATCCTTGATTACCCTAGGCTGGGGTGCAGCTTTTACACCCACAGATCATCCAGGGATCCTAGGACCCAATTTCAACTCCCAGCACTGGCCAAAATACAAACAAACCAAAATGGAAGAGGAAAAATCAGAAAGTTTTACACAACAGTTTTACCTTTGTTTCTTTTGCACAGTGACCATCCTGGGTCTCACTGACTTGGCTTGAAAATTGTACATGACTTTGCATGGCTGAGGCTGGTGGGCTGTCAGTGAAACCTGAGGTTAACCCAGACACCTGGGCCCTAAGTTCAATCCTGGGACTGCCACATACAGATGGCTGAAGGTCCTAGGAAACTGGTTCTTATCTCTAGGAACACTAATAGAATGCTTGAAATGTACTAAATGTCTTTCTAATGTAAGATTGTATGCATTAAATATAGGTCATTGATTAACTTAATTAATACTTTATTAAGTCTTCTACCATGATTAATTAATGGAGGAATAATTGTAGACTGAATAATTAGTAGTAATAGAATATACAAAAGTAAGATATAGACAACACTCTTTATATAGAGTTATACACTAGAATCTACATAAATGTCTATCTGTCTCTCTCTGTATACGTTTATAGATGTGTATACATATGTAAATACACACACACTGCATTTTACAAATCTATGTGTTTATATATTGGCCACTCCTAGGGCCAAATTTGCCCCACAACTTCATTTGCATCAGACTGGTGTGCTAACATTGACCCACTCCCCATTCATGAAGTGGGCTTTCTAGGCCCTGAGTTCAAATCACAGAACTGCCAAAAACTTAAGTAATCCTGGTGGAAGAAGCCAAATGTCCCATTTGTTTGCCTTATTGGTGAAAGTCCTGGGTCTCAGGAGTGCTGTATAGTACATTGGCAGATCTATGTCTTATGTAATAAGATGTAAAAAAGGTTATGTGTGTAATCATACTCACTAAAATACATAAGAAATAAATAAAACACAAAATAAAATGAATAACCACACTAACTGCAATATGCAGTAAACATATGTATGTAAATATGAATCCTGTATTTAAAATGCATACAAATATTATTTTTGCCAGAGCTAGGACTTGAATTCAGGCCCTGGGAACAGGCCTGACTTTCTTGTCTACCAGCACGGTGAGCTTCCCCTTCTCCCAAGTGCTGTAGATGAACCTAGGCCCTGTGTTCAAATCCCAGGACTGGCAGAAAAATATGGCATGAATAACAAACCTGAAGTAGAGGGGTGGGAATGTGCCTTAGGGGTAGAGTGCTTTGCATCTATGAAACCCTGGACTTGACTTCTCAGGAACACATCACTAGCAAAAAGCCTGAAGTGGCTCTGTGGCTCAAGTGGGAGAGGGCTATTCTTGTACAAGAGTAACTAGGTACAGTGCTTAGGTCCTGAGTTCAAATCCCAGTACTGGTGTATGTGCGCACGCACGCACACACACACACACACACACACACACACACACAGACCAGAAGTAAAGCTGTGACACAAAATGGTAAATCACTGGGCTCCTGCACTGAGCTCATGGTCAGCACCCAGGCCCTGTGTTCAACCCCAAAACCTTGCCACACAGGGCTCAACTAGGAGAGTGCAAAGGTTTCAAAACCTAATGTGTTTCAGCAGTCCTAGATGACAGGAAGGATGGTGAGATCAGACATGTGCTTGGATTTCCAAAGGTTTCAGAAACCTAGCAGAGGCATCATAGGCCCATCATCACCCTCAATGAAACATTTCTTGAACTTAAGTGCCCTAGTTGTCTGCCAGAAGGACTCCTGAATTATATTGAGCACTGTATCTGAACACCAGAATATAGTCTCACAAAGGCAGGATAAGTGCTGGGAACTTGGCCTGCCACAGAAGATGCCCCAAATGAAGGCTTCCTGTCAACAGGAGTACTGGGGAGAGAGATAGCTTGGAGTACAAAGAGGCCTGTTTTCCTGACCTTCAGAGCCCATCCACACTCATCCTCACTAATTGGCCCAGATGGAGTTGTTTGTTACGGAGCTGTACAGGACTGAGGTCTTTTGTCTGCCTGTTCAGACAATGAGAGAGCCTTCTTCCAGCAGGCCTGGGAGGCAGAGAAACCCTCAGGCTGCACTGGGAACTGTGAGGGGAGCCCAGGAACATGCACTGTCATGAAAGCAGTCTCTGTTATGAAATCATTGTATTGAAAACAAATTTTCTAGCTTGGTGCCTTTCATCATAGCTACTCTGGAGCTTCACCTATAGGAATACATTCACACATACACAAAGACATGGAAGCAGGTCCTGGGCTTGAACTATGAGCATAGGCCTTGTCCCTGAGTTACTTGTGCTCAAGCGTATGGCATTAACCTTGAGCCACAGCCCCACTTCTGGGTTTTCTGTGATCTCTTAGAAATAACAGTGTCATGGACTTTCCTATGCTGGCTAGATTCAAACTCAGATTCTCTACATCTCAGCCTCCTGAGGAGCTGGGATTACAGTCAGCAGACACTGGCACCTGCCTTTCTTTTCTTCTTCATTTTTTAATCTGGACAATCTGACTACTTAACAGCATCATTCCAATGCTTTGAATTTATAAGTCCACTACTCAATGTTCTTTATAGGTGCTTTCTCTGAGAAGGATTTTCTCTCCTCCTCTTCTCCTCTGGTCATAGGTTTGAAGCCAAGAGTGAGAAATGAGTGTGACATGATTTTGGCAGCAAATGTCCACAGGACACGCCAGTTCAGTCACTTAGTATTGAGCTGCAGTGAATTTACTGTCTCAGGACGAGAGGTCCAAAAGCTGGAGCGATCCTCATACTGTCTGAATTGCTCCTTAGGCCTATAAAATTATCTAATACTTATGAATGTTTTGTGTCTCCCACCTGAAGTATCTAGAACATACTAGAAGCATCTTCATGTTTCCTTTTTTCTCTAGTACCTCTTTAGATTTAGACTAACGGTTTGTGTGGAGCAGATTCTCAGCGAATCCCTGAGGAAAGCCACTTACAGTCTCCTCAGTAGATCTCTGTTCACAGCCAGCCCGAGCAGGAAAGTCTGCGAGACTCTTATTTCCAATAAATCACCAGAAAACCAGAAATGAATCAGTGGCCCAGAGGACAGAGCTCCAGCTTTGAGAAAGAAAGCCAAGCAGGAGATACAAGCCAGACCAGGCAGGAAAGCCTGGCAGGCGCTTATGTCCAATTAAGGACCAGATGTCTGGAAGTTGAGCTGTGGCAGTGGTAGAGTCTCCACCTTGAGGAAAACAGCTGAGGGACACATTCGGCCCTGAGTTTAAGCCCTGGGATGGCCACCAAAAAAATTCAAAAAGAGAAGGCCAAGTTTATGTATCAGTGCCCTACCTACTTATGTGTGTATATTACCTCTCTGAGTGTAATCAGATTGTATGCAATGCTTCTCCTTTTATGTACAGATTTATTTATGCAATGCTTCTCCTTTTATGTACAGATTTATTTTTCAGATAGGCTTGTTGCACATACTGCATCATTCTCTTCTTTTCAGGCCCATGGCTTTTCTCTTCCAGAGTTCCAGGCCTGTGTCCTCATATGATACACACTTAAGTTCACAGCAGCCTTTATTTCATATTATTATGAGGCCAAGGCAGGAACAGTCACAAATCAGGCAGAGGAAGAGAAGATCAGGGTTTTTGAAATAACCTGTATTCAGAAAATTAAACTTGGGGAATGTAAAGTGGTAGCATACTTATGTAGAAACTACCATTAAGAAAAAATGAGAGGGCTGGGAATGTGGATTAGTCCTTAGCATGCAAGAAGCCCTCTGTGCCAAGCCTACTCCGGTGGAGTCTGCTTAGCATGGGAAACCTGCTTTCAGATCTGAGAATGGGGCTTCAAAGAGGCCTACCTCCTGGAAAAGGCTGGCAAGCCCCTGGGAAAGATGTGTTGCTGGTTTTTTTTTTCTTCACTGTATAGGAGTGCCTATTAATCTTTTACTGTTCCTGCTGCTTATTGTACTTACTCATGCTCAACGTTCCCTTAGTCAAGGCTCTTTCTTAAAAGTGATGATGACTCCAACATCTGATGAGTGTCCTGAGAATATGACTAACTCACCAGAGTTAAGTGCTACCCTAAAAGCCCCTCTTGTGGAGGCTAGTAGATGAGTCATAAGTAAATATAAAAGTATTGGGGGTTTCATGACGTCACTTCGGCAGAAGGAATTGTTTGTAAGAGATTTACAAGAAGCTGTAGGCATGGCTAGAGCAGAAAGAGTGTATGGCTACTGGAGACTTCCCTATAATCCTAAAACATATACAATAGACTCATATAGATATCCTGTAGGTAAGAAAGATGTAGAGAGATATTTAGACCAAAAGCTAAATAAGATTCCTAAAAGGTTGGTAGATAAAAGGTGGCAATGGCTTATCAGAGGAAAATAGTGGGATCCTCCATTACCTAGAGGACCCCAAAGACTTCCCCCAGATCCATAGGCTTTTACAGGTGTGTATGATAAGGATGGCAACTGTTGGGAAAACTAATTAGGAGAAAGAACTTCCTGTTACTCTCTTTCATTTACTGAGACACTTGCTAGATCTAGGCCATCTTGGTGCTTACTATTAAAGAAGGAACAAAAAAGGTCTTATGAGACAGTTAAGTCCTCTATAGAAAAGAGTAAATGATTATGTGAAAGGGTTACAGAAAAGACACTATGAGCTTAAATTTGCTATATGGCCAGATTTAAATAAGTATACTGAATATCATGATTTTTGGCCACAAATTGGGAACCCTCTAAGCACAATTGCTTAGAAAAGATTTAAAATGTATAAAGTACACAACTAAACAAAAGTAACTATGAAGTACTAGAGTTCATGCCTTTCTGTTCAGCACCTTGCCCATAAGCTCTGGTTAATGGTTAATTGGTGATAAACATCGAAACCCGTTGTATTTCTTAAAAATAGAGGTAAAGCCAAAAACAAGTGCCTATCCTCATAGCTCGTCATCTAAACAACAAGATTAGGCGACCAGCTGCTGAAAACCCAAGAACGAAGCCTTGCAGCAAGGTTGTGTAACCTTTTGCCCTTTCTCATGGAGACTTTTGCTATAAAAGTTTGGTTTCCTCTGCATTAAATTGCACTCAGCATCCACAAATCTTGTGTGTGAGTTGTCTGTTTGCCATCTCCTCACCTATTCCAGTTCCTCCACTAGGTGTCCTCCAGTGTCCCCAAAGAGCCAGTCCACAGCACCTCTGTAGCACATGCACAGAAAAAGCCAGAATTGGTGCTGTGGCTCCAGTAGTAGAGTGCTAGAGACAGTGCCCAGGCCTTGAGTTCAACTCAAGTACAAGTAACTTCTCATCACCAAGGGAAACCCAGGAGGCTCTTAAACATCTGCCCTTTCAGAAGTGGAAGTCAGAGTGTCATAGACTTTCCTGCCCTGGCTGGCTTCACCCTGTGATCATCAGACTTCGGCCTCCTGAGGTAGGGTGATGGGCCTTGGCTACTGGGGCTTGCTAGGTCAGAACTGAAATAACATTGACAATACAAGTCAACTACTTATAAAAAAGGACTTGGGGAGCATATTAAGCCTTTCAACAATGGACCTTTCAGAACTCTGTAGGACACAAGATTATAATGCTAGAGTCTGAGAGGCTGGGCATATGGATCTGCTAAACTGGACCTTGAGCTCTGACTCCAATTCTGGTGTACATCAGCGTTCATTTTCCAGAGAATGTTCTCCTAATTAGCTAATAGGAAAAATACTTTGATTAACCATCACTTTTTTCCCATTGTGTGTCTCAAACTCAAGCCTGGGCACTGTCCCTGAGCCCTTCATCTCAAGACGAACACTCTACCACTTGAGCCACAGTGCCACATGGGGCCTTTTGGTGGTTCATTGGTGATAAGAGTCTAACAGGCTTTACTTGCCAGGCTGTCTTTGCACTGTGGTCTACGGATCACAGCCTCCTGAGAAGATAGGGTTCCAGGTGTGAGCCACTGGCATCTGGCCTATTGTTTTTGCCAGTGCTGGGGCTTGAACTTAGGGCCTGGGTACTGTGTCCATGCTTCTTTGTCTCAAGGCTAGTGCTCTACCACTTGAGCACTCCACAGCTTCTGGCTTTTTTTGAGTATGTGGCACTGAGGATTCAAACCCTGGCATTCATGAATGCTGAGCAAGCTATCTACCACTAAGCCACATTCCCAGTCCCACCCTTACAATTATCCCTCAACTTGCTTATCCTCAAGGAAAGGCTTCTGAGTATAAATCATCTAAAGAAATTCCTGTAGGAAGGTGTGAAAGATAAACAAGTCAAATCTCATATTTGGGAAAGACTCTAAATATGTGAAGACTGTGACAAATGCCTCCATTTAACTATGTATCATGTTTCAACAGTTAATAAAGTATTAATGAAAAATGAGTCAATATCCTAAATTATTGTGTATAATTGTATAATAGATGTGCAAAATGTAATAAATATTATGTGAATAATAATATTAATACAATAAACAATAATTAAATAAATAAAATATAGAAACACAAAATCAATAATTAAAAAATCATAGTTTGTATTAAACATACACATGTAATACGTAACATATATTACACATGTACACAAATATTATTTTCCATTATAGGGACTTAATTCAGGCTCTGGGAACTCTACCCTGAATTTCTTTTCCTCAAGGACAGTGAGCTTCCCCTTCACCCACGATGCAAAAGAGTTACCCAGATGGTGAGATCAAATCCCAGCAGTGGCAGAAATACAAGCCCCAGTTCCAAGACAGTGACTTAATTATTTTTAATGGAAGCAGTTATTTTTATTCAGGTCCATACTGAACATTTTAAAAACAGCAGTGTATAATTTTGTATATCTATTCAGACACCCTTCCCTTACCTGCAAAGTGGTTCTCCGAGCTCTAAATTGTTTCCTTTTTTGTTGTAAAAATGTTGTATAGAGGGGTTACAGTTATATGAGCAAAGTAATGAGTACATTTACTATTGAGCATTGTTGCCTCCTCCTTTGTTTTCCCCTTGCATCCCTTCCCTCCCACCTCCACAGCTATCCCCCAAACCCCCAGCTGAGGTCAGTGACTTAAGTTTTTGTTTTTGGCTTGGCACATGATTTGAACTCAAATAGTAGAAACTCTGCACCTTCCCTCACATTGCTACAGGTTTACCAAGATCCTGAATTCAAATCCCAGGCTAGGAAAGAAAAATGGCAGAAATTCCAAACCAGGGGGATTTTTTCAACTTAGTTAAATTATTTATTTATTTATTTATTTATTTATTTATTTATTTATTTATTTATTTATTTATTATGCCAACCATGGAGCTTGAACTCAGGTCGTGGCAACTATACCTCACCTTCGATTGCCTTAGACTGAGCTGCAGCCTCTCACCCATAGTCAATCCTGGGATCCTAGGCCCAGAGGACTTGCATGAAGAAAATAATAATGGCACAGCACAGAAAGTGGTGAGCTGCAGAGGACTAGGGGTTTTACGTTATTCTTTTCTTTGCAGGGTGACCATCCTGAGTCTGAATGACATGACTGCAAAGTGGAGCTGAACTTCTATTCCTGAAGGCTGGTGGGCCATCAGGGAAGCCATAGACCAACCTGTCAACATAGGCCCTGGGTTAAAAATCTAAGTCCTGACACCTACTAATGGCAGGACATCACAAGAGATTCGTTCCTATGCATAGGAATACTGATTGAAAGAGTAGTTCGTGCATCAGTCGAGTCTAAAAGTGGATGTAATAATCCTAGGATGCTGATTGATTTTAATTGATAGTTTATTAAGCATGAAAAGAATAATATTACTTCAAAGGCAGAATAATAAATACCTAAGAGTTGGTAGGAATGTAGTAGGCGTCATTCAGTCAGATAGATGGCTCTGGCACGCTTTACCAATATGTATTAATTGTATACTACCATCTGCCAATTCATGTATCACTGTTTTGGCCAAACCTGGGGCTCCATCTCAGTGCCTGGGAACCACCTCACAGCTTCATTGGCTAGAGGTTGCCGTGTTCACCCTTACCCATTCATGAATTGGGCCTGCTAGGCCCCGAGTTCGGTTTCCCAGCACTGCCAAAAATTTAATCTTGGAGTAAGAAGCCGAGTGTGACACATGTTTTCCTTTTCTGAGAGAGTCCTGGGTGTTAGGCATGATAGCGAACACATATACAAATCTAGATGCTATGTGATAGGAAGTAAAAAAATGTAATAAAAGGTATAGGTGTCAAAAGAGTCAATAAAATAAATGTTAAATAAATGAATAAAACAAATGAAATGAGTAACCATACCAAACATGATATTGTCTGACTATATGGAAGTATAAATCCTGTCTTTAAAATGTAAATAAGATGCATATAAGGAGTATGTTTTGCAGGACTGAGGCTTGACCTCAGGCCTAGGAAAGAGGCCTGACTTTCTTGGCTTCAAGTATGGTGTGATTCCCCTAGCCCGACAGTGTTGCCTATTTATCTAGAATTTGAGTTGAAATCCCAGGCCTGGCAGAAAAAATGTCACGAATTGCAAAACAGGGAGATAAATAATTGTTTTTATAATTTTTTAAATAGTTATAATTTTTTAATTGTTTTACTTTTTTAATTCAATTTTTTTGTTCATTTTTGGCCATGCACATGGCTTGAACTCAGATCGTGACTGCTCTGTCTCAGCTTCCATCACACTAGCCTGGGATGCAGTCCAGAACCAAAGCCGATCCTGGAATCCTAAGACCCGATGTCTGATAGGAAAACAAAATGAAAATGACACTAAAACAAGCCGCAAGCCGTATATGGTTGGCGGTTTCTTGGCTTTGGTTCCTTGCACGGTGACCATCCTAGGTCTAAATGACATGGATGCCACACACAGGTGACCTTTCATTGCTCAAGGCTGGGGGACTGTCAGGAAAGCCGTAGGCCAACCCCACAACACAGTCCCTGAGTTCAAATCCTGGTCCTGACACCTACCAATGGCAGGAGATCCCAAGAGACTCCTGCCTGCGCATGGAAATTCCAATGGAATGATATCCAACACATGATTGAATAGTTCGTGCAGCTGTCTGGACTCAAACTAGATGCAATAATCCTAGGACGATGATTGAACTTAATTAATGGATAATTAGGCATGAAAAGAATAATATTCCTTCAATGGAGGCCTAATAACTACCTAAGACTTGGTAGGAATGTAGCAGATGTCATTGAAAACTAGATACATGGGTCTGGCACTCTGTACTATTATGTATTTATTGGTGTACTACCACCTGCCTATCCATGTATGGCTATTTTGGCCACCCCTGGGGCTCGATCTCAGAGGTTGCCAAAAATTTCCTCCTGGAGTAAGAAGCCAAGTGTGACACCTGTTTTTTTTTTTCTGTGAGAGTGCGGGGTGTCAGGTATGATGGAGAACAAGTCTACAAATCTAAATACTATGTGATTGGGTATAAACAATGTAATACATGGTTAGGTGTCATCACAGTCAAGAAAATAAACAGTAAATAAATGAATAAAACAAAAAGTACAATGAATAACCACACCAAACATGATATAGACTGAACACCTATCTGGAAGTTCAATCCTATCTTGGCCTGATATTCTGATCTTCAAGCATAGAGACCTTCCCCTTCACCCAGACTGCAACAGAGTTACCCAGAGCCTGAGTTCAAATTCCAGGCCTTGCAGACAGAAAAATAGCACACATTCCAAGCCAGGGAGCTTCATTAGCATTTTTCATATATTTTAAAGTTCAGTTGGTCTTAATTTGATACATTTTTATTTTATAATATGAGAGTTTTTCAAAAAGGGGTTTAAACGTTTACATTTCAGCACAGCACATTGGTGTTTCCATTTTGACCATCTGCCATGAAGAGTGAGAATGAAAATGAGTACATCATTCTTCCCTAGAGGGACAGTTGATGTTATTTCTATTTAGAGTGATTTCTATAACTATAAGCTCTCTAAAATTGTATCATGTGAGTTTTCCTCAGTGACTACCACAAAATAATCTAGGGGATTCCTCATACCACAAAAGGTTGGGTTTCTGAATAAAAACTCACTTCTGTGAGGACAATAGGTATTTGTAAGCATTTTGGGAATAAAGTGAATTGTAAAATGAAAAACAAAAACATTGGGACTGGGATGTAGCTCAGTAGTGGAATACTTGCCTAAAGAGCATAAGACCCTGGAAGAAAAGGAAGACAAGTTTCCTAAAGCTCAGAAGGCTAGAATTTTATGATCTGTATGAACAAACTTCTTTCTTTCTTTCTTTCTTTCTTTTTGTCGGTGGTGGGGCTTGAACTTTGGGCTTGGCTGCCTGCCTTCACCTCTTCAACTCATGGCAAGTGCTCTACTGCTTGAGACACAGTGCCATTTCCGGTTTATTGGAGATAAGCCACAGTGTCATTTCTGGTTTATTGGAGATAAGAGCCTCACGGACTTTCCTGCCCAGGCTGGCTTTGAACCGCCACACTCAGATCTCAGTCTCCTGAGTAGCTAGGATTATGGGCATGAGGCACTGACGCCTGGAGTATGAACAAACTTAAAGATTGATTCTGAGGAAAGAAACTTGAAATACACTTTTAATAGAAATAATTTATAATGCCATGGTTAAGTCACTAATTCAGAAGTATTTATTCATTGGCTGGTTTCTTAGTTTATTTAAATATATATATGTATATATATACATTTTTAATATATATGCATAAATGTTTTCAAAACATAGCTTTGAAGTGTACCTAAAAGCATATGTGCTCATGTAAAATTATACAAAAGCAGAAGCTTCATTTTTTATTTTCAGTTTGTTGGTGCCATAAATTAGGTGGGATGTGTGTACTGTTGTTTTGTTCTCTGTTTTTGGAGGGTTTCTCTCTGCTTTCTTCCTCTACCCCCCTCTCTCTGCACTTGAATTCAGCTTGCTCTTTCTTGGCTTGATTGTTCATAGCTGATTTTCTACCACTTCAGCCATACCTGAAGCCTGGATTTTTGCCAGTTAATTGAAGATGTCATCTCTCAGGCTTTTCTGCCTGGATTGGGTTTGAAACTTCATCTTCCTGTTCTCACCTCTTGAGTAGCTGGGATTACAGATGTGAGCCACTGAGGTGCCTAGGGATGAATTTGACCTTGGTTGCTGTATTCTTTTTGTTTTTCTAAGCATGGGATCATCTAGAATTTCTGTGAATGTCCTGGGTCTGAAATAAGATATATAATACATATGCTAATCTGTATAGTTCTCATAAGATGTAATCAATTTAATACATGTTATAAGTGTAATAATAGTCAATATAAATAATGAATGAATGAATAGTGCAAAAAATAAAATAAATACACAGTAAAATAATATGCGGTAAACATAAGTATGTAGATATTATTCATTATTTCAAATGTGGATGAATATTACTTTAACAGGACTGGGGATTGAATTCAGGCCTAGGGAAAAGGCCTGCATTACTTGTCTTCAATATGGTGAGTTTCCCTATCCCCCACAGCGCATTAGAGTTACCCAAACTCTGAGTTCAAATCCCATACCTGCCAGGAAAATAAAAAGCCACGAAAGCTGGGGAGTTTCATTAGTATTTTTACAATTATTTTTTTTTCGTGGGGCTTGAGCTCTGGCCTTGGTTGCTGTCTCTGTGCTCTTCAGCTCAAGGCAAGCCCACTATCACTTGAGCCACAGCACCTCTTCTGGTTTTCTAGTGCTTTATTGGAGATAAGAGTCTCATGGGCTTTACAGCCTGGGTTGGATTTGAACCACAATCCTCAGCCTGTTGAGAAGCTAGGATTATAGGTGTGAGCCACCGGCAACCGGCTATTTCTAACATTTTAAAATTTTATTTATTTATTGATTGATTGTCAATCACAGAGCTTGAACCTAAGCTTCCATCACCCTAAGCTGGGATGGTGCAGCCTGTGGACCCACAGCCGATCATGGGATGGTACGCCTCTGGGGCTGACAGGAAAACAAAATGAAAACAGCACCGAAAAATCCGCAATCTGTGGATGGTTGGCTGTTTCTTGGTTTTCCTTTCTTGCATGGTGACCATCCTGGTTCCAAATGACTCGGCTGCAACCTGTACGTTACCTGGCACTGCTGAAGGCTGGCAGGCTGGCAGCGAAGCCATAGTCCAATCTGGACACATAGGTCCTGAGTTTGAATCCCGGTCATGCCACTTACAAAGGGCTGGGGAGCCTGAGAAACTATTACCTATCCATAGTAGCACCAGAGGAATGTGAACAATGTCATGGTTGGATGAGTAGTTCATCAATCAGTCTAGCAGAAAATTAGACCCAATAATCACAGGACATGGACTGATTTTAATTCATAGTTTATTATGCACTAAAAGAATACTATTGTTTAAATAGAGTCCTCACTAAAGACCTGAGAATCCGTAGGAGCGTATTATGTTTCATTGAATACTAAATAGACATTACTGGCAGTATGTAAATATCTAAATTTATATTTATTTGTATATCATCATCTGCATAGAACATTTTTTGCTATTTTGGCCAAACCTGGAACTTGTTCCCAGGTTTTGGGATCCACTTGGCACCTTCATGGGCTAGATTCTGCCGTGCTGACACTCGCCCCTTCATGAATTGGGCCTCCTAGTCCCTCAGTCAAGGACCCATCATTGCCAAAGTTTCTTCCTGGTGTAAGGTTTCATGTGTGCACCTATTTTCCTTTTCTGTGCAAGTGCTAGGTGTCACATATGATGTACATATTATGTCAGCAAAGCTACATGCTATGGAATAGATTGGGACAAATGTAATACATGTTATAGGTGTACTCACAGTCCATAAAATAAATGATAACTCAATCAATCAATAATAATAAAATATAATAAGTCACTCCAACAAACACGATTTAAAATGAATATAGAGATATAACTCAAATATTTAAAATGTCTATAAATGTTATGTTTTTCAGTAGTGGCGCTTGAATTCAGGCCTAGGGAAGAGTTGAGAAGTGCATGCATGATTCACATAGGAAATGATAGGCAAGATCTTAATTAAGACTGCATGAAGTGTGACAGTAATTATATTCAGGAAATTGAAGCATTGGGAAAGATCCAAAAATCAGTAGTCAAATGGAAGATAGGATTCCAACACAGCTCACCACATCTCCTACTCTATACAAACAGGCATTTATTAGCATATTAATTTCAGCATATGAACGGATGAATATGGTGCTCCACCCCAACCATGGGGCTAGATCTCAGGTCCTGGGTATGGTCTAGCTCCTTAGTGGCTCACAAGCTGGTGTGCTTATGTAGACCAATTTGACAGTTGGTTCTGCTAGGCCCTGAGTTCAAGTTCCAGCACTGCCAAAAGATTCATCCTGATGTGAGATGCCAAACCTTGCAGATGTTTTCCTATCCTGTGCAAGTCCTGGGTCACAACTAGGATCTAGAAAGCATAGACAACTCTATACCCATGGGAATAGGTTGTCATCCATGTGAGCACAGTTATATATGTCATCCTATACTCAATAAAATACACAATACATAGATGAATAAGACACAAAATAAAAAGTTTAACTACACTGAAAACAAGGTGCATACCACACCTGTATGTAAATAGAGATCCTATGTTTAAAAGAGGTGGGCTTGTCCAGTGCTGGGGCTTCAGATCAGGCCCAGTACCAGACCTGACCTTTTAGTCTTCAAAGATGGTGAGCTTCCCTTCCCCCACAGTGCAACAGAGTTACCCAAACCTGAGTTCAAATCACAGCTCCGGCAGTAAAGTGGCACAAATTCTGAGCTAGGGTTCTTCATTCATAGTTTTTTAATTTTTTTTTTTTTTTTACTAGACCCGGGGCGTGAACTCAAGTCGTGGAAACTCTGCCTCAGCTCTGATCATCCTAGGCTGCAGCCTCTGGACCCACAGCCAGTTCTCGAACCCTCGGACTCTTGGGCTTGCTGAAAAAAAAAAAAAAACCCTCGAGTGGAAAAAAGGCTTTGGTAAATTCCACCTTGCTCTTTTATGCTTATTTTCCTTTGCATGGTGACCATTCTTGGTCAGAACATGGCTGCATGCAGAGTGAACATGACCTGGCATGGCTGAAGGCCTGCTGGTTTTCGGGGGAGCCACAGGCTAACCAGACAGTGAAGGCCCTGAGGACAAATCCCAGTCAGCCCTTTTATGATGAGGGAATGGCGGGAGATCCTGGGACACTCGTTCCACACTTAGGAAGAGTCGTGGAATGCAATCAATCTCATCCTTGAATGAGTAGTTCCTGCTTGATGTGAATAGGAAATGATAGGCAAGACTCATGGGGTATCGATTATTTTTAATGAAGAGTTGATGAAACATGACCATAATCATCACAGTCATGAAATGGAGGCATTGGGGAAGATCCAAGAATTTTTAGTCACAAGGTAGATTGGATTCCACCACTGGTCGCCATCCTACTCTATACTAATATGTACTTACTACTTTCAGATTATGAATAGATGACTATTGTGCTCCCCCTTCTATTCCCCCCCACCCGTGGGGTTCAATATCAGGTCCTGGGAATGGCCTAGCTCCTTAGTGTCTCACAGGCTGGTTTGCTTACCATTTGCCTATTTGGCCTGCTAGTTCCTGAGGTCAGATCCCAGCACTGCCAAAAGATGAATCCTGATGTGAGAAGCCAATCGTTGCACCTGTTTTTCTGTCCTGTGAAAGTCCTGGGTCTCAGCTAGGATGCAGTGTGCTATATATGCAACTCTATATTCATGGGAATCAGTTGCCATCCATGTCATCACAGTTATAGCTGTCATCATATGCAATAAAATACAAAATGCATCCATGACTAAGACACACAATAAAAAGAATAACTACACTGAATGCATGATGCATTCCATATCTCTATGTAAAGAGAAATCCTATGTATAAAGTAGGTGACCATATGATTTTTGCCAGTGCTGGGGCTTCAGTTCAGGCCCTGGGACTAAGCCTGACCTTGTAGTATTCAAAGATGGTGAGCTTCACCTTCCCTCACAGTGCAACAAAGTTACCTAGACCTGAGTTGGAATCTCAGAGGTGGCAGAATAATGGTGAGAATTCTGAGGCAGGGTGTGTTGTTGTTGTTATTATTATTATTATTATTATTATTATTATTATTATTATCATTATCATTATCATTATCATTATTATTGCCAAGCAAGGGATTTGAACTCAGTTCCTGACAACTCTACCTCAGCTTCGATCACTTTAGGCTGGCGGGCTCCCATGGGCCCGTAGCCAATACTGAGATCCTAAGCTCTTACGTTTGCACAAACAAATGACAGAAAAATGACAGAAAAAATGTCGCAGGATGGATTTTTTATATTTTCTTCTTTTGCATGGTGACCATCCTGGGTCTGAATTACACGGCTGCAAAGGGTACTTCACCTTGCATTGGCGAAGGCTAACGGGCGATCAGGGAAGACATAGGCCCATGTGGCAATATAGGCCCTGAGCTTGAATCCTGGTCCTGACACCTACCAGTGGGGGGAGATCCCAAGATGCTTGTTCCTATGCATGGGAATAACAATGAAATGTTAGCAAACTCATGATTGAATGAGAAGTCTCTGCATGCATTGGTCTAGTCCAAAATTAGATGCAATGATCCTAGGAGGATGATTCATCTTAATGAATGGTTTATTAAACATGAAAAGAATACTATTCCTTCAATGGTGGCATAATAAAGACCTAAGAGGTAGTAGGAATGTAGTTGATGTCATTGAATCCTAGGTAGATGTCTCTGGCACTCTGTACAAATATATATTTATTGGTGTTCTACCACCTGTCTACCTATGTATGGTGATTTTGTCCACCCCTGTGGCTCAATCTCAGGGTCTGGAAATTCCCTGGCAGCTTCATTGGCCAGAGGTTGCCATGTTGACACTCCCATTCAAGGTCTGAATAGGGTCTGCCAGGCTGTGAGTTCAGATCCCAGCACTGCCAACAAATGGATCATGGAGTAAGAAGCTGAGTGTGATACCTGTTTTCCTTTTCCCTGAGAGTCCTGGGTGTCACACATGATGGAGAACATATCGACAAATCTAGATACTATGTGATGGGTTGTCATCAATATCATAAATGCAATATGTGTCATCACAGTCAATAAAAAATCTCATATCTGAAATATACTTGGAACTCAAAAAAATTAAATCCCCCAAGAACAAATCCTGAAATAAGTGGGCTAAAGACTTAAAGAGAAATTTCTCTGAAGAGGAAAGAAGCATGGACAATAGACACATGAAGAAACGCTCAACCTCCCTAGCCATAAAAAATGAAAATTAAAAAAACATTGAGATATCACCTCACTCCAATTAGAATGGCTAAAATCAAGAACTCTAATAACAACAGATGCTGGAGGGGATGTGGACAGAAGGGAACCTTACTGCATTGTTGGTGGGAGTGTAAACTTTGTTCAACCACTTTGGAAAGTAGTATGGAGGTTCCTCAAAAGACTCCACATAGAACTACCCTATAACCCAGCAATCCACTTTTGGGCATTTACCCAAATGTTTACAAACAAGGCCACACTAAAGCTACCAGCACGACTATGTTTATTGCAGCACTATTTACTATAGCTAAGATATGGAACCAACCCAGATACCCCTCAGTAGATGAATGGATCAAGAAAATATGGTATATGTACACAATAGAATTCTATGCCTCCATCAGAAAGAATTACATTGCCCCATGTGTTAGGAAATAGAAAGACTTGGAAAAAATTATATTAAGTGAAGTAAGTCAGGTCCAAAGAAACATAGGTCCCATTGTTTCCCTTATTTGCAATATCTAGTATATGTCTGAGTCAAGCAGAAAAGGTCAGATAAGGTGATGTTTGGGAAATGAACCGTAAGATATGTACTCAAATGTTTTTTTTTCTTTCTTGTGATTGTTTCTAATACATTTATAAGATTATTTCTTTGTTGCTTTGTATGTTCCTCCCCCACAGTATAACCCCTGCTTTCACAGTATTTGATGTAGGTGTAATTGGTGGAGGGGAAGGGGAAAAACAAATCGTTTAAATAGGGATACAGGTGGACCCATTGTAACAATGAACTTTACAACTTTGGTGCGGGGGGGGGGGGGGGGGGAGGAGGCGGGGGAGGAGGCGGATCGGGGGAGGACTGGGAGTGGGGGCTGGGAGGAGGATGGGAAGGGATGGGATGGGGAAAAAAATGGAGGAGGCTAAAATGTTAATAAGAAATGTACTTATTATCTTGACCATGTAATTGTAACCCCTCTGTACAGTATTTTCTTTTTCGTTTCTTTTTTTTTTTTTTTTTTTGGCCAGTAATGGGGCCTGAACTCTGTGTCTGGGTGCTGTCACTCAGCTCCTCAGCTCAAGGCTAGCGCTCTACCACTGGAGCCATAGCGCCACTTCTGGCTTTTTCTGTTTATGTGGTGCTGAGGAATGGAACCCAGGGCCTCATGCTTGCAAGGCATGCACTCTACCGCTGAGCTACCTTCCCAGCCCATGTACGGTATTTTCAAAATAAAAAAAATGGAAAATAAATGAATAAAACAAAAATGCAATAAATAACCACAACAAACAGGATATGGACTGACCATCTATAGGTAAGTACAAATCCTACTTTACAATGTATATAAATAGAATGTTTCCTGGGTGGGTACTTTAATTCATGCCTAAGGACCAGGCCTTACTTTCTTGTCTTCAAGCATGGTGACCTTCCCCTTTGTCCACAGTGCTTCAGAGTTACCCAGGCCTTAATTTCAAATTCAAAGGTAGGAGAAACAGCGTGAATTGCCAGCCAGGGAGCTATTTTTTTTTTTTTTTTGCTTTTATTGCCAAACATGGTCTTGAACTCAGGTCATGGCAACAGTGCCTCAGCATTCATCACCATAGGCTGGGGTGCAGCCGCTGGAAACACAGCCTATCTTGAGATCCTAGAACTTCAGGCCTTGTGCCGGGGGGGGGGGGGGAGGGAGGAAGGGGGATGCACAGAAAAAAAGTGTCGGGATGGCATTTTTACATTTTCTTCTTTTGCATGGCCATCTGGGTCTGAGTGATCCGGCTCCAAAGGATACTTCAACTTGCATTGCTGAAGGCTTGCAGGCTTCTGGGGAAGCCATAATCCCCAACAATGATTAGCCAGGCACCAGTGGCTTTCACCAGTCCTCCTTGATACTTAGAAGGCTGTGATAGGAGGATTATGGTCAAAGTTACACTAGGCAGGGAAGTCCTTGAGACCCCTGTCAATGCCAACAAAGCCAGAAGTAGAGCTGTGTGGCTCCAGTGGTAGAGGGCTAATCTTGAGCAAGAACAGCTTCTGGACTGGGCCCAGACCCTGAGTTCAAGTTCCAGGACTGGCAACAAACAGACATACACAACAATCTGTGCAGCCATCTGGCTAAAGCAGGTCTCCCTCTTGTCCCCAACTGGATTGGACATAGTTTTCTGGTAAAGGGGCTGCTGTCATCTTGACTCCATCCATTCTGTATGCATCACAGGATTCCAGGCACACCCCCATTCTTTCATGGTTCTTTTGGATCAATGAGATACAAGAATAGTGGCCAAGCCCACATTCCATGCTTCCCAGTAGCACCTGGAGTCCCTCTGTTGGGTGACACCACTACCAGCAGTTGAGGAAGGTAGAGGTGGCTGAGTGGTGAGCAAGAGACTCCAGGTGACTTTGAGGTAGAGTGGGAAATGATGTCCTAGTCGGTGAGTGGGAGAAGAGAGGATTTCCTAGAGCCTGGGAACTTGGCCAGCCCAACTTTCCTGTCCCAGCTCTCAGATGTCTGAAACAATAAGACTCAATGAGAGAACTGTGGGCAAGAAACTGCCCCAAGAACACCAGCAGTATCCTCCCGACAGACCTGAAACATTCAAGAAAACAAAGAACACAAAAAATGGAGGGATCCCCAAGACAAACACAACTGGGGTGCCGGACTGACTGGAGAGTCCGGCCAAAGGTGATGCTGACCATGGGCCTGCCCTGCCTTTGGATATAGTCACAGCCACCAGGGTACAGAGAGTCAAGGGTCCCAATACCACCAAGGATCCACAGAGGTGCTACCCCCATGTGGTGCCCACTCTGGACCACAGAAAAGAAGAAACCAGGCACTCTTTGCCAAGATCCAACCACTGAAGCAGGGAAAGACAGACCCACAGGATCAATGGAAGTAAGAGAGGGAGAAGATAGCCCAGATACATGCAGCACCAAAAATGGAGGTAGAGATCCACGAGGCACCCATACAGCGGTTGGTTTCAGCAGAAAGCGATTTACAATGTGCACTGGCCCAAGTGCAGCAGGCCACTGATGACAGAGAAAGGGAGCACGAAGCTGTCACAAGCAGCCTGCAAGCTACAGAGTGGCATGTGGCAGAGCTGGAGATAGCAGCTTCTGCGGTCACTGCTGCAAAGAAGGAGACCAAAATGTTCTTCGAACAGCTGAATGATGTGACCCTTCAGCTCGAGGAAAAGACCAGAAGCTTCGATGACATGGAGCAAGTGAACACAGAGTTGCAGGAGAAGCTGGAAGTGCTGTGGATACAGAGGAGCAACATGAAGAAGAGAATATGCAAGTTCCAACAAGCGCTGGAGGGGCGTGAGGTACTGAAGAAACTACTGGACAAGCTGAGCTGGATGGTGACCACAGCTTATCTGGAGAGAGACACCTTCATTGAGGACCTGAGCATTGATACGTCCGCATGGAAGGAGGAGGCATGATGGCTGACCCAATGTCTGAACCAACTGACAGAGGAGAAGGAATGAGGGGCAAGGCATGTGTTGGACCTAGGGAATGAGCTGTGGAAACTGAGAAGGAAGCTCATAAAGCCACAGCCCCCGCGGGACCATCTCAGGCCTAGTGGCATCTGCAAGCCCAGGCCTACAGCAGGGAGATGGAGTTGAAAAACCTGGAGGAACAACTTCAAATCCAGGTCCAGGAAAACCAGTCTCCGTCTTCAGAACGTGGAGCAGCAGGAGCAACTGCAGAGACTGGAGGAGAAAGCCTAGGATCAGCAGGAAATCCCTGAGACCCCACGATGTGCATGTGTGTGGGATGGACAACCTGAGGAAAAGCTGGCTCTGCTGTGGGACGCTCTCCACAGGGTGAGCAGTGAGGAGGAGCTTGCCAGCATCCTGGACTCAGAGCAGCAGATGAAGAAACATCTGCGGGAACAGTAGGACTGCTCAGAGGAAAAGATAGAGAAATGGATAGTGGTGGCTGAGAGAGAGAGCCAAGAGGCTCAGGAGCAGCAGGAGCAGTCCCTGGGCCAGTGCAGGAGTTCAGAACCTCCTGTGAATGGCACATCGCCTCCAATGAGTGGCTGTGCTCTGAAAAGGAGGCCCTGCAGCAGCACTTAGAGAGGCAGACCCAGCTGCTGAAGCAGCTGAAGCAAGTGAAGGGCTCAACAAACTGGAGGGACCAGGTGATGTCCCCGAAGAGGCAGGACACTCTCAAGTGCCTGGAAGCCACTAGATCACAGGAGGAGTGCCTGCAGCCCCAGATGAGCTTCTTGACTTTCCCTGGGGAAGGGGAAGGCATGAGCCCTGGAGAAGCAAAAGGTAAGGAGGCAATTCCCTCCACCCCCCACCCCCCCATGTAACAATCACAGAGGATGGAGATGTTCCCCAGACCAAGAGTGACATGGCTCTGAGAGCGCTCTTGGAGGATGAGATCCACAGGGGGAAACTCCTGCCACAAGAATGGTGGGCCAGCTGCAGGCACCCCTTGGCCGACCCAGCAGCTCAGTGCCAGACTGAGCTGGAGCCACAGGCCCTCAACCCCATGAGCTGCCACCACAGCATGCGTAGGGATAGGAAATGGGACACAAGGGCATCTGAGAAGAAAATGTGCTTCGTCCATGACCTGCCTGATGAGGTGGACTTCCAGAGTCCAGCAGGTGAGCTCCACCATTGATGCAGCCAGTTGTCGGCACACATCCAAACCATGGAGAAGTCCCTCATGGTGTGTAAAGAGCAGATGTTGGTCCTGAATGAGCTGTGTTGGGAGAAAGCTCAGTGCATGCACTGGCTGTCGCAGGAAAACACGGAGAAGAGGAGAGTGCTGCGGGATCTGCTGTCACTCTTCGCAAGGGAAGGCACAGACAGCAGTCTCCAGATGCCAGCACAGGCTGAACCCCCCCCCCACCACCAACACTGCTTCAGATGCCTCAGGACGTGTGGTGGGTGAAATGAGGGAGGATCAGAAAGGTTTTGAAGAATTGCCACATGAAGACAGCATGGAAACTGCCAGAGGAGAGGTCAGGGTTCCCGACCCCATAGTGGACTCCCACAAGGAGCACCTCCTGCCCTAGATGCCCCACATCCAGATACGTCCACAGCTCCCAGTCTCAGGGGAGGAGTGCTCCACTTTCTCCTGTAGACTGATGTGGATGATGATGCTCTATGTGATATACTGACTCTCAAAAGCCTTGGCAGCCACTAGAAGTAGGTTGCCAAGTGGCTTTCTCTGAGGCCTCCATACGCCAGGTGACGGGAAGGTTAAACTGGGGGTCAGGTAGGGCAGAGGCTGCAGGGAGTTGTCCCAAACTTAAGGGATATCTAATGGCCCATTGGTGGCCAGGAAAGAGACCATGTTATACTTATCACTTAGAATAAATTGTTTTCAAAGCAAAAAAAAAAAAAAAGCCTAAAAACAAAGATTTGTTCTTCCAACCCTGAGGCTTGAACTCAGGGCCTGGCCACTCTCCCTGAGCTCTTTTTGATGAAGGCTGGCCCCACCTCCCCTTCCAACTTTTTTCTGTGTGGAATAGAACCCAGGGCTTCAGGCATGCAAGGCGAACACTCTACCATTGAGCCACATTCTCAACTAAGATGATTCTCCCCCCTCCCAAACCCATATGACCATTCCTCAGATAAATAGGAAGTACGGGCTAGGATGAATATGAAGCACAAGTCTGGTTCACATCAAAATATTCTCCTGACCCTGTTCCCACACCCTTAAATGAAGTTTCTCTTCTACCATTGAGGGATGAGAGAGAGAGAGGGGAGTCCCAAGAAAATACCAACAACAGTGGCTCCCTGAGTCCCACATCCTTCGCCACACAAGTGGACCTCCAGATTCTGATCTTACCTGACTCAATGTGAAGTCTACACTGTCTCCCCACCACTGCAAGGCTCAGGATGAAATAAAGGTCAGCCATGGCCTCAGCCCACACCCAAGGTGGAAGCTCCTAGTCCCAGACCTATTTCCACCTCTGACTGCCCCTAGTTAGGCCAGACCCACAACTCACCACTATGTTGGTGGTGATGACCTCATGAATGGATTCCAGGAAGAAGGTCTATGGCAAAGAGCAGAAGCAGCAGGGTGAGCAGGGCAGAAGGAGGTGGGGTGATTGCTCTGGGATCTTTCTTGGAGCCCTCCCATCCAGCCAGACTCATGGTGTCCCAAAGCAGGGACAAGGCCAGGGTGTGAGACAAGATGGAGGAGCACAGGACTAAAGGAGGTATTGCTTTTTCTTGGAGGACTTGATTAATTCCAATTATAATTAATTCCAATTATATTTGGCCCATGCCAATCCCAAAGACATCATGTAATGCCTCTCTTTGTTGTTGGCCGAGAGCACTGTCCCTGAGCTCTTTTTCTAAAGGCTGGCACTCTATCACTTGAGCCACAAATGCCACTTTTTTTTCTGATGGTTCATCGATAAGAGTGTCATACACTGTCCTGCCCAGACTGGCTTGGCACTGTGATCCTCTAGATCTCAGCTTCTGGCGTAGCTAGGATGACAGGCATGCTCCACCAGTGCCCAGTATGTGATGCCTTTTGAAGGCATCTTGGCGAGTCTGTAAAGGAGCCCCAAAGGGCCTGGATAGACCATGACCCAATCAAGGAGCTGGGATGGGGGAAGGTTGACCTTCTAGCCATTCTGTTCCCACAAAAGTGAAGATGCCAGGTGATTTTGTATGCACCAAACACCTAGGCCAGCAGCCACCAGGCTTAGTGGGGGAAAAGCAGAGAATACCCAAAGACTGCAGTGTAGAAATCTCTGATTTTGCATGCATGCGGTGTGTGTGTGTGTGTGTGTGTGTGTGTGTGTGTGTGTGTGTGTGTGTGTGTGTGTGTGTGTGTGTGTGTGTGTGTGTGTGTGTGTGTGTGTGTGTGTGTGTACACTAAGGGACTAGGCTCTATTCTTGAGTTTTCTTGCTCAAGGCTAGTGCTGTGCCACTTGAGCCACAGCCCCACTTGCTTTTCGATTGTTAATTGTAGGTAAGAGTCTCAAGGACTTTCCTGTCCAGGGTGGCTTTGAAGCATGATGGAGGCCCTAGGAAAGCAAGAGTAAACAAAACTTGCAGGTATAATCCCTATGGTGGGCTACTCTTGCCGCCTGGTGGCCACACACAGAACATGTAGCCCGGTGCCATCATCCTCTAGAGTTCAATTTGGGTAAGTGACCAGAGTCAAGCTGACCTTTGCTCACCCTGATTGCTGATGCCAGAGCAGGTCTGTTCCACCCTAGGCCAAGAGAGCTCCAGGAGGTCTGACTTTCCAGGGACACAAGGAAGGGAGAGGTCATCTCTAGGCTGAGCTAAGAGCCTTTGCCCACAGATACCCCAACTTGGCCTTACTTATCACCATAAGACCTGTCAAAGAACAACCCAAAAAACAAAATTGGAGCTGTGACTCCAAGTTGTAGAGCTCTAGCATTGAACCAAAGAGCTCAGGGACAGCACCCACAAGCTTTGAGTTCTAGACCTCCAGCTGACCTTCCCCCATAAAACACAGGTTGTCTAAATGTGAACTAGTACGATGTGTGAAGTGTTTCTGAAGAATGGTGATACTGAAGAAATCACCCTAAAATGACAGCTGAACTTCTGACATACAGCTATGTGCTGAGTCCTTCACAGGGCGCTATTTACTGGGTCCTTCCCTCATGGGAGTTATGTGCTGAGTCCTCAAAAAGTGCTGTTTGCTGAGTCATCCCAAGGGTGCTATGTGCTGAGTCCCTGAGAAGAGTGGGCCATCTTGGGTTGTTCAAAGGGTGCTGTGTTCTCAGTCCATTACACAACATACTGTATGCTGAGTCCTTCAAAAGGTGTGGTGTGCTAATGTATCACAAAGGGTCTTGCTATGTACTGAGCTCTTGCAAAGGGAGGGATGAGGTGAGTTTTTTGAGTGCTGTGTGCCGAGTCCTTTACACAAGGTGCTCTGTACTGTCCTTCAAATGGTGCTGTGTGCTGAGTCCTTCCACAGTGTGGTAAGTGCTGAGTCCTTCAAAATTGTTCTGTGTGATGAGTTTTTCGAAGGATGCTGTGCACTGGGCGTTTTACACAGTGTGCTTCAACACAGGGTGTGATGAGTCCCTGGGAAAGAGTGCTATGTGCTGAGTTTTTCAAAGTGTGCCATGCACTGAGTCCTTTACACTGTGGGTTATGGACTCCCTCCTTCAAAGAGTACTGTGTGCTGAGTGCTCTACCCAGCATACTACATGCTGAGTCCTTCAAAGGGAGCTGTGTGCTGAGTCATTTACACAGGGTGCTTTGTGCTGATTTTGTAAGTGTGCTGTGTGCTGAATCATCCCAAAGGGTGCTATGTTCTGAGTCCTTGAGAGGTGGTTATCCCCAACACACACAACACACACACACACACACACACACACACACACACACACACCCCATACAAACAAACACACATACACACCAGTGTCACCATGCAACTGCTTGGTGTGTGGATTGGAGTGGGATGGAGGAGAGTCTTCTCCAGCGGTGGGGCTGAGGGGAGATTGGATGCCCTGGGCCTGTACTGGGGGTGGGGTGTAGTGCTGAGCTGAGGTAAGGCTGCAATTGCCATGGTCTAGAAGCCTCAGGGCCCAGTCAGGGCTGCAATTGTGGCCAGGGGTGGGGGGTGGTACCCAGGGTGGATGGGGGGGCTCAGGAGCTCTCTTTGTTGGCAGCAATGGCCAGGGTCCCAAGGGGGCAGGGGTGTGTGCGCAGAAGGGGCGGGGTGGCCCAGGAGAGGAGTGTGGGGCCAAGAGAGAGCTGGGAGAAGAGCGAGCACAAGCAGAAGCACCAGTGGAAAGGGCTTCAGTGGCTGGCGGCTGCTCCGATCATAGCATGGGTCCTGGCCAGGAGCACACAGCACGGGGAGCTGCAAGGCAGGCACATAGCCACAAGCAGCCCCTGGGAGGCGCCCAGCCATGGTGGCCCTGAGTCTGAGGTCCCTCTGTGAGGAACACAACAGAGGCAGTGGCAGCTGAGGCGGCGGCTGCCACAGGTTAGGAGGCCGCTGAGGCTGCGGTGGTGGCTGAGGAGGAGCAGAGGCTGCGCGCAGCAACATGGTGCTGCTGGCTCAAACCCCCGGAGTCTCTAGCAGTCACCTGGTTGAGCTGGTGCACCCTTGGCCTGCTTGTGGCCCTGACTTGGTTCCAGCCCTGGGTCCTCAGACTCCTGGTGCGCACCCAGAGTCGCAGCCTACAGCTTTTCCCAGCAGCACACTTGAGTGGCTGACCTGTGCTCCTGCACCCCACAACTCCCACTCCCCCATAAACTCCACCCCGCACTCTACCCTTATTCCTCACACTCAGGGACCTGGACCTTGCCTCTCACCTCCCCCTCCAGTCCTGCCTGCACCTCCCCTGTGCTCCACAGTCTGTTCTGGCTCTGCCACAAGTGGACCCCAGGGGTGGGGTTTGGAGGTGGGTGTCCACCCGGGGACCATTCTCATCCCTAGTGGCCAGTGTCCCAGGAAAAGGGGAGCTGCAGGGATGGGGAAGAGGGGGCACCACAGAGCCCTTGACCTGGAGCAGTGGGAGCCACACAGCTGTGCTTCTGCATCCTTCCTCTCCCTGGTGGGAACCTGGTGGCTTTAGTCAGAGGTTGGGAGATGCACCACACACCTGCCTTCTCAGTTCTTTTCCCTTTTGCTGGGTGTTGGATGCAGAAGATAGACCCCCTTGCTGTGTGAGCCCTTGTCTTCTGTGCTCAGTCACCCTTTCACCTGAGGACATTCCCAGAATAGCCCACTAGAGAGGTGAGAGCACTGGGGTCAGATAGAAGGTGGATATTTGGGAGAAAAACATACCTGCCCTGACATACATATGCCCGGCCTGTACCCCAAACCCCAGTTGTCAACAGTTCTGACTGGGTGATCACATTTCCCAGCTCTGCCAGCTTCTGCTAGTGCTCCCAGTCCATCTGGTCTCCTTGTCCTCCCCAAGAATCTGCCAAGTTGCCCAGAAGTATGTAGGCTGGAAGTAGAGAGTCCAACCATGTATATAGCCTTTAGGACCCCATCAAAGTCCCCAACAACGCCCCCACCCCAGGTCAGACACTTCTCTGGAGGCACCATGACCCCCTGCTTTGTTTTCTGTCCAGGCTCTGAGGAGCCACGTGTCTCCATACTCCTTCGCCCAGAGTCCTAGCCTAGGGTTTTGGTGAATGGGGAGTCAAGTTGGTTGTTCCCAAGGGGAAGGGTCTGGCCCTGGAGAAAGATCGAATCAGGGTGGTTCTGTGTTATTAGAGCATTGTTCCCCTTGGGTGAGATCCCCTGGTTCTGACAAGGGAACACCTGTGCTCCAGCTAGTACATTGCCCAGATGAGAAACCCACAAACTCAGGAGAGACACTGCTCTGAATCTCTCTCTCTCTCTCTCTGTGTGTGTGTGTGTGTGTGTGTGTGTGTGTGTGTGTGTGTGTGTGTGTGCGAGAGAGAGAGAGAGAGAGAGAGAGAGAGAGAGGAGAGAGAGAGTGATCATCTTTCTCATTGTACACTCACCATGTCTGAAAAGAGCAAAAGCATTTTATTTGTGTGTATGTGTGTATTTGTTATTCTTTTTTCATTAATGCCCAGTATGACTCCAGCCATAATTTTTGTTTTCTCTTTCACTGTTTCATGGCTCCTTTAGGGAAGGTTTCATTAGATGTTCCTTTCCACCTCTTTCTTCCCCTTTCCTGCAGCCCATAGTAGCTGCTGGGCCTGCGTGGGTCTCCCCTAGGAGGCCTGTGTGAACCACAGACCAGAGTGGATACCTGCCCTTCTGTCTTCAGCCAGAAGGCTCATGAGGCTACTGTGACCACAGCTGCATTCTTCCAGCCAGCCAGTCTGCTCTGGTGTGTATAGTTGGAGCTAATTCAAGGTTAGGAATGTGTCTGCCAAACATAAATAGGAAACGAGATGGGGGGAGTAGGGCAGGGGCTGGGAATTGATGAACCGTGTGACATGGCACATAGTTCACCACGCCCGAGGATAAGAGGGGAATCATACCCAAGGCATTGAAGGTGTCCATGGACATCTGGGCAGGGGTCTCCAGGCCCCCAATGGTGGTATGGATTCCCTTCAGGGGCAGTGCACTGGTGGGTAGTCCTCCCTGGAGTCCTGCAGACTCCAATGTGTGTCCCTCCTGGGCTGTTTCTAGCTGGGCAATAGTAGGCAAGTGTGTTCCATGGCTGGAGCCTGCTTGGGATCAGGACATGGCAGTTAGCTAAGTCTCTCTGTATGTCATTTTCTGTAACCTGCTATAGGCTGTCTGGAAGGAAAAGGGGACTACTGACTTTGGAACCCTTTAAGTTTGATTGGGACATGTGAAATGCCAGCTTTTCCAGGGTTTCTTCCTTGAAGTTGGCAATTTCTACTAATGCTTGGGATTCTGGGTCAAATTAGATGGACCATTTCAGCCACCAAACAATGACGTTCAAACAGTACAAGCAGAGTTCCCAAGCCACATGGTCTCCTGCTGTGAACGTTGTGCCTTGACTGCCTTTCTCTGGCAGCTGCCGATTCTCCTCTGGCTCTCTCTAGGGTGATCACTACAGTAGAGGATGTCGTAGGGAGCAGAGATTGTGACCTCACCATCTGCAGCCTACTAGGTGTGAGCAGAGACAATTCCCAGCACCTGTACTGGACTCTGGGAGATTCAGAGACCCAGGATGCCTCAGGAATCCATTCTCTGCAACATGATACTTGGGGGCCGGATATGGTGGACCATCCTGTCTGGCCCCAGGGAGTGGAGAGGAGGCCCCTTGAGCCAGGCTTTTGCCTCACGGCAATCTTGTTCACAGCTGAGTGGGGAATTGAGTACCACACAGCTGGTCAGTGGCTGGACAGAGATCTTTCAGAAGATAGGCATCCCAGAGGCCCCAGAATACAGTGAGGACATCATGGCTCACGTCCTTGGAACCAAAACAGTTAAGTGCGGTCCACCAGAAGGGTGGGAAGAGGGTGGAGGGAGAACTGTTGGAGAGCTACATCCGGATTTACCCCCACCCAGAATGCTTACCTGAATTAGATGGGACTTTTCTGTAGTATTGTCATAGACAGATGCTCATTTATCCAACAAACCATTACAGTGTGTGCCAGGTCCTGGGGGGGGGGGAAGGGGTGGGAGTCATACATGATGAAAGGTTCCAGTGCTGGTTCCACAGCACATGAAGAAATCTTGGTTTGAGCTGGATGTTGGTGCCTCACACCTGTCATCCTAGCTACTTAGGAGGCTGAGATAGGAGGATTGAGGCTTAAGGCCCAGGCAGAAAAGCCTGTAAGACTCTTATCTCCAACTGACTACCAAAAAGAAAATGCCAGAAGTAGGCTCAAGCTGTAGACTGTTGGCCTTGAGTACAAAGGCTCAGAGACAGCACCCAAGCTCTGAGTTCAAGCCCAGGAGTGACACAAAGAAAGGAAGGACAAAGAGAGGAGGGAAGGATGGAGGGAGAAAAGGAGGAAAGGAAGGAAGAAAGGAGCTTGTAAGCCTTGGTTTGGAGTCCCTGGATCAAGGGAGCCAACCATTCACAATCTCTGTGGGGACAGTTTCAGAGCCTAAAGCTTGTATGTAGGACCAAGCCACTGACCCGTTCATGACATCAGCAACTCCATGACATCCAAGATCTGAGTGGTCACTGACTGCAGAGGGAAACAGCCTCAGGTAGACCCTAGAGCTCAGGGTGGGTCACAGAATTTCAGTCTACCCTGGCTCAAGGAGTTTATTTTCTGGTCAGATAAGAAGAAACTGTCCAAGGGCTAGGGAAGTATAGGGTGAGGGAGTGTCAAGAGGGTTGTGGTAAGGGATAAGCAGGAAGATGAAGAGAGAGGACAATCTCAGATCAAATGTGTCAGGCCATGGGAGCCATGACCTCATCTGACAACCTAGACCATCAGTGATAGATCCTTCAACCCAGCCACATGCCTATTAATACTCCTGGTACTCTGGGTTCACCGTTGACGACCTGGATGTCATCTGCTGCAGGATGCCTGTGCAGTACATCCTTGGGGACTGGGACTTTTGCTGGCTCAATCTGAAGATGACACCCCCAGTGATCATTCCTCGACTAGAGACAGAGGTAAGCGTGCTACTAGAACAGGACACCCAGGGAATGAGGGTGAGAGTCAGACCCGTGCTGCCCCCAGACTTCCTCTAGGGGACTCTAGGGCCCCATTACTGCCATCCTCAGAAGTAGAGGTGGGTCTCTTTGCTGGCTCAGCCTTTAGTCTAGATGGCAGATTGGGATTCAGAGAGGGCGGACTGAAGGTCGAGGCTAGTGGGAAAACCAGAGGCAGTGGGCTCGGAGCAGGGTTGTTTCTTTGAGGATACTCACAACCCAGGAACATTCCTGGGATGGATGGGCCCTTTTCTCCTCCCTGAGAGAGAGGGACCTAGAGCCTCCAGTCTGCATCCCTTGGCTGAGAAATCACTTCATTCCCATATCCTGTGGTTGGATAACTAGACCTCACCTGACTGCCCAGTGTCAAGGCAGGAGAGTGAGAGATCTTGAGTCCTTGATGAGGTCCTGGGATCCTCAGTATGAGAATGTACTTGAACATCCTGACTTGGTGCATGGTCAGTCCCATCTAAGACTGCCATGACCTAGGACATAGAATCGAGAGACTCAGAGCAGGATGGGATCTAGTCTGTGAGTGTTGAGTATTATGTGTGCCCTTTGAGCTCCCCTGTGCTCACCTGCTTCCTTTTCTTGGGTGGGTCTATGCTAGAAAAAGCTTAAAACTAGGGCCTGGGTACCATCCCTTGTTTCATGCTCAAAACTAGCACTCTACCATTTGAGCCACAGCTCCACTTGCAAAGTTTTTGGGTGTTTAATTGGAGATAAGAGTTCTCAATGACTTTGCTGCCAAGGGTGCATCCAACTGCAGTCCTCAGTTCTCAGTCTCCTGAGGGGATAGGATGACAGGCATGGAAAAGCATCTTTGGCTGGTTGCCAATGGCTCATGGCTATCATCCTACGTACTCAGGAGCTGAGAACTTAGGATCATGGTTCAAAGCCAGCTTGGGCAGGAAAGACTCTCAGACTCTTCTCTCCAATAAAGGACCAGAAAACTGGAAGTGGTGCTGTGGCACAAGTAGTACAGTGCTGGACTTGAGCTGAAGAGCTCAGGGATAGCTCCCAGGCCCAGAGTTCAAACCCCACAACCAACAAAAAGAAAGAAAGTAAAACATCTTCCCCTGCAAAGGACGGTGGAGGTGTGTTTGTGTGTGTGTGTGGGGGGGTGGTTGTCAATATTTAGCATCCCACTCAGTTATCATTTTAGAGGGATTGTCAAAATCTCTTAGTCCATGGCAGCCGATTCTTGACCACAGGTGAAGCTCTGGGTTGGATGTCGATCATCGGACCTCAGTTTCCTCACGTGACAGTTGTGAGGAAACAAGGGATTAATACAGAGGGCTCCCTAGAGCTGGGCCAAGCACAGAGGGAGCGGATGTCTGATATGGTTCTCAAAAATTCTGTGAGAATATGACAGGAAGTTATCCAGAAAGGGCTCAGATGGGGTCTGTTATTATCATGCAACAGGTGTAGGATTATGAAACAAAATATGGCTGTCTTTCATCATTAACCTATCCCCATGAGGAAGGGGATCCTTCACTGTATTCAGTCTTGCAGCTGGGGAAAATGAGGCATTGAGAAGCCAGGTGACCTACTCATGACGTCCAGCTGACAGGAAGCTCAGCCTGACTTCTCTGCCATACTTCCTAGGACAGTGAGTGTTATTCAGTCCACTTCTTGTGGTGGGACTTCCACTTTTTCATTTTTGAGGCTTGAATTTGAGGCCTGGATGCTGTGCCTGAGCTCCTTAGATCAAGGCTAGCGCTCTACCACATGAGTCACAGCATCACTTCCGGCTTTCTGTTGGTTCTTTGAATATAAGTCTCACAGACATTCCGGTCTGGGCTAGCTGTGAACCATGATCTTCATATCTCAGCCTCCTGTGTAGTTACAATTATAGGTCTGAGCCAACAGCACCTGGCTTAAGTGTAATTCTGGCCCTCTCTTCCTCTTTTTCTCTCTCTCTCTCTCATCCCCTCCTCCCCCCTCTCCTCTCTCCCTCTCTTTTTCTCTCCCCCCTCTTTCCCTCTCTCTCTATCCATCTCTCTTTCTCTTTCAGGAACTGGTTAAATAGGTGCTGGAAGAGGTGGCCCAGCATCCCCATGTGGCTGGAACCCAAGGTTGCCCTCTCATTCTGGAGGTGGGCTGAGGGTCAGGAGCTGTTTCGCTCAGCCTATTGAACTAGCTTCATGAGGTAAGCCCCTCTGTGCCCCAGCTAGACTGTGATGACTATTCATTGTCCATCCCTTGAGTCCTTCCTCACATCCCTCTGCTACACCGTTGAAGGAAAGTGGATGAGGAGATGTTGCCTTGTCCCCCTGCCCAGCATGATCCCGGGACTCTGACCCATACCCCCACCTATCTGGTCAGGGCCTGGCTATAAGACAATAAAAACACTGTGTGTCTACTACCCTTTGCTGGCGAGTGTAGTTTTGGTTAGGGGGTTGGGGTGCAGAGGAAAGACCCCAGACCTGACACCTCCTGGAGGACATTTGTTCTTGTGACAGAGCCAAGTCATTGCTATGGATAAGGAGGAAGCCGCATCAGACTGACCCAGAACAATGCTCAAAGATAGGTAGGCTGTTGAAGTATCAAACCCACTCATGTCTGCTTCGTACTCCCAACAAGGAGGTGTAGTGTGGGTGGCCCAGCCCTGGCCTAAGGGATTATAAATGGATGGTGGTGATCAGAGGCTCATGGCTCCCATCCATCATCCTTGCTGTTCAGGAGGCTGAGGTATGATGGTCATGACTCAGAGCCAGGCCGGGCAGGAAAGTCCAGGAGATTCTTATCTTCCATAAACTACATCCCTCCCCAAACCCACACACAAGCCAGATGTGCTGTGGCTCAAGTGGTAGAGCCTCAGCCTTGAACAAAAGAATCTCAGGGATAACACCCAGACCCTGAATCCAAGTCCTAAGACTAACATAATCATAAAATAAATGAACAGTGTACACCTTTTATCTGACTACCAAGAAAGATGGATACATTTTTCTGCTGTACTTGTAGCCAAAGGTAAGGGGCTTCCCTTGATGTGACCCTAAAACTCTCCTCTCATTTATCTGTCCAGGCTTAGGTTGCAGGACAGAATTCAGATCATCCCCCTGGATGTGACCTTAGCTACCCTCCCCCAACTACCTTCTTTGGGGTCAGGATTCTGGATGCACTCCCTGCTGGGAGGATGAGGCACCACAGAGATGAGGGTAGGTATCCTGGACGCTTATACACACACACACACACACACACACACACACACACACACACACACACACACACACACACACTCTCACACACACACACACCCATACACACAAAAACACAAATACCCCTAAGCCAACTCAGACTAGCCTTTTCCAAAGACACTTTATCTCCTTGGATTAACTGACCTAAGAGAGAATTTTGATCCCCTGTAACTGATTATTTAAACTTGGGCTTGCTAGATGACAGGAGATAAACAGGAGCAAAAAAAAAAAAAAAAAGCCTTTGGTGCCCATCACCTGGTGCTCAGGCTCATGCCTGTCATCCTGGCTACTCCAGATGCTGAGATCTGAGGATCACAGTTTGAAGCCAGCCATAAGCTGGAAAGCCCATGAAACTCTACTCTCCATGGAACCACCAAAAAGCTAGAGGTGGAGTTGTGGCTCAAGTGGTAGAGCACCAGCCTTGAACAATAAAACTCAGAGAGCAACTCCCAGATCCTCAGTTCAAGCCCACACAAAGAAATGGCCCCATCTTGTTGCCCACACATTGCCAGGGCCTCAAGCCCCCTCTCATGGGGTGTGATACAACACCTGTCCCTGGGCGGTGTATCAGGGCCTTCAGAAATCTGGTGGTGGAATCCAGGCCTTCCCCTTTATGCACTGTCAACCCACACTGGCTGGAAGGCAGAGCCTGAAAAGGCCGGCAGCCTGCAGAGTGGAGAGGCTCCTGCTCTGCCAAGGTGATCGGAATGGTCTTTTTGGAGGCAGCACTTGAAAAGGGGGTCTTGCTTAACAAGGAGGATCTGACAGGAAGCACAGAGAACAAAGGTGCTGAATATGATGGACAACACAGCAGAGCGTGTTCATTTCCAGCCAGGGCTGCTGGTGCAAGACTCGGTATAGATGTGTGACTTGGTATAGATGTGTGCGACTGTCCCTATACAGGTCTGAGGGGTCATAGAAGAACAGCTATCCAGGGCTGAGATTGTGTCTTAGAGGTAGAGGGCTCACCTAGCATGAAAGAAAGCACGGGTTGGATTCCTAGGTCCTGCATACACAGAAAAAGGTGGAAGTGGCACCGTGGCTCAGGTGAAAGAGTGCTCCCCTAGAGACAAAGAAAGTCGGGGACAGCACTAGGGCCCCAATGTCAGGCCCCAGGGCTGTCACCATAAAACAGTTCTCCCAGGACCTTGGTGACAGGTGGTTGGCTATGCCCTGAAGCTCTCAGTAGATCCATCCATGCTTTGTGTCTCCTTTGACAGAGGGGAGCTGGATACTCCTCCTGCCCTGGGCACCCCTGGGCCCCGTTATCAGCAACCCTCCCAACGTCTTCCACTGGGACATGGAGCAGCTGGCACCAGAGGTCCTCAGGTATTGATTGGGTGGGGCAGGGGGACATAGGTCAGGCGCCAGAACTCCTAGTGGGTCTGATCTGCCCTGGAAGACCAGGCAATCTGGAGGAGGCAGATGGGAGCTTAGAGAGGGCTAGTGATGTGGAGGGGGCCCTTTAATCCCCATGGCCCCACCCAGATTCCGAGACTCCCTTGGCTGTCCTTGAAGGAGGTAGAGGGGTGTCTAGGTGGTAGCTTCTAGAGGAGGACTAGGTGGAAATTCTGAAGGACTAGACACCTTAAGCCATGAGCTGGTGGCTCATGCCTGTCATCCCACACCTGTCATCCTGGCCACTCAGGAGGATGAGATCCAGAGGATCTCATTTCCCAGCCCAGGCACGAAAGTCCCTCCATAGCCTCATCTCCAAACTCCAACCGGAAGTGGCACTGTGGCTGAAGTGGTAGAGCACTGGCCTTGAGGAAAATTAGACATCAGGGACAGTACCCAAGCCCTGAGTTCAAGCCCCTCAACCAAAAAAAAAAAAAAACCCAAAAAACCAAACAATAAAGAAAGACACCCCTTCCTTGCTTGCAAGAGATGGTGAAGTAGCAGGGTTTCTGTGGTTGTGAGACCAGATGCTGACCTCACAGTACAGACATTTCTAATAAGTCCCCAGCTTTACCCCAGTGTGAAGCCAAAGCAGGGTGGGTGGTGCCTTACCAAGAACTCCAGAGGTTATGGCTATGGCATGCAGGGAGTGGGTGAATGGGACCTGGGTTGGAATGGTAGTGTCAATTATATGCTCTCCATCCATGGAAGAATGGTTTTGGATGCTGGTGACCAAGTCTGAAGTGTAGGGTTACATTTGGTTTGTGTCTTGATGAGTTGGGTTTTCCCTTGGTATAAGAAGGTGGCTGCAGAGGAGGCTACAATGCTTGATAAGAAATGTACTCCTTTTATGGCTAGGGAGGTTGAGCATTTCTTCATGTGTCTATTGGCCATACTTTTCTTCTTTAGAGAAGTTTCTCTTTAAGTCTTTAACCCACTTATTTATTGGGCAGTTGTTTCTTAGAGGATTTGTTGTTGGGGGATCTAATTTTTTGAGTTCCAAGTATATTTTAGATAGGAGACCCTTGTCCATTGTATGGATAGTGAAGATCTTCTCCCAATCCGTAGGCTTTCTATTGATCTTGCTAGCTATGTCCTTTGCCATGCAGAAGCTCTGCTACTTCATGCAATCCCATTTCTCCAACCTTTCTTTGATTTCTTGTGTTTCTGGGTCTCTATTAAGAACATTTTGGCCTGCACCAAGGAGACCTAGGGTTTCTCCTATTCCATCCTGTAATGTTTTCAGATTGTTTGCTTTGACTCCGAAGTCTTTGATCCATTTGGAGTTGATTCTGGTGCAGGGTGATATGTAGGGATCTAGTTTTAGTTTTCTACAAGGTAATAACCAATTTTGCCAGCACTATTTACTGAAGAGGATGTCTTTCTTCCATTCTATTTTTTTAGCTCCCTTATCAAAGATTAGATGGCTATAGGTCTTTAGGTTCATTTCTGGGGTTTCAATTCTATTCCATTGGTCCTGAGGTCTGTTCTTGTGCCAGTACCAAGCTGTTTTGATTACTATGGCTTTATAGTAGAGTTTGAAATTTGGTATTGATATTCCTCCAGCAGCGTTCTTTCCGATGAGGAGCGTATTTTCTATTCAAGGTCTTTTATTGTTCCATATGAATTTTTGGATTGCCTCTTCTATTTCCTTGAAGAATGAGGTTGGAATTTTGATAGGTATCACATTGAATTTGTAGATAGCCTTGGGAAGTATTGCCATTTTCAAAATGTTAATTTTTTCAATCCAAGAGCATGGGAGTTTTTGCCATTTTTGGCTTTAGGTGTCTAGTCCTTCAGACACCTTAAGCCATGAGCCGGTGACTAACACCTGTCCTCTCACACGTGTCATCCTGGCCATTTGGGAGGCTGAGATCCAGGGTACATCATTTCCCAGCTAGGCAGGAAAGTCCCTCCAGAGCCTCATCTCCAATCTCTGACTGGAAGTGGCACTGTGGCTCAAATGGTAGAGCACTGGCCTTGAGGAAAATTAGACATCAGGGACAGTACTTAAGCCCTGAGTTCAAGCCCCTCAACCAAAACAAAAAACAAAAAATCAAACAAGAAGGAAAGATACCTCTTCCTTGCTTGCAAGAGATGTTGAAGTAGTAGGTTGCAAATCAAAACAACATTAAGATACTACCTCACCCCAGGTAGAATGGCAAAAATGAAGAACTCTAATAACAACAGATGCTGGAGGGGATGTGGACAGAAGGGAACCTTACTTCATTGTTGGTGGGAGTGTAAACTTGTTCAACCACTTTGGAAAGTAGTATGGAGATTCTTCAAAAGACTCCACATAGAGCGCCCCTATGACCCACCAATCCCACTTTTGGACATTTACCCAAATGTTTACAAACAAGACCACACTAAAGCTACCAGCACAACTATGTTTATTGCAGCATTATTTACCATAGCTAAGATATGAAACCAACCCAGATGCCCCTCAGTAGATGAATGGATCAAGAAAATGTGGTATATATATACACCATGGAATTCTATGCCTCCATCAGAAAGAATGACATTGCCCCATTTGTTAGGAAACGGAAAGACTTGGAAAAAATTATATTAAGTGAAGTAAGCCAAGCCCAAAGAAACTTAGGTCCCATGGTTTCCCTTATTTGCAATATTTATTATATATACGAGTCAAGCAGAAAAGGTTAGGTAAGTTGATGTTAGGAAAATGAACCCTAAGGTTTATATTTAAATGTTTTTTTTCTTTCATGCATTTGTTTCTAATGCATTTATAAGATTATTTCTTTGTTGCTTTGTATGTCCCTCCCCCACAGTACAATCCCTGCTTTCACTGTATTTAATTATGGTATAATTTGTAGAGGGGAAGGGGAAAAAGAAGTCCTTTAAGTAAGGAAACAGGCTGACCCTTGCATCAATGAGAAGTACAAGTTGTCATATCGAAAAAGAAAATTACAACTTTGGTGGGGAGGGAAGGTTGGTTGGGGGTAGGGAGAAGCTGGGAAGGGATAGGAAGGGGAAACAAAGGAGGAGGCTACAATGCTTGATAAGATATGTACTCCTTATCTTGCCCATGTAATTGTAACCCCTGTGTACAGTATTTTCACAATAAAAAAAGAAAGAAAGAAAAGAGATGAAGAAAAAAAAAAAAAAGAAGTTGGGTGTAGCCGGGCACTGCCAGTGGCTCAAAACTGTTATCCTAGCTACTCAGGAGGCTGATATCTAAGGATCACGGTTCAAAGCCAGCTTGGGCAGGAAAATCAGTGAGACTTTATCTCCAATGAACCACCAGAAAATTGGATGTGTTGCTGTGGCTCCAGTAGTAGAGTGCACACTTTCATCTGAAGGGCTGAGGGCCTGCTGGCTGGCCCAAAGTTCAAACCCCATAACCTACAACCAAACAAAAGGTAGCTCAATTTTCTCCATAACTGTGTACAGTAGAAATGCCATGATGTGTTGTGAACCATTCCAGACATGTGAGAGGCTCTGAGTTGTTTTGTCTACATTTGGTGTGATGATGGTAGTACCATCATCTCTGGGGTGGAATATTCAGGGTGCTCAGGGACTGCTGAGGCTTTGGGCTACCAGTGTATGTGTCTGTATGTTCGTGTGTGTGTCTGTGTGTGTCTGTGTCTGTGTGTTTGGATGTAGAAGACCTGGGCCTTGAACTCAGGTCTAGGTGAAGTTCCTATTCTTCTGTGCTCAAAGGTAGTGCTCTAACACTTGAGCTGCAGCTCCATTTCTGGCTATTTGGTGGTTCATTGGAGATAGGAGCCTCACAGACATTTCTCTGCTGGCTGGCTTTGACCTCAGCCTCCTGAGTAGCTAGGATGACAGGTGTGAGACACCAGTGCCATGTGTGTGTGTGTGTGTGTGTGTGTGTGTGTGTGTTTCCCTTATCTTTCTCTGTCCCCTTCCTGGGTGCCTGTCTGCCTCTTTCTGACCTCGGATGGTGCCTCTCTTCCACACTGACCTTTTCTTTATCCTCCTATCAGGGTCTACACTGAGTCTTAAATTGCCAGAGACCTGAGTTCAAGCTTTTCTTTGGAGCCCAAGTCCAGCTGTCCAAATCTTTGGTTGCCTGCAGGGGATTCTGCGTCAGCCTGGGCAGCTGTAATAAAGTCTTGCCTGTCTCTGGGTGGGGAACTCAGACATAGGATGTCCTGCCCTTTTCCTGAGCTAGACTTCTGCCTGCATGTCCCTCTCAGCAGGCTGTCTTTGGAGTGGGGGAAGGGGGTTGCCGGTGGCTCTGGCCAACTCCAGCTTGATAGTGGACTGAAGGCCGCCCAACCAAGGAGGATTCCGGGCTGCATTGGAGGTGATTCCAAGGTGGGTTGGAAGTATCTGTTAGTGTCTAGGAAATGTCAATGTACTTTATCGCAGCCAAGTCTATCTTCCAGCCGCAGCTGGGTCTCTCCAATCCTTCTAGAGAATTCTGGATGCCCAGAATACAGAGGCACAGACTTTAGATTCCAGGGCCAGGGAATTGGGGGAGGAGACACTGTTGTGGCCAATACCTCAATGTTCTGGGGCATTAGTCTTGACCTGGGTATGCACCCATTGTGCACGTCACTTCTTAACCCAGAGCTGGCCAGAAACAGGCCACTGGTGGTGGTGCTGTGGAAGTAGCAGGAGTGGAAGTGAGATCTAGGATGACCAACATCTGGATTTATGGCCTGAGGGGGGGGGGCGTCAAAAGATGTCTTTAAAAAAACAAAACTTTTAGAGCTGGAACTCAGGCCCTAGGCACCGAGCTTCCTTTGCTCAAATCTAACACTCTACCCCTTGAATCACAGCTCACATTTCATTTTTTTTTAGTGGTTTAGTGGAGACAAGAGTCTCACGAACTTTCCTGCCTGGGCTGGCTTCAAGCTGCCATCTTAAGAGCTCAACTTCTTAAGTAGCTAGGATTGCTGGTATGGCCCACTGGCACCTGTTAAGGAAGTGTGTGTGTGTGTGTTTGTGTGTGTATGTGTGTGTGTGTGTGTGTGTGTGTGTGTGTGTGTGTGTGTGTGTGTTTACCAGGGCTTGAACTCAGAGCCTAGGTGGTGTCCTTTAGCTTGTTTGCACAAGGTTGGTGCTCTACCACTTGTACTCCAGTAGCTCTGCTTCCCAGCTTTTTGTTGATTCATTGGAGATAAGAGTCTGCCCACCCAGGCTAGCTTTGAATCTTGATTGATCCTCATGTGTCAGCCTTGAGTAGCTAGGATTATCGGCATGAGCCACTGGCATCCAGCTGCAAGGCTGTCTCTTCATACTTTCTTCTGTTCTAACAGGTGTGTACTTGCCCTGGCCTAGATCTCTGATCTCCACATCAGCTCCCAGCAGCCCTTGACTGTGTGGAGAACATAAAGCTCAAACCTGTCAAGCATCCAATTTCTATGTCCTCAGGTGAGGGTACGTTTCCTCTGAAGCCTGGAGGAATAGTGGCACGGGGAGGAAGGTTAGCTGTAGCTGGGTGCTAGGCTGGGAGAGAAGTACACTTTCTTAGCCAAGAAGGAAAGTGTGGTCAGATGTTAATAGCTTATGCTCTCATATTCCTAGCTCCTCAGGAGGCTGAGATCTAAGGATTGGCATTCAGAGGCAGCCCAGCTCATTTTTCTTTCTTTCTTTCTTTCTTTCTTTCTTTCTTTCTTTCTTTCTTTCTTTCTTTCTTTCTTTCTTTCTTTCTTTCTTTCTTTCTTTCTTTCTTTCTTTCTTTCTTTCTTTTTAGTATCAGTAGGATCTATTTTTGTGTGTGTGTGAAAATACTGTACAGAGGAGTTACAATTACATGGGCAAGATAATGAGTACATTTCTTATCACCAGCTCACTTTTCTAAAGTGTGTGAGACTCTCCTTTCCCAATAACCACCTGAAAGCTGGAAGAAAAGCTGTGGCTCAAGTGGTAGAGTTGCTAGCCTTGAATGAAAAGTGAGGGTCAGAGCCTGGATCCTGAGTTCAAGCCCTAGTACCAAGATGTGCCCATGCACACACACACACACACACACACACACACACACACACACACACACACACACACACACACACACACAGAGGAAGGTAGTAATGATGAGCTGAGCTATAACTGGGGGCAGTTCAGAGGCACAGTCATAGTAAACTCTTGACACATCAGTTATTTCTCCCCAACTCTTTCGTGGGCTGAGGGGTCTGGTGCATGGCACCTGCACCTCCATCCATGTCTAGGGTACAGGATCAAGGGAAGAACACGATGGATGATCGTTTATATTCGGTGCATGATTGCAGACCTTCATCTGCCGCAGAACATTGGTGAGGAAAGCAGGGCTCTGAGCCCTGGAACTCCTGGGATAGCCACTGCTACAAGCAGCAGCCAGCCAGCTGTGGATTCCTGAGCCTACAAGTGTTTCATGAGCCCAACTCAACACCCACCCAAAGTGTGCCTGACAAATTTTCCCCCCATGCCATCTTGCAGCTCTTGCCTCTCCTGGCCCAGAAACCTGGTCTGAAATATTGATTCACAGCTCAGATCCACAGTGCACCCATGACAGATGCCATTCTGATGACCTGGCCAATGATCTCCGTGCCCCAAGGCTAGACCCTTCTCTGATACTTTGGCCTGCTCTGTAGGCAAAGGCTCCCAAAGAGGCTGCTTTCAAGACTTGTAGGACACCTACATCTTGGGAGACCCTTAGGGGCCCACTGGAAATTTCTCTGCCTAGAGCCACAGAGTGAGGTTCAAGCAGGCCAGGTGTTGGTCATGGGGCTAGAACTCTGGGACTGGGCACTGTCCCTTCAGCTCTTCAGCTTACCACTTGAACCACAGTAACACTTTCAGTTTTCCTGTGGTTCATTGGAGATCAGAGTCTCCCGGACTTTCCTGCCTGGGCTGGCTTTGAACCATGATCCTCAGATCTCAGCCTCCTGAGGAGCTAGGAGGATAGGCATGAGCCAACAGCACCCAACTGATTTGGACTTTCACCACAGTGGACTAACAACTCCTGAAAGCTTTTCTTTATTTTTTATGTGCCAGTACTGGGGCTTGAACTTAGATTCTGGACTCTAGTCTCTTTAATTTTTGCCTCAAGCCTGACACGCTACCACTTGAGCCACAGTTCCTTTTCTGATTTTGGTAGTTCATCCGCAAGAAGAGTCTCACTAACTTTCCTCCCCTGAGCTGGCTTTGACCCACAACTTCTGATCTCAGTCTTCTGAGTAGCTAGGATTTGCAGGGGTTGAATCACCACTGGCTTTGGGCTAGAAGCTTTTCTTAAACAAGTGTTCTTCCCTGCATTTGCCATGACTCCTCCATGTAAAGGATGTCTGAGGGTCAGGAACTGTGAAAAATAGGCTTCCAGCCACAGGAAATGGCTGGGATCCATGGTGAAAAGCCAAGCTAATCTTCCCCTTGGGCCCCATACTGAGACCTCCTCCATCTGCCCTTCCTGTGGCTCAAGTACAAACCTTGACCCAGCCTTGAATGTCCTGCCAGACTTAAGCCACAGAACCTTCATTCCACCCACACCACCTATTCTACATCACACCTCAGGAAACTTTGTGCATGTTGTACCTTCTGCCTGAGGCTCTGTATCTTGTTCCACATCTTAGAACGCCTGTGGAATTTTGGCAATGGTTATTTCACCTCCCGGAGCAAGTCTTTCCTTCCCTTTTCCCTCTTTTTTTTTTTTTTAATATTGAGTTGCTAGAGATGGAACTTGTGCAGGCTGACTGGCAAATGCTCTAGCTTGGTGTGTGTGTGCGTGCGTGTGTGTGTGTGTGTGTGTGTGTGTGTTTGTGCCAGTCCTGAGGATTGAATTCATGGCCTGGATGCTATCCCTGAGGTTTTGTGGTCAAGGCTAGCACTCTATTCCTTGAACCACAGCTCTATTTCTGACTTTTTGGGTGTTTGATTGGAGAAAAGTGTCTCATAAAGACTTTCATGCTTGCAATTGTGATCCTCAGATCTCAGCCTCCTGAGTAGCTAAGATTACAGCTGTGAGCCACCAGCAACTGTCCGCTACCCTACTTCTTACCTCTAACCTTGGCCCTCCTATGAGTACCAGAAGAATATGTCTCACCAGGATCAGTTTTTTGCCAGACTTGGGGCTTGAACTCAGAGTCTGGGCATGATCCTGAGTTTCTTTTGGTCAAGGCTAGCACCCTTATCACTTAAGCCACAGTGCCACTTTTGGCTTTTTCTATTTCTGTGATACTGAGGGCTTTGTGCGTGCTAGGTAAGCACTCTTCCACTAAGCCACATTCACAGCCCAAGGCTCACTTCTGACAGGAACTATGAGGGTGGAATTTATTGGCTTGCCCATTTGGGTGCAGAAATAGCTGGCTATTTCATATCTTTGCCAAGATTTGGGACCAGCCTGTGACTCAGCAATGAGGAATGGTGAATGAGGGATAGCCACCAGGCCCCAGAGGAGTAGGCTCAAATATCCTTCAGAGGGATAGAGAATATGGAGCCAGAACCTTTGACAACTCCTATAGCCTAGGAACTGTGATCTCCCTGGAGGCAGTGGCTGGCTGCTAGGTGTCCTGATGGGACATCTCAGCCAGAACATAAGGCACCCATTGCACAGCCCTGGCAAAGCCCGCTGGGCTTCAGTTATTAAATGGCAGAGAAGGATGCTTTGTTCAACGTGCTGGCTCAGACTTAGGACTCTCTGAGGCCTTGCACAAGTTGGGAGGATGGACATGGGAAACTGTAGTGACCGTCTACTCGACCAGCGAGGAAGAACGACCACCACACCAGGAGTCTTCTCAGATCACGCTTTATTGGAGAGCCTTTTAGTTGTAGGAGAGCTTGGGCGTGAGAGAGCGTGCACCCGAAACACAGCCGCTTATATAGGGAATTCGAACACAGGTCTTTTCTATTGTTGGTCGCCTGCCTTTTACCGTCACCAGGTGTCATGGGATTGGCTGGGGACACTACCTTGCTCGCGCACGCGCACAGCCCAGGCGTCCCGCCAAGCACCGTCTGGAGTGGTAATCCTCAAAACTGCAAGGGAGTGGGCGGAGTCTCGCCTCGGCTCCCTACAGTTCCCCCTTCTTTGTTTTATGGCAACAGGTAAGAGTAGAGGTTGGGCCTCTGTCTAAGACATTAATGAGAGGACCTTGCACTGGCCTTTGCCTGAGGGGCGCCTTCCCCAGTGATGACCAGGCCCGTCCGATGCCTTTTTTGCAGAGGTGGGATCTTGGGCATCAACCCACTTGCTACCCAGCATGCTCTTCTTGAGGAGATGGTACCCTCAAGTGCAGTGCACTTGCCTGGCACCCTGTCCCAAATTGCAAATTGCATACCTGTCCCGGTGCAATGGGATCCCCTGATCCCTCGGGGTGCTAAGGCTATGCAGAATGGTAAGGCTTAACTGCCTCTTAGGGCCGACAGCCAAATCTGGGGTGAGGATCCACTCTCCAAAGCGGCTAATGCTTGCGAGATAACAACCTTGTCCCTTCTGGTTTGGGCTCGAAGGCGACAGACCAACCATAGGCAGACCACGCATCCTCCCAAGCAGCAGGCTAAAAACATTCCGACTCCCACCCGCTCTTTGGAAAAGGACACCGCAGAGGCAATCCAGTCAGTAAATTGTGACAGCCCACAGCATCATTGGTTTAGCTATCACAGGGATTGCTATTAGCACTGTTGCTAACAGCAGGAAGATCAGCTGCATCTTCAAGAGGGGGTTTTTCTGCAGTCTCCACCGGCCTGGTCAGTCTCGTTGGCACCCAGTGAGGTACTTCTTGACTCTGTGGAAAAACACAAACAGCTCCCCTGGATCTCGTTATTACCGGATCCGGTCCATACCATTTATTATTAATAACATCCTTCCACATAACCATGTCTTTAGTATCCATGGAGTCTCTTGTCATATGCCGATCTGCGGCAGACTGATCGTTGTCATTTAGAATTAAAAAATTAAGGGTAAAGAGCGCAAGAGAAAGTCTTTCCCTGGGGGACGCGGACTCAGCAACTCCCCCTTTTTGTTTTTGAAGCATTTCTTTTATGCTTCGATTAGCTCTTTCCACTATACCTTGTCCTTGAGGATTGTAGGGCAATCCGGTGGTGTGGGCAACCTGCATTTGTGCGCAAAAGGCGCGAAAACCATGGGAAGTATAAGCAGGGCCATTATCTGTCTTGAGTCTAAGGGGCTTTCCCCAAGCTGCCCAAGCTTCTAAGCAGTGTATTCTGACGTGAGACACCTTTTCTCCTGCCAAAGGTGTGGCATGAATGACACCGGAAAAGGTGTCCACAGACACATGTAAATATTTCAACTTACCAAATTCCGTCAGATGAGTAACATCCATTTGCCATAGGGCGTTTGGTCTCAACCCCCTGGGGTTTACCCCCACATGGGGAGGATGAAGAAAGGTAACACAAGATTTACAGGCTTTAACAATATCTCTTGCCACATGCCTGGACAAATTATATCTTTTCCTAAGGGTATTAGCAGGTACATGATACAATCTATGAAAGTCTTTTGCCAATTCTACAGGATCAGCAGCGACCAGAGCCACAGCCCGAGTTGCCTGGTCCACCAAATCATTACACTTTGCCATTGGGCCCTGTAACATAGAGTGGGCACGAATATGTCCAATATAAAAAGGATGTTTTCTGTTTAAGATAAGGGATTGAATCTGTAACAAAACATTAGAAATTGTACTGGCCTGCTTAACTGAAGCAGCAACTTCAAGAGAAGCAACGGCATTTACAACATATAATGAATCAGAAAATAAATTAAAAGGTTGATCAAATCTTTTGAAAACTTCAAGCACAATTAAACATTCAACAGCCTGTGGGACATTCGGCCGAAAATTAAAAACTACCGGCTGTTTGTGTCCTTGAACAAAAAGGGCACCTTGTCCAGATTTTGATCCATCCATAAAGATGGTCAGAGCATCAACCAAGGGCTCCTTTGAAGTGACAACAGGAAAATACACTAAATTTTTGTTAACTATGGCAAGCAGAGGATGCTTAGGATAATGATTATCAATTACATTTGGAAATGAGCAAACAAGAATTGCCCACATATCCACTGTGGCTGCTAAAATTTCAACTTGCTCACGGGTGTATGGAATAATTAATTTATCTGGAATTTTTGCAAAGTGCATTAAACAACACTTTATACCCAAAATTGCCTGCTTTTTTTTATTTTTATTTTTTTATTTTTTATTTTTATTTTTTTTTATTTTTATTTTTTTTTCAGATCAAAATTGCCTGTTTAGCCACTAATTCAGGAAAATATTGAACAGTTTTTGCTCCCACAGAATCATAGCATTAATAGTTAGCCTTTGAAGCAAGGCAGTGGTATAATTGGCCGTCACTCCATAAGTCCTGACTGCCTCAACTAAATCCTTAAGCTGGAAGTAGGAAACCGGCTCAAGAATTCTCTCATTAGTAATGGGATTTTCAAAAACTGGAAAAGCGGCCGCTAACGGCGACCAGGTGCTGCCTTTTATAAAGTGACTCTTCCCTGCCGGCGGGCACGGCGGGGGGCTGACGGGTGAGGGGCAGCTCCGTTTCCTCTTCCTGGCTGCTGCGGTACTCCCACCCCTAGGGGGCGCCACCCTCCATATCTGTCGGCCACGTGCTCCGCCGCAGCCTCTTCTAACTCTTCACTATCAGCTGGATCGAGCTGCTCTCCCTCCTCCTCTAACATTTCTTCCTCTGAGTCACTCACAAGATTACTATATTCTTGGTCCCGCCCTTCCACATGTAGGGCTGAGAACCGGTTTGCTTTTAAAGAAGGGCGCGGGGGTCTCCTCGAGAGCCCCTCCCTAAAACCCTTCTTTTGTGAGGGCTGCAGCCCCTCTTGCTTTAATTCTTTAGGATCCTTTTCTCTTTTTTCCCTTTTTCTTTTAGGCCTATTTTCCTCCCCCTTACTGTATGCTGACTCTGATAGACTATCCTGATGCCGTGTTAGTACTTTGCATCCTTCCTGGATTAAATCAAACCCTCCCTCCTTGAGGCAAGTGCGCACCATCAAAAAAACAAGCCACAAGGGAAGAAGCAATGCAAGCAACCAATAAATATCTAAATCTACAGTGAACAGCATACCGGGGGATATTTACCGACGTCCCCTCTCCGCGTGTTGAGTTCTGGCTCCAATTCGGCCTCTCGCGCGGGTCCCGTCCCAGGTTCGTTCCCGGGTTTCAGCACCAGTTGTAGTGACCGTCTACTCGACCAGCGAGGAAGAACGACCACCACACCAGGAGTCTTCTCAGATCACGCTTTATTGGAGAGCCTTTTAGTTGTAGGAGAGCTTGGGCGTGAGAGAGCGTGCACCCGAAACACAGCCGCTTATATAGGGAATTCGAACACAGGTCTTTTCTATTGTTGGTCGCCTGCCTTTTACCGTCACCAGGTGTCATGGGATTGGCTGGGGACACTACCTTGCTCGCGCACGCGCACAGCCCAGGCGTCCCGCCAAGCACCGTCTGGAGTGGTAATCCTCAAAACTGCAAGGGAGTGGGCGGAGTCTCGCCTCGGCTCCCTACAGGAAACCTGCTGAAAGCCCATCATCCATACATCATCCATCCATACACAGAGACATGGAGGTATTGCTTCCTTTGGGGGGGGGGAGGGTGAGGCAGGTCCATGGTTGTACTATGAGAATAGGCCCTGTCCCTGAGCTCCTTTTGCTCAAGGATAGCACTCTGCCCTTGAGCCACAGCCCCACTCATGGTTTTTTTCCCCCTGTGATCTCTTACAGAGAAGAGTGTTGTGGACTTTCCTGCCCCAGATGAATTCAAATTGGCATTCTCTACATCTCAGCCTCAGGAGGAGTTAGGGTTATAGGCAGGAGCCACTGACACATGGCTTTCTTTTCTTCTTGTTCTTTTTTTAAATCGTGACCATCTGAAATCTTCAAGGTGTCATTCCAATGGTTTGCATTCAAAGTAATCTACCCAGGCCTGGAATTCGAATGCTATGACTACCACCCACAAATGGAGGGAGATCCTGATGAACTCATTCCTGTTCATGTGAATGTTAATGGAATGTAATAAAAGTAATAATTAAATTTGCAGTTAATTCATGATTCTATTTTAGAATGCCACAAAAAAATTATTGGATTTATATCTTCATTCTAGCACCATGGTCTGATTAAGGATATTGACTAATTTGTAATTAATGCTTTTATAAGTATTCAACCATGATACTTCATTAAATGGAGTAATAATTTAGTAACTAGTAATAGGTAAGAACATATATATAATTTAATAATATCCTCACATTCTCTCTTTGTATATGTGTGTATATATATATATATATATACATACATATGCAGGTATATATGTATGTATATATATATATGTTATATATATATAATATGGTGGCTTGATTACAGGTCCTCAAAATTTCCTGGATGCTCAATTTGCCAGAGGCTGGTGTGCTAAGACTGACTCCATTTATGGATTGGGCATTGTAGGTGAGTTGAAATCCCAGCATCGCCAAAAATTTATTTGTGGAGTAAGAAGCCAATTTGACACATTTTTTTCCTTCTCTGTGAAAGTCCTGGGTCTCAATACAATGTATAATCCATATACAAATATATCCTATGTGATAGATATAATAAAGGAAATGCTATATGTGTAATAATAATAAATAAATAAGGGTAATATATGTCATATGCAGTAGAACCCATATAAGTAAATAGATCTTATATACATGAATATTATTTTTTCCAGTGCTGGGGCTTCAATTCAGGCCCTGGGAACTGGTCTGAATTTCTTTTTTTTTCTTTTCTTTCTTTCTTTCTTTCTTTCTTTTTTTTTTTTTTTTTTTTTTTTTGCCAATCAAGGTGCCTGAACTCTGGGCACTGTCCCCCAGCTCTTCATTTCAAAGCGCTACCACTTGAGCCACTTCTAGCTTTTTCTGCTTATGTGGTGCTGAGGAATTGAACCCAGGGCCTCATGCATGCAAGGCAAGCACTCTACGACTGAGCCACCTTCCCAGCCCCATGAATTTCTTGTCTTCAAGGACGGTGAGATTTCCCCTTCACACACAGTGTCACAGAGTTACCCAGACCCTGAGTTCAAATCCCAGGCCTGCTAGAAAAATGGTGCAATTTCCTAACCAGGGTCTTATTGTTATTATTACTTTTTTTTGGCCTAGCACAGGGCTTGAACTCAGGTCTTCGCATCTCTGCCACAGCTGATCATTGGATCCTACCACCCTACTTCAAATTTCGGAGCTGGCAAAAAAAAATTAATAAATAAAAAGGAGAAGGATAAAACTGAGAAGTTCAAGAAGGTGGTTTTACTTTTTTTTCCTTTGTATTGTGACAATCCTGGGTCTAAATGACAAGCCCCAGAATGTGTACATGACATTGCATTGCTAATGTTTGGTGGGCTATTAGGGAATCTATAGCAGAAACCAGCAACTTATGCCTGGAGGTCGAATCTTAGAACTGCCACTAATGAATGGTGGGAGGTTCTAAGAAACGCATTCTGATATACATATGTACAAATGGAATGTTAAAAAAGTATCATTTAAATTAGTAGTTAGTGTATGATTATATCCTAAAATTATACACAACAATTATTCTAAATTGACTAATTTTCAATTAATACTTTATTATGTATTCAATCATGATACTTAAAAAAGGAAGGAATAATTTAATTGCCAAAAATTGGTAGTATTATCATATATGCAGTTTCATAATATACAGATATCTCATTTGTTTTATATATATACATCTATCTATCTATTTATCTATCTCTATCTATCTATCTATCTATCTATCTATCTATCTATCTATCTAGCTCTATCTATCTATCTATCTATCTATCTATCTATCTATCTATCTATCTATCTATCTATCTATCTATCTATCTCTATCTACCAATCTACACATTTATCTGTTTATTCACTTGACACTCCTGGTGCTCAGTGATAGAATGCTCACTGAGTATGTCCAAAGCCCTGGGTTCCATTCCTCAGTACCAGTTGCACAGAAAAATCCAGAAGTCATGCTGTTGCTCAAGCAGTCCAGTACCAGCTTTGAGCACAAAAGTTTAGGGACCGTGTCTAGACACTTACTCAAGATGCAGAACTGGCACCAAAACAAAACGATAGAATGTTCTGACTGCAAAGATTTAAGGATAGGACTGCAAATACATCATCATAGAGCAAGCTAGGAGTCTGGTGCTGAGAGCTGCCATCTAACCTGACTAGGCAGAAGTAAATTGCTTGCAACCCAGCTACACAGAACCAGATCCTTCTGGGGGCTGAGATCAGACACTGGTGGTTTTAAAATCCAGCCCTGACAGGAAGTCTGCAAAACTCTGAGCTGTGGCTCAAAGTGGTAGAGCTCTAGCCTTGAGCAAAAGATCTTAGGACAGTACCCCCAAACTTTCAGTGGAATCCCCGTGGCTGACTCACCACCCCCCCCACAAAAAACCAACTCTCTAAATCATTAGATGTGAACTTGGTGTAGTTTGGTGACACTGATGAAAGCACCCTAATTCTAATGACAGCATGTGTGATACAGCTATGTCATGTGTCTTATATGAGGAATGGTGTACTGAGTGCATTCTTATATCTTGTCCTTGTAAATGCTCCACAGATTATTGTGCTGATGACAACCTTGAGGCTCAGATATGTCCCCATGTCAGGGCCTAAATGATGTATGTACTGAACTCTAATGAGTTTTCTCTTGCAGAGAATTGTTTTGGTTTATTTTTCTCGGTCATGAACCTTGAACTCAGGGCCTAACCAGTGACCCTTCCCTGTTGGGCTCATGGTTAGCACCCTACTGAGGGGATCCAAGGACACCCTTACAAAAGTGGTACAGTCTAGACATCTGTGGCTGATATCTGTCATCCTGCCTACTTTGACACATTTTTTTTTCCTTCTCTGTAAAAATCCTGGGTCTCAGTATGAAGTATAATCCATATGCAAAAATATGCATGTGATAAGATGTAATAAATGAAATAAATGTTATATATGTAATAATACTAAATAAAATAAATAATGAATAAATAAGGGTAATAAATATCATATGGAGGAAGCCCATGTATGTAAAAAGATCACATAAATGAATATTATCTTTTCCATTGCTGGTGCTTAAATTCAGGCCTGGAAACTGGTCTGAAATTCTTGTCTTCAACAACAGTGAGCTTCCCCTCCCCCGCAGTGTCACAGAGTTACCCAGACCCTGAGTTCAAATCCCAGGCCTGCCAGAAAAATGGAGCAATTCCAAGTCACAGCCTTAATTTACTTTGTCCAGGCCCAGGGCTTGAACTCAGCTTGTGGCAATTCTGCCTCAGGTTCGATCACCCTGGGCTGGGGTGCAGCCAATGGACCCACAACCCATCCTGAGATCCTAGGACCCGAATTCAAATCTCGGGACTGATAAAAAAAAATGTAGAATGGCAGGGAACTTGGCTCAGTAGTAGAGTGCTTGCCTTGAATGTATAAGGCCCTGGGCTTGATTCCTCAGCACCACATAAGCAGAAAAAAGCGGTAAGTGGTGCTATGGCTCAAGTGGTAGAACACTAGTCTTGAGTAAATAGTTGAGGAACAGTGTCCAGACCCACATTTCTGTCCCCACAACCAACAAAAAAGAAAAAAAAAGAAAGACAGAGAGGGGAAAAAGAAGAATAAGGTTAAAATTGGGAAGTTCCAGAAGGCGGTTTTACTTTGTTTTTTCCTTTGCATTGTGACCATCCTGGGTCTAAATGAAAGGGCCCGGAAAGAGTATGTGACCTTACACTGCTGAAGTTTGGTGGGCTATCAGGCAAACCATAGCCAAAACCAGGAACGTATGCCCACGGTTCAAATCCCGGGACTGCCACCTAGGAATGGCGGGAGATCCTAAGAAGCCCATTCGGACATACATCCATATGAATGTAATGTTGTAAAAGTAACAATTACATTAGTAGCTAGAATATGATTACATTTTAAAATTGTAAACAATAATCATAGTACATTGACTATTTTTCAATTAATATTTTATTATATTTTCAACATTGAGAAATAAAGGAAAGAATAATTTAATTATGGATAATTGGTAGTAATATAGTATATGTAATTTATTAATATACAGATATCTTTCTTATTTTATACATATATATATATGTATATATATAAGCTATGTATATATCTATTTCTACACTTGTCACTCCTGGGGCTCAATGGTAGAGTGCTTGCCTAATATGTATGAAGCCCTGGGTTCGTTTCCACACTACCAGATGCACAGAAAAAGCCAGAAGTGGTGCTGTTACTCAAGCACCAAACAAAAGTTAGAATGTTCTAACTGCAAATATACAAGGCCAGGACTTTAAATACTTCATGACAGAGCAAGCCAGGAATGTGAAGATGACGGCTACCATCTATCCTGACAGCCAGAGGTTAACAGCTGCAAACCAACTCCATTGAACCAGACGCTGCTGGCTCATCTCTAGCTGCTCAGGGGATGAGATCTGACACTGGTGGGTTGAAAACAGCCTGGCAGGAAGTCTGTGAGACTCTGAGCTGTGGCTCAAAGTGGTAGAGCTCTAGCCTTGAGGAAAAGATCTTAGGATAGTACCCACAACTTATGAGTGCAACCCCTGAGTCTGATGACCCTTCACCCACTTACCTCCCCACCCCCGACTAACCACCCGTCTAAACTATTAGATGTGAACTTGTGTGGTTCCTGACATGTTTATGAAGGAATGGTGATACTGACAAAAGCATCCTAATTCTAATGACAACTTGTGGGATACAGCTATATGAAGAGTCCTTCCTGGGGTGCTAGGTCCTTCACAGGGTGCTCTGTGCTGAGTCCTTTACAGGGTGCTATGTGCTGAGTCCTTCATGGGGTGTATTCTTTCATCTGGTCCTTGTTAGAGCTCCACAAGTAAGATGATTGTGCAGATGAGAAACTTGAGGCACAGATATTTCCCAAGGCAGTTCCAAATTTATGAATGTACTGAACTCTATTGACTTGTCTCCTGCAGACAATTGTTTTGGTTTAGTTTTCTCCATCATGAACCTTGAACTCAGAGCCTAGACTCTGATTTTCCTCTTATGCTCATGGCTAGCACTCTACCACGCCAAGCCAAGGACCCCCTCGCAGCAAAGTGTCATGGGTTAGGTGTCTTTAACTGAGTTCTATCATCCTGCCTGCTCAGGAAGCTGAGGATCTGGGTTCAAAACTATCCCACACACAAAAGGTCCCATGACACTATCATCTCCTATTCACCACTTAAAAACTTGAAGTGGAAGCTGGGTGCTGGTGACTCATGCCTGTCATGCTAGCTACTTACTCAGCAGGCTGAGAGCTCAGGATCATGGTCCAAAGCCAGCCTGAGCAGGAGATTCCTTGAGATGTTATCTCCAATGAACCACCAGAAAACCTGAATGTGCTCTGTAGCTCAAATGGTAGAGCTCTCCACTTGAGCTGAAGAGCTGAGTGACAGCACCCAGGCCCAGACTTCAACTCCTCCAACTTACAAGAAAAGAAAGAAAGAAACCTGAAGTTCAGTGCTGGGAATGGTTCTTAGGGGTAGAGTGCTTTGCATGTATGAAACCCTGGCTTTGAATCCTCAGTGGCACATCACTAGAAAAAAAGCCTGAAGTGGCTCTGTGGCTCAAGTGGTAGAGTGCTATCCTTGTACAGGAGAAACTCGGGTACAGTGCTGAGGTCCTGAGTTCAAGCTCCAGGACTGGTATATGCACACAAATTACCCCCCACCCCCTCCACAGATACCAGAAGTCGAACTGTGACATCAAAGGGTAAAGCACTGGGAAGTAGGCCCTGAGAGAAGACTTGAGCTGGTACAGCTTCTTTCCAGGCTTTGCATTTGTTTATAGGGATTTTAGAAAAACTTTAAACAAGGTTAACTAGACCTTTGCCTCAACCAGTCCTGTTCCTGGAATGGAAAGAATGCCTCTAGGTCCCCCTCCCCTTAACAACCTAACTCACATTGATTGTTGAGTTAAAGACTGACCTATAAAACAGATAGGTTGTAATCTGGCTCCAACTACCGGACACCACAGGCTTATGGTGGTAAACCCTGCCTTTCACACATGCTTACAGTAAACTCTCCCTATGGGCCACCTGTGTGTGGTCTGGTATGACCATGCAATCCTTTTGTGTGGCATGATCCCATTGGTCACCTGTGCATGACCAGACTCAACCTCATGGATTTTGCCTTTAAAAAGCAAAGAATGGGGGCTGCTCAGAGTAGCAGTATCAGCTCCTGAGCCTGTGCTGTGGCCCTGGCCAGTCAGTGTAGCAACCTTCTCAATAAAGTTGCTTCTTTGTTAACAACTTTGTTGCGGTGGGCTCTGTCATTCCAGACAACTAGGTGTGTTTGTCTCCCTGTGTAGGGGGCTTCCAACTACACAGTGAGCTTCTGTTCTGAGCTCATGGTCAGTACTCAGGCCCTGTGTTCAACCTGTAAACCTATCCACCCAAGGCCCAACTAGGAGAGATCAAAGGTTTCCAAACCTGATGAGCTCCACCAGCCTTACATAACAGGGAACATTTTGATTTTGCAAAGATGCTTAACTGTAGCAAGCTTCCGAAAACCCAGGTAGGCACCTTTGCCGATAATGAATCATTGCATTAGGTTCAGCTCCCTAGTTGTTGTCTGCCAGAAGGAATCTTGAATTAATTGTAGCAGTTTGTTTCAACACTGGAACATAGTCTAACAAAGACAGGATAATTGCAGGGAACTTGGCCTGCCCCAGAATGTGGCACAAATGAAGGCTTCTTGTCACAACAGAGCATTGGGGAGAGAGATATCTTGGGGTACAAAGAGGCCTTATTCTCCTGGTCTTCAGAGTCTGCCCACACTCATCATCACTAGTTGGCTCGGATAGAGTTGTTACAGAGCTGTACAGGAGTGAGGCCTTTTGTCTGCCTGTTCCAACAAAGAGATAGACTTCCTCCAGCAATCTGGGGTGTGGAGAAACCCTCAGGCTTCACTGGGAACAAGGAGGGGAGTCCTGGAACATGCACTGTCTTGAAAGCACCCTCTGTGCTATGAAATCATTCTATGCAAAGAAAATTTCCTAGCTGGGTGCTTTTCTTCACAGCGACTCTGGATGTTCACCAATAGAAATACATTCACACATACACAGACACATGGAGTTACTGGCTCTATTTTTTTTTTTTTGGTGCAGGTCCTGAGGCTTGAACTGTGAGCTTCGACATTGTCCCTGAGCTCATTTTGCACAAGGAAGCACTTTATTGTGCCTTAAACCATGATACATCATTAAATGAAGGCATAATTTAATACCTAATAATTATTAGTAATATATTACATGTAATTTAATGATATATAGACATCTCACATTCTATAAATATATTTATATATTTAAACATACACTGGAATATACATATACATCTATCTCTCTTTCTCTCTCACTCTCTATGCATATATATGTATTTGCAGCAATTTACACATCTATCTATTTATATATTGGCCACTCCTGGAGGTTAAACTTAGGTCCTGGGAACTCCCTGGCAGCGAATTTGTTTGAGGCTGCTGCGCTTACATTGATCCATTGATGAATTGGGCATTCCAAGCCCTGAGTTTAAATCCCAGCAGTGCCAAAGACAAGAGGTGAATTAAGCAGCCAATGTTGACCTAGTCTGCTGTCTGTGAAAATATTGTTTCCTAAGTACAATATGTAATACGTATGCAAATACATACATATGGTGTACATTATAAATGTATATAAATATTATTTTGCCAGTCCTGGGGCTAGAATTCATGCCCTGGGAAATGCTCTTGACTTTTTATTTTATTCAAGGAGGGTGAGCTTCCACTTCACCCACAGCAAAATAGAGTTACCCAGGCCCTGATTTCAAATCCCAGGTATGGCAGATAAAATGTCCCAAATTCGAAGCCAGAACCTTAATTTTTTGTGGGGGGGGGCAGGCACAGGGCTTGAACTCAGGTTGTCACAATTCTACCTCAGCCTTGAATACACTAGGCTGGGGTGCAGCTTTTAAACCCACAGATGAGCCAGGGATCCTAGGACCCAATTTCAACTCCCAGCACTGGCCAACAAACAAACAAACAAACCAAAATGGAAGAGGAAAAACAAAGTTTTACACAACATTTTTACCTTTGTTTCTTTTGCACAGTGACAATACTGGGTCTCACTGACTTGGCTTGAAAATTGTACATGACTTTGCATGGCTCAGGCTGGTGGGCGGTCAGTGAAGCCTGAGGTTAACCCTGATACCTGCACCCTGAGTTTAGTCCTAGGACTGCCACATACACGTAGCTGAAGGTCCTTGGAAACTGGTTCCTATCTCTAGGAACACTAAAATAGAATGTTTGAAATGTACTAATTGAATTACTAATTAACTAATCTTTCTAATGTAAGATTGTATGCATTAAATATAGGTCATTGATTAATTTAATTAATACTTTATTAAGTCTTCTACCGTGATTAATTAATGGAGGAATAATTTTAGACCAAATAATTAGTAGTACTAGAATATACAAAAGTAAGATAGACATCACTCTTTATATAGAGTTATACACTAGAATCTACATAAATGTCTACCTGTCTCTCTCTGTATATGTTTACAGATGCATATATATGTAAATACACACACACTGCATTTTACAAATCTATTTGTTTATATATTGGCCACCACTCCTAGGGCCAAATTTGCCCCACAACTTCATTAGCTTCAGACTGGTGTGCTAATATTGACCCACTCCCCATTCATGAAGTGGGCTTTTAGACCCTGAGTTCAAATCACAGAACTGCCAAAAACTTAAGTAATCCTGGTGGAAGAAGCCAAATGTCCCATTTGTTTTCCATATCGGTGAAAGTCCTGGGTCTCAGGAATGATGTATAGTACATTGGAAAATCTACGTCCTATGTAATAAGATATAAAAAAGTTTATGTGTGTAATCATACTAAAATACATAAGAAATAGATAACACACAAAATAAAATGAATAACCACACTAACTGCAATATGCAGTAAACATGTGTATGTAAATATGAATCCTATATTTAAAATCTATAAGAATATTATTTTTGCCAGAGCTAGGACTTGAATTCAGGCCCTGGGAAGAGGCCTGACTTTCTTGTGTACCAGCATGGTGTGCTTCCCCTTCTCCCACAGTGCTGTAGATGTACCTAGGCCCTGAGTTCAAATCCCAGGACTGGCAGAAAAAATGGCATGAATAACAAACCTGAAGTAGAGGGCTGGGAATGTGCCTTAGGGATAGAATGCTTTGCATCTATGAAACCCTGGACTTGATTTCTCAGGAACACATCACTAGAAAAAAGCCTGAAGTGGCTCTGTGGCTCAAGTGGGAGAGGGCTATTCCTGTGCAAGAGAAATTAGATACAGTGCTCAGGTCCTGAGTTAAAGCTCCAGAACTGGTGTATGTCTGCATGCGCCCCCGCATACACACAGCCACACACAGACCAGAAATAAAGCTGTGACACAAAATGGTAAAGCACTGGGCTCCTGCGCTGAGCTCATGGACAGGACCCAGGCCCTGTGTTCAACCCCAAAACCTTGCCACACAGGGCTCAACTAGGAGAGTGCAAAGGTTTCAAAACCTAATGTGCTTCAGCAGTCCTAGATGACAGGAAGTATGGCGAGATCAGACATGTGCTTGGATTTCCAATGCTTCCAGAAACCTAGCAGAAGCATCATAGGCCCATCATCATCCTCAATGAAACATTTCTTGAGTTAAGTGCCCTAGTTATCTGCCAGAAGGACTCCTGAATTATATTGAGCACTGTATCTGAACACCAGAATATAGTCTCACAAAGGCAGGATAAGTGCTGGGAACTTGGCCTTCCAAGGAGGTGGCACAAATGAAGGCTTCCTCTCACAAGGAGCACTGGAGTACAAAGAAGACTTTTTGTCCTGACCTTCAGAGGCCATCCACACTCATCCTCACTAATTGGCCCATATGGAGTTGTTTGTTACACAGCTGTACAGGACTGAGGCCTTTTGTCTGCCTGTCCAGACAATGAGAGAGACTTCTTCTAGCAGGCCTTGGAGGCAGAGAAACCCTCAGGCTGTACTGGGCACTGTGAGGGGAGCCCAGGAACATGCACTATCATGAAAGCAGTCTCTGTGTATGAAATCATTGTATTGAAAACAAATTTTCTAGCTTGGTGCCTTTCATCATAGCTACTCTGGAGCTTCACCTATGGAAATATATCCACACATACACAAAGACATGGAAGAAGGTCCTGGGGTTGAACTATGAGCATAGGCATTGTCCCTGAGTTACTTTGCTCTAGGGTATTGCATTAACCTTGAGCCACAGCCCCACTTCTGGGTTTTCTGTGATCTCTTAGAAATAACAGTGTCATGGACTTTCCTATGCTGGCTGGATTCAAACTCAGATTCTCTACATCTCAGCCTCCTGAGGAGCTGGGATTACAGTCAGCAGCCACTGGCACCTGCCTTTCTTTTCTTCTTCATTTTTTAATCTGGACAATCTGACTACTTAACAGCATCATTCCAATGCTTTGAATTTATAAGTAAACTACCCAATGTTCTTTCTCTGAGAAAGATTTTTCTCTCCTCCTCTTCTCCTCTGGTCACAGGTTTGAAGCCAAAAGTGAGAAATGAGTGTCACATGATTTTGGCAGCAAATGTCTACAGGACATGCCAGTTCAGTCACTTAGCATTGAGCTGCAGTGAATTCACTGTCTCAGGACTTGCGGACCAAAAGCTGGAGTGATCCTCATACTCTCTGAATGGCTCCTTAGGCCTATAAAATTATCTAATACTTTTGAGTGTTTTTTGTCTCCAATCTTAAGTATCTAGAACACACTAGAAGCATCTTCGTGTTTCCATTTTTCTCTAGTACCTCACGAGATTTAGACTAAGGGTTTGTGTGGAGCAGATCCTCGGTGAATCCCTGAGGAAAGCCACTTGAAGTCTCCTCAGGAGATATCTGTTCAAAGCCAGCCTGAGCAGGAAAGTCTGCAAGACTCTTATTTCCAATAAACCACCAGAAAACCAGAAGTGAATCAGTGGCCCAGAGAGTAGAGCTCCAGCTTTGAGAAAGAAAGCCAAGCAGGAGATACAAGCCAGACCAGGCAGGAAAGCCTGGCAGGCGCTTATGTCCAATTAACCCAGATGGCTGGAAGTTGAGCTGTGGCAGTGGTAGAGTCTCAGCCTTGAGCAAAACAGCTAAGGAACACATAGGGCCCTAAGTTTAAGTCCTGGTATGGCCACCAAAAAAAAATCAAAGAGAAGGCCAAGTGTATGTGTTAGTGTCCTACCTACTTATGTGTGTATATTACCTCCCCGAGTGCAAACAGATTGTATGTAATGCTTCTTTTATGTACAGATTTATTTTTCAGATAGGCTTGTTGCACATACTGCATCATTCTCTTCTTTTCAGGCCCATGGCTTTTCTCTTCCAGAGTTGCAGGCCTGTGTCCTCATATGATACACGCTTAAGATTTCAGCAGCCTTTATTTACATATTATTATGAGGCCAAGGCAGGAACAGTCACAAATCAGGCAGGGGAAGAGAAAATCAGGGCTTTTGAAATAACCTGTATTCAGAAAATTAAACTTGGGGAATGTAAAATGGTAGCATACATATGTAGAAACTACTATTGAGAAAAAGATGAGAGGGCTGCGAATGCGGATTAGTGCCTAGCATGCAAGAAGCCCTGGGTTCCATCCCTCTGTAGCACATGCACAGAAAAAAGCCAGAATTGGTGCTGTGGCTCAAGTAGTAGTGTGCTACAGACAGTGCCCAGGCCTTGAGTTCAACTCAAGTACAAGTAACTTCTCATCACCAAGGGAAACCCAGGAAGCTCTTGAACATCAGCCCTTTCAGAAGTGGAAGTCAGAGTGTCATAGACTTTCCTGACCTGGCTGGTTCATCCTGTGAGCCTCAGACCTCAGCCTCCTGAGGTAGGGTAATGGACCTTGGCTACTGGTGCTTGCTAGGTCAGAACTGAAATAACATTGACAATACAAGTCAACTACTTATCACAAAGGGTTTCGGGAGCATATTAAGCCTTTCAACAATGGACCTTTCAGAACTCTGTAGGACACAGGTTATAATGCTAGAGTCTGAGAGGCTGGGCATATGGATCTGCTAAACTTGAACCTTGAGGTCTGACTCCAATTCTGGTGTACATCAGCGTTCATTTTCCAAGAATGTTCTCCTAATTAGCTAATAGGAAAAGTACTTTAATTAACCCTCACTTTTTTCCCATTGTGTGTCTCAAACTCAATCCTGGACACCATCTCTGAGCCGTTCATCTCAAGGCGAAAACTCTACCACTTGAGCCACAGCGCCACATGAGGCCTTTTGGTGGTTCATTGGTAATAAGAGTCTAACAGGCTTTCCTTGCCTAGGCTGTTTTCAGATCTCAGCCTCCTGAGAAGATAGGGTTGCAGGTGTGGGCCACTGGCATCTGGCCTATTGTTTTTGCCAGTGCTGGGGCTTGAACTTAGGGCCTGGGTACTGTCTCCATGCTTCTTTTTCTCAAGGCTAGTGCTCTACCACTTGAGCACTCCACAGCTTCTGGCTTTTTCTGAGTATGTGGCACTGAGGATTCAAACCCTGGCATTCATGCATGTTGAGCAAGCTCTCTACCACTAAGCCACATTCCCAGTCCCACCCTTACAATATTATCCCTCAACTTGCCTATCCTCAAGGAACAGCTTCTGAGTATAAATCATCTAAAGAAATTCCTATAGGAAGGTGTTAAAGATAAACAAGACAAATATCATATTTGGGAAAGACTTTAAACATGTGAAGCCTGTGAAAATGCCTCCATTTAATTATGTATCATGTTTCAACACTTAATAATGTATTAATGAAAAATGAGTCAATGTCCCAAATTATTGTGTATAATTCTATAATACATGTGAAAAATGTAATAAATATTATGTATATAATAATACTAATACAATAAACAATATGTAAATGAATAAAATATAGAAATACAGAAATACAAAATCAATAATTAAAAAATCATAGCTTGTATTAAACATACACATATAATACATAACATATATTACACATGTACATAAATATTACTTCCCAAGCACTAGGAACTCTACCCTGAATTTCTTTTCCTCAAGGACAGTGAGCTTCCCCTTCACCTATGATGCAAAAGAGTTACCCGGATGGTGAGATCAAATAACAGCAGTGGCAGAAATACTAGCCCCAGTTCCAATACTGTGACTTAATTATTTTTAATGAAAGCGTTATTTTTATTCAGTTCCATACTGAACATTTTAAAAACAGCAGTGTATAATTTTGTATATCTATTGAGACATACTTCCCTTACCTGCAAAGTGGTTCTCCGAGCTCTAAATTGTTTCCTTTTTTGTACATTTTTTGTTGTAAAAATGTTGTATAGAGGGGTTACAGTTACATGAGCAAAGTAATTAGTACATTTACTACTGAGCATTGTTGCCTCCTCCTTTGTTTTCCCCTTGCCATCCCTTCCCTCCCACCTCCACAGCTATCCCCCAAACCCCCAGCTGAGGTCAGTGACTTAAGTTTTTGTTTTTGGCTTGGCACAGGATTTGAACTCAAGTATAAGAAACTTTGCACCTTCCCTCACATTTCTACAGATTTACCAAGATCCTGAATTCAAATCCCAGGCTAGGAAAGAAAACTGGCAGAAATTCCAAACCAGGGGGATGTTTTTGAATTTAGTTAAATAATTAATTAATTTTTTTATTTATTCTTTTTCTTTTTGCCAACCATGGAGCTTGAACTCAGGCCATGGCAACTTTACCTCTGCTTTGATTGCCTTACACTGGGCTGCAGCCTCTCACCCATAGTCAATCTTGGGATCCTAGGACCAGAGAGCTTGCAGGAAGAAAAAAAAAAGTGGGACAGCAGAAAAAGTGGCGAGCTGCAGAGGACTGGTGGTTTTACGTTATTTTTTTCTTTGCAGGGTGACCTTCCTGAGTCTGAATGACACGGCTGCAAAGTGGAGCTATACTGCTATTGCTGAAGGCTGGTGGGCCATCAGGGAAGCCATAGGCGAAACCTGCCAACATAGGCCCTGGGTTAAAAATCTAAGTCCTGACACCTACCAATGGCAGGACATCACAAGAGACTCATTCCTATGCATAGAAATACTGATTGAAAGAGTAGTTCGTGCATCAGTCGAGTCTAAAAGTGGATGAAATAATCCTAGGATGCTGATTGATTTTAATTGATAGTTTATTAAGCATGAAAAGAATTATATTACTTCAAAGGCAGTATAATAAATACCTAAGAGTTAGTAGGAATGTAGTAGGCATCATACAGTCAGATAGATGGCTCTGGCACTCTACCAATATGTATTAATTGTATACCACCATCTGCCAATCCATGTATCACTGTTTTGGCCAAACCTGGGGCTCCATCTCAGTGCCTGGGAACCACCTCAGAGCTTCATTGGCTAGAGGCTGCCATGCTCACCCTTACCCATTCATGAATTGAGCCTGCTAGGTCTGAAGTTCAGATCCCAGCACTGTCAGAAGTTTAGTCTTGGAGTAAGAAGCCGAGTGTGACACATGCTTTCCTTTTCTGGGAGAGTCCTGGGTGTCAGGCATGATAGTGAACATATCTACAAATCTAGATGCTATGTGATACGAAGTAAACAATGTAAGAAACGGTATAGGGGTCAAAAGAGTCAATAAAATAAATGGTAAATAAATGAATAAAACAAGAAATGAAATGAATAACCATACCAAACATGATATTGTCTGACTATATGGAAGTATAAATCCTGTCTTTAAAATGTAAATAAAATGTATATAAGGAGTATGTTTTGCAGGACTGAGGCTGGAATTCAGGCCTAGAGAACAGGCCTGACTTTCTTGGCTTCAAGTATGGTGTGATTCACCTAACCCGACAGTGCTGCCTATTTACCCCGACCTTGAGTTCAAATCCCAGGCCTGGCAGAAAAAATGGCACGAATTGCAAAACAGGGAGAAAAAGAATTGTTTGTTAAAATTTTTTAATTGTTAAATTTTTTAATTGTTTTAATATTTTTAATTTAATTTTCTTATTTGTTTTTGGCCATGCACGTGGCTTGAACTCAGATCATGATGCTCTGTCTTAGCTTCCATCACACTAGCCTTGGGTGCAGCCTCCAGAACCAAAGCCAATCCTGGAATCCTAAGACCCGATGTCTGACAGGAAAACAAAATGAAAATGACACTAAAACAAGCGATGAGCCGCACATGGTAGACAGTTTCTTGGCTTTGGTTCCTTGCATGGTGACCATCCTAGGTCTGAATGACATGGATGCCATGCCCCTGTGACCTTTCATTGCTGAAGGCTGGTGGACTGTCAGGAAAGCCATAGGCCAACCCCGCAACACAGTCCCTGAGTTCAAATCCTGGTACTGACACCTACCAATGGCAGGAGATCCCAAGAGACTCCTGCCTGTGCATAGAAATTCCGATAGAATGGTATCCAACACATGATTTAATAGTTCTTGCAGTTGTTTGGACTCAAATTAGAAAAAATAATACTAGGATGCTGATTGAACTCAATTAATGGTTACTTAGGCATGAAAAGAATAATATTCCCTCAATGGAGGCATAATAACTACCTAAGACTTGGTAGGAATGTAGCAGATGTCATTGAATACTAGATACATGGCTCTGGCACTCTGTACTAATATGTATTTATTGGTGTACTACCACCTGCCTATCCATGTATGGCTATTTTGGCCACGCCAGAGGTTTGATCACAGAGACTGCCAAAAATTTCATCCTGGAGTAAGAAGCCAAGTGTGACACCTGTTTTCCTTTTCTGTGAGAGTGCGGAGTGTCAGGCATGATGGAGAACAAGTCTACAAATCTAAATGCTATGTGATAGGGTGTAAACAATGTAATACATGGTTAGTTGTCATCATAGTAAATAAAATAAATTGTAAAAATAAATGAATAAACCAAAAAGTACAATGAATGACCACACCAAACATAATATACACTGAACACCTGTCTGGAAGTTCAATCCTATCTTTAAAATACATGTAAGGACTAAGTTTTCCAGGGTTGGGGCCTGAATTCAGGCCTAGGGAAGAGGCCTGACTTTCTGATCTTCAAGCATAGAGAGCTTCCCCTTCCTCCACAGTGCAACAGAGTTACCCAGACCCCGAGTTCAAACCCCAGGCCTTGCAGACAAAAAATAGCATACATTCCAAGCCAGGGAGCTTCATTAGCATTTTTCATATTTTTTAAAGTTCACTTGGCCTTTATTTGATATATTTTGATTTTATAACAAGAGAGTTTTTCAAAAAGGGGTTTAAACGTTTACATTTCAGCATAGCACATTGGTGTTTCCATTTTGACCATCTGCCATGAAGACTGAGAATGAAAATGAGTACATCATTCCTCCCTAGAGGGACAGTTGATGTTATTTCTATTTAGAGTTATTTCTATAACTATAAACTCCCTGTAATTGTATTGTATGATTTTTCCTCAGTGCCTACCACAAGATACTCTAGGGGAGACCTCATACCACAAAAGGTTGGGTTTCTGAATAAATACTCACTTCTATGAGGACAGGAAGTACTTGTAAGCATTATGGAAATAAAGTGAATTTTAAAATGAGAAACGAAAACATTGGGAGTGGGATGTAGCTCAGTAGTGGAGTACTTGCTTAAAGAGCATAAGACCCTGGAAGAAAACGAAGACAAGTTTCCTAAAGCTCAGAAGGTTAGAATTTTATGATCTGTATGAACAAACTTCTTTCTTTCTTTTTTTAATTTTTTGTTGGTGGTAGGGCTTGAACTCTGGGCTTGGCTGCCCACCTTCAGCTCTTCAACTCATGGCAAGTGCTCTACAGCTTGAGCCACAGTGCCATTTCCGATTTGTTGGAGATAAGCCACAGTGCAATTTCTGGTTTAATGGAGATAAGAGTCTCATGGACTTTCCTTTCCAGGCTGGCTTTGAACCGCCATCCTCAGATCTTAGCCTCCTGAGTAGCTAGGATTATAGGCGTGAGCAACTGACGCCGAGCACATGAAAAAATTTATTAAAGATTGATTCTGAGGAATGAAACTTGGAATACACTTATAATATAAATAACTTATAATGCCATGGTTAAGGCACTAATTCAGAAGTATTTATTCATTGGCTGGTTTCTTAGTTTATTGAAAGATATATATATATATATATATACATTTTTAATATATATACATATATATTATTAAAACATAGCTTTGAAGTGTATCTAAAAGCATATGTGCTCATGTAAATTTATACAACTGCACAAGCTTGATTTTTTATTTTCAGTTTGTTGGTACCATAAATTAGGTGGGATGTGTGTACTGTTGTTTTGTTCTCTGTTTTTGGAGGATTTTTCTCTGCTTTCTTCCCTACCCCGCTACTCCGCACTTGAATTGACCTTGCTCTTTCTTGGCTTGATTGTTCATAGCTGATTTTCTACAACTTCAGCCATACCTGTAGCCTAGCTTTTTGCCAGTTAATTGGAGATGTCGCCTCTCAGGCTTTTCTGCCTGGATTGGCTTTGAAACTTCATCTTCCAGTTCTCACCTCTTGAGTAGCTGGGATTACAGATGTGAGCCACTGGGATGCCTAGGGATGAATTCGAATTTGGTGGGTGTATTATTTCTGTTTTTCTAAGCATGGGATCATCTAATATAGAATTTCTGTGAATATCCTGGGTATGAAGTAATATATATAATACATATGCCAATCTGTATAGTTCTCATAAGATGTAATCAATTTAATACATGTTATAAGTGTAATAATAGTCAATATAAATAATGAATGAATGACTAGTGCAAAAAATAAAATAAATACACAGTCAAATAATATGCAGTAAACATAAGTATGTAGATATTAATCATTATTTCAAATGTGCATGTATATTACTTTGACAGGGCTGGGGATTGAATACAGGCCTAGGGAAAAGGACTGAATGGCTTGTCTTCAAAGACGGTGAGTTTCCCCATCCTCCATAGTGCATTAGAGTTACCCAGACTCTGAGTTCAATTTCCAGGCCTGAGAGGAAAAAAAAAAAGGCACGAATGTCAAGCTGGGGAGCTTCATTAGTATTTTTACAATTTTTTTTTCGTGGGGCTTGAGCTCTGGCCTTGGGTGCTGTCCCTGCACTCTTCAGCTGAAGGCTAGCACACAACCACTTGAGCCACAGCACCACTTCTGGTTTTCTAGTATTTTATTGGAAATAAGAGTCACATGGGCTTTACAGCTTGGGTTGGATTAAGCCTCAATCCTCAGCCTCTTGAGTAGGTAGGATTACAGGTGTGAGCCACCGGCGTCCGGCTATTTTTAATATTTTAATTTTTTTGATTGATTGATTGCCAATCACGGGGCTTGAACTTAGGTTGTGGCAACACTGCCTGAGATTCCTTCACCCTAGGCAGGGATGGTGCAGCTTCTGGACCCACAGCCGATCATGGGTTGGTATGCCTCAGGGGCTGACAGGAAAACAAAATGAAAACAGCACCTAAAAAAACCACGATCTGTGGATGGTCGGCGGTTTCTTGGTTTTCCTTCTTTGCATAGTGACCATCCCGGGTCCAAATTACACGGCTGCAACCTGTAGGTTACCTGGCACTGCTGAAGGCTGGCAGGCTGTCAGCGAAGCCATAGGCCAACCTGAACACCTAGGTCCTTAGTTTGAATCCAGGTCATGCCACTTACAAAGTGCTGGGGAGCCTAAGAAAGTATTGCCTGTCCATAGGAGCACCAGAGGAATGTGAACAATGTCATGGTTGGATGAGTAGTTCATCAATCAGTCTAGCAGAAAATTAGACCCAATAATCACAGGACACCGACTAATTTTAATTCATAATTTATTATGCACTAAAAGAATACTATTGATTAAATGGAGCCCTCACTAAAGACCTGAGAATCCATAGGAGCATAGTATATGTCATTGAATACTAAATAGACATTTCTGGCAGTATGTAAATATCTAAATTTATATTTATTTGTATACCGTCATCTGCATAGAATATTTTTGCTATTTTGGCCAAACCTGAAACTTGTTCCCAGGTCTTCGGGTCCACTTGGCACCTGCATGAGCTAGATACTGCCGTGCTAACACTCACCCCTTCAGGAATTGGGACTCCTAGTCCCTCAGTCAAGGTCCCATCATTACCAAAAGCTTCTTTCTGGTGTAAGATTCCATGTGTGACACCTGTTTTCCTTTTCTGTGCAAGTGTTGGGTGTCAGGTATGATATACATATTATGTCTGCAAAGCTACATGCTATGGAATAGATTGGAACAAATGTAATAAATGTTATAGGTGTACTCATAGTCCATAAAATTAATGCTAAATCGATCAATCAATCAATAATAATACAATATAATGAATCACTCCAACAAACACGATTTAAAATGAATATAGAGATATAACTCAAATATTTAAAATGTCTATAAATGTTATGTTTTTCAGTACTGATACTTGAATTCAGGCCTAGGGAAGAGTTGAGAAGTTCATGCATAATTCACATAGGCAATGATCTTAAGGGTGCATGAAGTGTGACAATAATAATTATATTCAGGAACTGGAGGCATTGGGAAAGATCCAAGAATCAGTAGTCACATGGAAGATAGGATTCCAACACAGCTCACAACATTTCTAACTATATACAAACAGGCCTTTATGAGCATATCAATTTCAGCTTATGAATGTGTGAATATGGTGCTCCACCCCCACCTCGGGGCTACATCTCAGGTCCTGGTATGGTCTAGCTCCTTAGTGGCTCACAGGCTGGTGTGCTCATGTGGACCCATTTGGCAGTTGGTTCTGCTAGGCCCTGAGTTCAACTTCCAGCACTGCCAAAAGGTTCATCCTGATGTGAGATGCCAAACCTTGCAGATGTTTTCCAATCCTGTGCAAGTCCTGGGTCACAGCTAGGATCTAGAAAGCATAGGCAACTCTATAGTCATGGGAATAGGTTGTCATCCATGTGAGCACAGTTATATATGTCATCCTATACTCAATGAAATACACAATACATAGATGAATTAGACACAAAATAAAAAGATTAACTACACTGAAAACAAGGTGCATACAACACCTATATGTAAATAGAGATCCTAGGTTTAAAAGAGGTGGGCTTGTCCAGTGCTGGGGCTTCAAATCAGGCCCAGTACCAGGCCTGACCTTTTAGTCTTCAAGGACAGTGAGCTTCACCTTCCCCCACAGTGCAACAGAGTTACCCAAACCTGAGTTCAAATCCCAGCTCTAGCATCAAAATGGCACAAATTCTGAGCTAGGGTTCTTCATTCATAGTTTTTTATTTTTTATTTTTTTAACCAGATCCAGGGCTTGAACTCAAGTCGTGGCAACTCTGCCTCAGCTCTGATCATCCTAGGCTGCAGACTCTGGATCCACAGCCAGTCCTCGAACCCTTGGACTCTGGGCTTTGCTGGAAAAAAAAACCTTCGAGGGGAAAAAAAGCAGAGGAAATTCCATCTGGCTCTTTTATGTTTATTTTCCTTTGCATGGTGACCATTCTGGGCCCAAACATGGCTGCCTGCAGAGTGAACATGACCTGGCATGGCTGAAGGCCTGCTGATTTTCTGTGGAGCCACAGGCTAACCAAACAGTGAAGGCCCTGAAGACGAATCCCAGTCAGCCCTGTTACGATGAGGGAATGGCTGGAGATCCTGGGACACTCGTTTCCAGACCTAGGAAGAGTCGTGGAATGCAATCAATCTCATCCTTGAATAAGTAGTTCCTGCTTGATGCGAGTAGGAAATGATAGGCAAGACTCATGGGGTATTGATTATGTTTAATGAAGAGTTGATGAAACATGACCATAATCATCACAGTCATGAAATGGAGGCATTGGGGAAGATCCAAGAATCATTAGTCACAAGGTAGATTGGATTCCATCACTGGTCGCCATCACTGTGGGGCTCATTCTCAGGTCCGGGGAATGGCCTAGCCCCTTAGTGGCTCAAAGGCTGGTGTGCTTACCTTGACCCATTCGCCTATTGGGCCTGCCAGTCCCCGAGGTCAGATCCCAGCACTGCCATTAGATGAGTCTTGATGTGAGAAGCCAATCCTTGCACCTGTTTTCTGTCCTGTGAAAGTACTGGGGCTCAGCTAGGATTCAGTATGCTGTATAGGCAACTCCATATTCACGGGAATCAGTTGCCATCCATGTCAGAACAGTTATAGCTGTCATCAAATGTAACAAAATACAAAATGCATCCATGCCTAAGACACACAATATAAAGAATAACTACACTAAATGCATGATGCATTCCACATCTCTATGTACAGAGAAATCTTATGTGTAAAGCAGGTGAGCATATGATTTTTGCCAGTACTGGGGCTTTAGTTCAGGCCCTAGTCCTAGGACCTTGTAGTCTTCAAGAATGGTGAGCTTCACCTTCCCCCACAGTGCAACAAAGTTTCCCAGACCTGAGTTGGAATGTCAGAGGTGACAGAAAAATGGTGAAAATTCTGAGCCATGGTGTGTTATTATCATCATCATCATTATTATTATTATTATTATTATTATTATTATTACTATTATTGCCAAGCATGGGATTTGAACTCAGTTCATGACTACTCTGCCTCAGCTTCGATCACCTCAGGTTGGTGGGCTCCCATGGGCCCGTAGCCGATCCTAGAATCCTAGGCTCTTACGTTTGCAGGAACAAATGACAGAAAATTGACAGAAAAAATGTGGCAGGATGGATTTTTTATATTTTCTTCTTTTGCACGGTGACCATCCTGGGTCTGAATTACACGGCTGCAAAGGGTACTTCACCTTGCATTGGAGAAGGCTCAGGGGCTATCAGGGAAGAAATAGGCCCATGTGGCAGCATAGGCCCTGAGCTTGAATACTGGTACTGACACCTACCAGTTGGGGGAGATCCCAAGATACTTGTTCCTGTGCATGGGAATAACAATGAAATGTTAGCAAACTCATGATTGAATGAAAAGTTTCTGCTTGTATTAATCTAGTCCAAAATTAGATGCAATGATCCTAGGAGGATGATTCATCTTAATGAATGGTTTATTAAACAAGAAAAGGATCCTATTCCTTCAACGGTGGCATAATAAATACCTAAGAGGTAGTAGCAATGTAGTTGATGTCATTGAATCCTAGGTAGATGTCTCTGGCACTCTGTACAAATATATATTTATTGGTGTTCTACCACCTGTCTATCCATGTATGGATATTTTGTTCACCCCTGTAGCTCAACCTCAGGGTCTGGAAATTCCCTGGCAGCTTCATTGGCTAGAGGTTGCCGTGTTGACACACCCATTCAGGGTCTGAATTGGGTCTGCCAGGCCCTGAGTTCAGATCCCAGCACTGGCAATAATTGGATCATGGAGAAAGAAGCTGAATGTGATACCTGTTTTCCTTTTCCCTGAGAGTCCTGGGTGTCACACATGATGGAGAACACATCTAAAAATCTAGATAATATGTGATGGGTTGTCATCAATATCATAAATGGAATATGTATCATCACAGTCAATAAAAAATCTCATATCTAAAATATACTTGGAACTCAAAAAATTAAATCCCCCAACAACAAATCCTCAAAGAAACAACTGCCCAATAAAAAAGTGGGCTAACAACTTAAAGAGAATTTTCTCCGAAGAGGAAAGAAGCATGGCCAATAGACACATGAAGAAATGCTCAACCTCCCTAGCCATAAAAGAAATGCAAATCAAAACAGCATTGAGATACCACCTCACCCCAGTTAGAATGGCTAGAATCAAGAACTTTAATAACAACAGATGCTGGAGGGGATGTGGACAGAAGGGAACTTTACTGCATTGTTGATGGGAGTGTAAACTTGTTCAACCACTTTGGAAAGTATTATGGAGGTTCCTCAAAAGACTCTACATAGATCTCCCCAATGACCCAGCAATCCCACTTTTGGACATTTACCCAAATGTTTACAAACAAGACCACACTAAAGCTACCAGCACGACTATGTTTATTGCAGCACTATTTACTATAGCTAAGATATGGAACCAACCCACATGCCCCTCAGTAGATGAATGGATCAAGAAAATGTGGTATATATAAACAATGGAATTCTATGCCTCCATCAGAAAGAATGACATAGCCCCATGTGTGAGGAAATGGAAAGGCTTGGAAAAAATTATACTAAGTGAAGTAAGCCTGGTCCAAAGAAATATAGGTCCCATTGTTTCCCTTATTTGCAATATCTAGAATATGTCTGAGTTAAGCAGAAAAGGTCAGATAAGGTGATGCTAGGGAAATGAGCCCTAAGATATGTACTCAAATGTTTTTTTTTTATTTCTTGGGATTGTTTCTAACACATTTATAAGATTACTTTTTGTTGCTTTGTATGTGCCTTCTGCAAAGTATAACCCCTGCTTTCACTGTATTTGATGTAGGTATAATTTGTGGAAGGGAAGGGGAAAAACAAATCGTTTAAATAGGGATAGAGGTGGACCCATTGCAACAATGAGATGTACAAGTCGTTATGTTGAAAACGAACTTTACAACTTTGGTGTGGCAGGGGCGGAGGGGGGGGCAGATCGGGGAGGATTTTGGGTGGGGGCTGGGAGGAAGATGGGAAGGGATGGGAAGGGGAAACAAAGGAGTAGGCTATAATGCTTGATAAGAAACTTACTCAGTATCTTGACCATGTAGTTCTAACCCCTCTATACATTATTTTCAAAATAAAAAAAAATGGAAACTAAATGAATAAAACAGAAATACAATAAATAACCACAACAAACCGGATATAGACTGACCATCTATACGTATGTACAAATCCTACCTTTACAATGTATATAAATAGAATGTTTCCGGGTTGGGTACTTGAATTCAGGCCTAGGGACCAGGCCTTACTTTCTTGTCTTCAAGCATGGTGAGCTTCCCCTTCATCCACAGTGCTTCAGAGTTACCCAGGCCTTAAGTTCAAATTCAAAGGTAGGAGAAACGGCGTTAATTGCAAGCCAGGGAGCTTTTTTTTTTTTTTTTTTTTTTTTTTTTTTGCTTTTTTTGGCAAACACAGTCTTGAACTCAGGTCATGGCAACCGTGCCTCAGCTTTCATCACCATAGGCTGGGGTGCAGCCCCTGGAAACACAGCCTATCCTGAGATCCTAGAATTCAGGCCTTGTGCCGGGGGAGGGGGGTAGGGAGGTGGGGGGGTGAGGGCTGGGGATGAGGGGGGATGCACAGAAAAAAATGGTGGGATGGTGTTTTTTCATTTTCTTCTTTTGCACGGTGGCCATCTCGGTCTGAGTGATCCGGCTCCAAAGGATACTTCACCTTGCATTGCTGAAGGCTTGCAGGTTACTGGGGAAGCCATAATCCCGAACAATGATTAGCCAGGCACCAGTGGCTCTCACCAGTCCTCCTTGATACTTACAAGTCTGTGATAGGACGATCATGGTCAAAGTCCCCCTAGGCAGGGAAGTCCTTGAGACCCCTGTCCAACCTCAATGCCAACAAAGTCAGAAGTAGAGCTGTGTGGCTTCAGTGGTAGAGGGCTAATCTTGAGCAAGATCAGCTCATGGACTGTGCCCAGATCCTGAGTTCAAGTTTCAGGACTGGCAACAAACAGACATAAAAAACAATCTGTGCAGCCATCTGGATAAAGCAGGTCTCCATCTTGTCCCCAACTGGATTGGACATAGTTTCCTGGTAAAGGGTATGCTGTCATCTTGACTACATCCATTATGTCTGCATCAAAGCATTCCAGGCACACCCCCATTCTTTCATAGTTCTTTTTGACCAATGGGATACAAGAATAGTTGCCACGCCCACATTCCATGCTTCCCAGTAGCACCTGGATTCCCTCTGTTGGGTGACACCACTACCAGCAGTTGAGGAAGGTAGAGGTGGCTGAGTGGTGAGCAAGAGTCTTCATGTGACTTTGAGGTAGAGTAGGAAATTACATCCTAGTCGGTGAGTGGGAGAAGAGAGGATTTCCTACAGCCTGGGAATGTAGCCAGTCCAACTTTCCCATCCCGGCTCTCAGATGTCTGAAACAATAAGACTCAATGAGAGAACTGTGGGCAAGAAACTGCCACAAGAACACCAGCAGTATCCTCCCGACAGACCTGAAACATTCAAGAAAACAAAGAATACGAAAAAGGAAGGAATCGCCAAGACAAACACCACTGGGGAGCCAGATTGAATGGAGAGTCGGGCCAAAGGTAATGCGGACCATGGACCTCCCCTGCCTTTGGACACAGTCACAGCCTCCAGGATCCAGAGTGTCAAGGGTCCCAATACCACCAAGGATCCACAGAGGTGCTACCCGCATGTAGTGCCCACCCTGGACCACAGAAAGAAGAAACCAGGTACTCTGTGCCATCATCCAACCACTGAAGTAGGGAAAGACAGACCCACAGGATCAATGGGAGTAAGAGAGGGAGAAGATAGCCCAGTTGTATGCAGCACCAAAAATGGAGGTAGAGATCCACAAAGCACCCATACAGCGGTTGGTTTCAGCAGAAAGCGATTTACAATGTGCACTGGCCCAAGTGCAGCAGGCCACTGATGACAGAAAAAGGGATCACAAAGCTCTCACCAGCTGCCTGCAAGCTAAAGAGTTGCCCATGGCAGAGCTGGAGATAGCGGCTTCTGTGATCAGTGCTGCAAAGAAGGAGACCAAAATGTTCTTCGAACAGCTGAATGATGTCACCCTTCAGCTCTAGGAAAAGACCAGAAGCTAAGATGTCCTGGAGCAAGTGAACACAGAGTTGCAGGAGAAGCTGGAAGTGCTGTGGATACAGAGGAGCAACGTGAAGAAGAGAATATGCAAGTTCCAACAAGCGCTGGAGGGGCATGGGGTACTAAAGAGACTACTGGACAACCTGAGCTGGCTGGTGACCACAGCGAATCTGGAGAGAGAAACCTTCATGTAGGACGTGTGCATTGAGAGTTCCGCACGGAGGGAGGAGGCATGGCGGCTGACCCAATGGCTGAACCAACTGACAGAAGAGAAGGAATGAGGGTCAAGGCATGTGTTGGACCTAGGGAATGAGCTGCAGGAACTGAGAAGGAAGCTGGTAAAGCCACAGCCCCCCGCGGGACCATCTCAGGCCAAGTGGCATCTGCGAGCCCAGGCCTACAGCAAGGAGATGGAGTTGAAAAACCTGGAGGAACAACTTCACATCCAGGTCCAGGAAAGCCAGTCTCCGTCTTCAGAACATGGAGCAGCAGGAGCAACTGCTGAGACTGGAGGAGAAAGCCTAGGATCAGCACGAGATCCCTGAGACCCCACGATGAGCATGTGTGTGGGATGGACAACCGGAAGAAAAGCTGGCTCTGCTGTGGGAAGCTCTCCAAAGGGTGAGCAGTGAGAAGGAGGAGCTCGCCAGCATCCTGAACTCAGAGCAGCAGATGAAGAAACATCTGCGGGAACAGTAGGACTGCTAAGAGGAGAAGATAGGAAAATCGGTAATAGTGGTTGAGAGAGAGAGCCAAGCAGCTCAGGAGCAGCAGGAGCAGTCCCTGGGAAAGTGCAGGAGTTCAGAGCCTCCTGTGAATGGCACATCTCCTCCAATGAGCGGCTGTGCTCTGAGAAGGAGGCCCTGCAGCAGCACTTAGAGAGGCAGATCCAGCTGCTGGAGCAGCTGAAGCAAGTGAAGGACTCAGCAAACTGGAGTGACCAGGTGGTGTCCCCGAAGTGGCAGGACACTCTCAAGTGCCTGGAAGCCACCAGATCACAGGAGGAGTGCCTGCAGGCCCAGGTGAGCTTCCTGGCTTTCCCTGTGCAAGGTGAAGGCATGAGCCCTGTAGAAACAAAAGATAAGGAGGCGATTCTCTGCCCCCCGCCCCCCATCGAGATGTGACCATCACAGAGGATGGAGATGTTCCCCAGACCAAGAGTGACATGGCCCTGAGAGTTCTCTTGGAGGATGAGATCCACAGGGGGAAACTCCTGACACAAGAATGGCAGGCCAGCTGCAGTCGCCCCTTGGCCGACCCAGCAGCTCAGTGCCAGACTGAGCTGGAGCCACAATGCCTCAGCCCCATGAGCTGCCACCATAGCATGTTTGGGGATGGGAAGCAGGACACATGGGCATCTGAAAAGAAAATCTGCTTTGTCCATGACCTGCCTGATGAGATGGACTTCGAGAGTCCAGGAGGTGAGTTCCCCCATTGATGCAGCCATCTGTCAGCAAACATCCGAACTATCGAGGAGTCCCTCATGGTGTGTAAAGAGCAGATGTTGGTCCTGAATGAGCTGTGTTGGGACAAAGCCCAGTGCATGCACTCGCTGTCCTAGGAGATGCTGGAGAAGAGGAAAGTGCTGTGGGAGCTGCTGTCACTCCTCGCAAGGGAAAGCACAGACAGCAATCTCCAGATGCCAGCACAAGCTGAGCCCCCCACCACCAACACTGCTTCAGAGGCCACAGGGCCTGTGGTGGGTGAAATGAGGGAGGAGCAGAAAGGTTATGAAGAATTGCAACTTAAACACAGCATGGAAACTGCCAGAGGAGAGGAAAGAGTTCCCGACCCCTTAGCGGACTCCCCTAAGGACCATGTCCTGCCCCAGATGCCCCACATCTAGATCAGCCCACAGCTCCCAGGCTCAGGGGAGGAGTGCTCCCTCACTTTCTCCTATAGACTGATGCAGATGATGACTCTCTATGTGACATACTGACTCTCAAAAGCCTTGGCAGCCACCAGAAGTAGGTGGCCAAGTGGCTTTCTCTCAGGCCTCCATCTGCCAGGAAACAGGAAGGATAAACTGGGGGTAGGTAGGGCAGAGGCTGCAGGGAGTTGGCCCAAACTCAAGGGACATTTAATGGCCCATTGGTGGCCAGGAAAGAGACCCATGTTATGCTTATCACAAAGAATAAATTGTTTTCAAACCAAAAAAAAAGGCCTAAAAACAAAGATTTGTTCTTCCAGCCTTGGGGCTTGAACCCATGCCTATCCACTGTCCCTGAGCTCTTTTTGATCAAGGCTAGTCCCACCTCCCCTTCCACTTTCTCTGTGTGGAATAGAACCCAGGGCTTCAGGCATGCTAGGTGAACACTCTACCACTAAGCCACATTCTCAGCTAGGATGATTCTCCCCCCTCCCAAACCCATATGGCCATTCCTCAGATAAATAGATAGTAAGGGCTAAGATGAATATGAATCACAAGCCTGGTTCACACCAAAATATTCCTCCGCCCCCTCTTTCCACACTCTTAGTTGAAGTTTCTCTTCTACCATTGAGGGATGAGAGAGAGAGAGGGGAGTCCCAAGAGAGTACCAACAACAGTGGCCCCCTGAGTCCCACATCCTCCCCCACACAAGTAGTCCTTCAGATTCCAATCTTATCTGACTCAATGTGAAGTCTACACTGTCTCCCCACCACTGCAAGGCTCAGGAAGAAATCAAGGTCAGCCATGGCCTCAGCCTACACCCAAGGTGGAAGCTTCTAGTCCCAGACCTACTCCCACCTCTGACTGCCCCTAGTTAGGCCACACCCACCACTCACCACTATGTTGGTGGTGATGACCTCATGGATGGATTCCAGGAAGAAGGACTATGGCAAAAATCAGAAGCAGCCAGGTGAGCAGGGCAGAAGGAGGTGGGAAGATTGCTCTGGGATCTTCCTTGGAGCCCTCCCATCCAGCCTGACCAATGCTGACCCAAAGCACGGACAAGGCCAGGGGGTGAGACGAGATGGAGGAGCACAAGAATAAAGGAGGTACTTCTTTGTCTTAGAGGACTTGATTAATTCCAATTATAACTAATTCCAATTATATTTGGCCCATGCCAATCCCAAAGACAGCATGCATTACCTCTCCTTGTTGTTGTTGGGTGTGAGCACTGTCCTTGAGCTCTTTTTCTCAAGGCTGTCACTCTACCACTTGAGCCACAATGGCACTTTTTTTTCTGATGGTTCATCAATAAGAGTCTCATACACTGTCCTGCCCAGACTGGCTTGGCACCATGATCCTCCAGATCTCAACTTCCTGAGTAACTAGAATGACAGGCATGAGCCACCAGTGCCCAGAATGTGATGCCTTTTGAAGGAATCTTGGCTAGTCTGTAAAGGAGCCCCAAAGGGCCTGGATAGACCATAACCCAATCAAGGCACTGTGATGGGGGAAGGTTGACCTTATGGCCATTCTGTTCCCCCAAAATTGAAGTTGCCAAGTGATGTTGTGTGCACCAAACACCTAGGCCAGCAGCCACCAGGCTTATTGTGGAAAAAGTAGAAAATATCCAAAGACTGCAGTGTAGAAATCTCTGATTTTGCATGCATGTGGTGTGTGCATGTGTGTGTGTGTGTGTGTGTGTGTGTGTGTGAACTCAGGGCCTAGGTTCTATCCCTGAGTTTTCTTGCTCAAGTCTAGTGCTTTGCCACTTGAGCCACAGCCCCACTTGCTTTTGGTTGGTTAATTGTAGGTAAGAGTCTCAAGGACTTTCCTCTCCAGGGTGGCTTTGAATCATAATTGGGGCCCCCAGGGAAGCAAGAGTAAACACAACTCCCAAGTACTATCCCTATGGTGGGCTACTCCTGCCCCCTTGTGGCTACACAAGGAACATGCGGCCCCATGCCATTATCCTCTAGAGTTCAATTTGGGGAAGTGACCAGAGCCATGCTGACTTTTGCTCACCCTGATTGCTGATGCCAGAGCAGGTCTGTTCAACACGAGGCCAAGAAAGCTCCAGGAAGCCCAGCTTTCCAGGGACACAAGGGAGAGGTCAGCTCCAGGTTGACTAAGAACCTTTGCCCAGGGATACCCCAACTTGTCCTTACTTATCACCATAAGACCTGTGAAAGAAAAACCCCCAAAAAACAAAATTGGATCTGTGCCTCCATGTAGTAGAGCTCTAGCTTTGAACCAAAGAGCTCAGAGACAGGGCTCCCAAGCTTTCAATTCAAGACCCCCAGCTGACCTTCCCCCATAAAACACAGGCTGTCTAAATGTGAACTAGTAGGATTTGTGCAGTGTTTCTGAAGAATGGTTATACTGAAGAAAGCACCTTAATTCTAATGACAGCTGAACTTGTGACATACAGCTATGTGCTGAGTCCTTCACAGAGTGCTATTTGCTGGGTCCTTCCCACATGGGGGTTTTGTGCTGAGTCCTCAAAAAGGTGCTGTTTGGTAAGTCATCCCAAAGGGTGCTATGTGCTGAGTCCTTGAGAAGAGTGGGCTGTCCTGGGTTTTTCAATGGGTGCTGTATGCTGAGTCAATTACACAACATATTGTATGCTGAATCCTTCAAAGGGTGTGGTGTGCTAATGCATCCCAAAGAGTCCTGCTATTTGCTGAGCCCTTGCGAAGAGAGGGATGAGGTGTTTTTTGAGTGCCGTATGCCGAGTGAGTCCTTTACACAAGGTGCTCTGGACTGTCCTTCAAAGGTTGCTGTGTGCTGACTGCTTCCACAGTGTGGTATGTGTTGAGTCCTTCAAAATTGTTCTGTGTGCTGAGTTTTTTGAAGGATGCTGTGCACTGGGTGTTTTACACAGTGTGCTTCAACACAGGGTGTGATGAGTCCCTGGGAAAGAGTGCTATGTGCTGAGTTTTTGAAAGCATGACATGCACTGAGTCCTTTAAACTGGGAGCTATGGACTCCCTCCTTCAAAGGGTGGTGTGTGCTGAGTACTCTACCCAGCATACTACATGGTGAGTCCTTCAAAGGGAGCTGTGTGCTGAGTCATTTACACAGGGTGCTTTGTGCTGATTTTGGAAGAGTGCTTTGTGCTGAGACATTCCAAACGGTGCTATGTTCTGAGTTCTTGAGAGATGGTTATCCCCAACACACACACACAAACACAAACACACATACACACACGAGTGTCACCATGCACCTGCTTGGTGTGTGGAGTGGAGGGGGATGGAGGAGAGTCTCCTCCAGCGGTGGGGCTGAGGGGAGATTCGATCCCTGGACCAGTACTGGGGGTGGGGGGTTGGTGCTGAGCTGAGGTAAGGCTGCAATTGCCATGGTCTAGAAGCCTCAGGGCCCAGTCAGGGCTGCAATTGTGGCCAGGGTTGGGGGCGGGCCCAGGGGAGAAGGGGGCGGGGCCCAGGAGCACACTTTGGTGGCAGCAAAGGCCAGGAGCCCATGGGGGCAGGGGTGTGTGTGCAGCAGGGGCAGGGTGGCCCAGGAGAGGAGTGTGGGGCCCAGAGAGAGCTGGGAGAAGAGTGAGCACAAGCACTAGCACCCATGGAAACGGCTTCAGTGGCTGGCGGCTGCTCTGATCATAGTGTGGGTCCTGGGTGGGAGCGCAGAGCATGCAGAGCCTGCATGGCAGGCCCATCGCCACATGCAGCCCCTCGGAGGCGCCCAGCCATGGTGGCCCTGAGTCTGAGGTCCCGGTGCAGGGAGCACCGCAGAGGCAGTGGCTGCAGAGGTGGGAGCCACAGGTTAGGAGGCCGCTGAGGCTTCGGTGGTGGCTGAGGAGGAGCAGAGGCTGTGCGCAACTCCACCACGTGCCCATGCTGCTTTTCAAACATGGCGCTGCTGGCTCGGACCCAAGGAGCCTCTAGCAGTCATCTGGCGGAGCTGTTGTGCCCACAGACTCCGGGCGCGCACCCGGAGTCTCAGCCTACAGCTTCTCCCAGCAGTTCACGTGAGTTGCCGACCTGCGCTCCCGCACTCCATGACCTCCCCCCCTAAACCCCGTCCCTCACTCTACCCTTCCTCCCCACCCTCGCGAACCCCGACCTTTGCCTCTTGCCTCCCCCTTCCTTTCTGCCTGCACCTCCTCCTGTGCCCCACAGTCTGTCCTGGCTGTGCCACAAATGCACCCCAGGGGTGGGGGGTGGAGGTGGGTGTCCACCCGGGGATCCCACCCTCATCCCTAGTGGCCAGTGTTCCAGGAAATGGGGAGCTGCAGGGATGGGGAGGTGGGGGTAAAACAGAGCCCCTGGCCTGGAGCAGTGGGAGCCACACAGCTGTGCATCTGCACCCTTCCTCTCCCTGGTGGGTACCTGGTGGCTTTAGTCAGAGGTGGGGAGCTGCACCTCCACTCCTGCCTTCTCGGTTCTTTTCCCTTTTGCTGGGCAGGGGGGTGTTGAATGCAGAAGATAGACCCCGTTGTTGTGTGAGCCCTGTCTTCTGTGCTCAGTCACCCTTTCACCTGAGGACATTCCCAGAAGAGCCCACTAGAGAGGTGAGGGCACTGGGGTCAGATAGAAGGTGGGTATTTGGGAGGGAAACACACCCCCTCTGACACACATACAACCGGCCTGCACCCCCAAACCCAGCATTCAACAGTTCTGATTGGGTGATGACATTTCCCAGTTCTGCCAGCTTCTTCTAGTGATCCCAGTCCATCCATGAAAGAATGGTTTTGGATGCTGGTGACAAAGTCTGACGTGTAGGGTTACATTTGGTTTGTGTTTTGATGAGTTGGGTTTTCCCTTGGTATAAGAAGGTGGCTGCATGAGGAGGCTACAATGCTTGATAAGAAATGTACTCCTTATCTTGCCCATGTAATTGTAACCCCTCTGTACAGTATTTTCACAATAAAAAAAGAAAGAAAGAAAACAGCTGACAAAAAAAAAAAAAGGTTGGGTATAGCCGGGCGCTGCCAGTGGCTCATAACTGTCATCCTAGCTACTCAGGAGGCTGAGATCTTAGGATCACGGTTCAAAGCCAGCTTGGGCAGGAAAGTCTGTGAGACATTATCTCCAATGAACCACCAGAAAATTGGATGTGGTGCTGTGGCTCCAGTAGTAGTGTGCACACCTTCATCTGAAGAGCTGAGACTCTGCTGGCAGGCTCAAAGTTCAAACCCCATAACCTACAACCAAATAAAAGGTAGCTGAATTTTCTGCATAACAGTGTGTACAGTAGAAATGCCATGATGTGTTGTGAACCATTCCAGACATGTGAGAGGCTCTGAGTTTTGTCTACAGTTGGTCTGATGATGGTAGTGCCATCATCTCTGGGGTGGAATATTCAGGGTGCTCAGGGACTGCTGAGGCTTTGGGCTACCACTGTCTGTGTATCTGTGTGTTCATGTGTCTTTTGTCTGTGTGTGTCTGTGTCTGTGTGTTTGGATGTAGAAGACCTGGGCCTTGAACTCAGGGTCTAGGTGAAGTTCCTATGCTTCTGTGCTCAAAGCTAGTGCTCTAACAATTGAGCTGCAGCTCCATTTCTGGCTATTTGGTGGTTCATTTGAGATAAGAGCCTCACAGACATTTCTGTGCTGGCTGGCTTTGACCTCAGCCTCCTGAGTAGCTAGGATGAAAGGAACAGTGACATATTTGTGTGTGTGTGTGTGTTTTCCTCATCTTTCTCTGTCCCCTTCCTGGGTGCCTGTCTGCCTCTTTCTGACCTCGGATGGTGCCCCTCCTCCACACCGACCTTGCCTCCTATCTGGGTCTACAATGAGTCCTAAATTGCCAGAGACTTGAGTTCAAGTTTTTCTTGGGGGCTCAAGTCCAGCTGTCCAAATCTTTGGCCGCCTGCAGGGAATTCGGGGTCAACCGGGCCAGCTGCAATAGTCTTCCTGTCTCTGGGTGGGGAACTCAGACATGGATGTTCTGCACTTTTCCTCAGCTAGACCTCTGGCTGCATGTCCCTCTCAGCAGGCTGGCTTTGGAGTGGGGGCAGGGGGTTGCCGGTGGCTCTGGCCAACTCCAGATTGATAGCGGACTGAAGGCCGCCCAAGCAAGGAGGATTCCGGGCTGCATTGGACGTGAGGCCAAGGTGGCTTGGAAGTGTCTGTTGGTGTCTAGGAAATGTCAACATACTTTATTGCAGGCAAGTCTATCTTCTAGTCCCTGCTGGGCCTTTCCAATCCTTCTAGAGAATTATGGATGCCCAGAATACAGAGGCACAGACTTTAGATTCCAGGGCCAGGGAATTCGAGGAGGAGAGACTGGTATGGCCAATACCTCAATGTTCTGGGGCATTAGCCTTGACCTGGGTATGCCCCCCTTGTGTACATTCACTTCTTAACCCAGAGCTGGCCAGAAACAGGCCACTTGTGGTGGTGCTGTAGAAGTGGCAGGAGTGGAATTGATATCTAGGATGACCAAAATCTCCATTGATGGCCTGAGGGAGGGGCGGGGGGAAGGTGTCTTTAAAAAAAAACCTCTTAGAGCTGGAACTCAGGGCCTAAGCACTGAGCTTCCTTTGCTCAAATCTAACACTCTACCACTTGAACCACAGCTCACATTTCATCTTTTTCAGTAGTTTAGTGGAGATAAGTGTATCATGAATTTCCTGCCTGGGCTGGCTTCAAGCTGCCATCTTAAGAGCTCAGCCTCTTGAGTAGCTAGGATTGCTGGTATGAGCCACTGGCACCTGCTAAGGATGTTTGTATGTGTGTGTGTGTGTGTGTGTGTGTGTGTGTGTGTGTGTGTGTGTGTGTGTGTGTGTGTGTGTTTGTGTGCGCGTGTGTTTACCAGGGCTTGAACTCAGATCCTTGGTGGTATCCTTTTTCTTGTTTGCTCAAGGCTCTTGCTCTACCACTTGCACTACAGTAGCTCTGCTTCCCAGCTTTTTGGTCATTCATTGGAGATAACAGTCTGCCAGGGCTTGAACTCAGAGTCTGGGAATGTTCCTGAGTTTCTTTTGGTCAAAGCTAGCACTCTTATCACTTAAGCCACAGTGCCACTTTTGGCTTTTTCTGTTTCTGTGATACTGAGGAATCAAACCCAAGGCTTCCTGCGTGCTAGGTAAGCACTCTACCACTAAGCCACATTCACAGCCCAAGGCTCACTTCTGACAGGAACTATGAGGGTGGTATTTATTGGCTTACCCCTTTTGGTGCAGAAATAGCTGGCTATTTCATATCTTTGCCAAGATTTGGGACCAGCCTGTGACTCGACAATGAGGAATGGTGAATGAGGGATAGCCACCAGCCTCCAGAGGAGTAGGCTCACATATCCTACAGAGGGATAGAGAATATGGAGCCAGAACTTTTTTTTTTTAATTTTATATTATTTTATTTGAGAACATACTGTACAAAGGGGTTACAATTACATGGGCAGGATAATGCATACATTTCTTACCAAGCATTGCAGCCTCCTCTTTTGTTTACCCTTCACCTCCCGTCCCAGCCTCCCCCCTCCCCCCACCCAATCATACCCCCCTCCCCCCCAACACCGACATTGTAAAGCTGGTTTTGACATGACATTTTGTACTTCTCATTGTTGCAACAGGTCCACCTGAATCCTTAAACGACTTGTTTGTCCCCATCTCCTCCACATGTTATACTGACATCAAATAAAGTGAAAGCGGGGGTTACACTGTGGGGGAGGGACATACAAAGCAACAAAGAAATAATCTTATAAATGCATTAGAAACACATGCATGAAAGAAACGAAAACATTAAAATACATATTTAAGGGTTCGTTTTCCTAACATCATATTATCAGACCTTTTCCGCTTGAACTCCTACAGCGTAGGAACTGTGGTCTCCCTGGAGGCAGTGGCTGGTTGCTAGGTGTCCTGATGGGACATCTCAGCCAGAACATAAGGCACTTGTTGCACAGCCCAGGCAATGCCGGCGGGGCTTCAGTTATTAAATGGCAGAGAAGGATGCTTTGTTCAAACTGCTGGCTCAGACTTAGGATTCTCTGAGGACTTGCCCAAGTTGGGGGGATGGACATGGGCAACCTGCTGAATGCCCATCATCCATACATCATCCATCCATACACAGAGACATGGAGGTATTTCCTCCTTTTTTGGGGGGGAGCTTGAGGCAGGTCCAGGGTTGTACTATGAACCTAAGCCTGTCCTTGAGCTCCTTTTGCTCAAGGATAGCACTCTGCCCTTGAGCCACAGCCCCACTCATGGTTTTTTTCCCCCTGTGATCTCTTAGAAAGAAGAGTGTTGTGGACTTTCCTGCCCCAGATGAATTCAAATTGGCATTCTCTACATCTCAGCCTCAGGAGGAGTTAGGGTTATAGGCAGGAGCCACTGACACCTGGCTTTCTTTTCTTCTTGTTGTTCTCTTTTTTAATCGTGACAATCTGAAATCTTCACGGTGTCATTCAAATGGTTTGCATTCAAAGTAATCTACCCAGGCATAGAATTCAAATGTTATAACTACCACCCACAAATGGAGGGAGATCTTGATGAACTAATTCCTGTTCATGTGAATGCTAATGGAATGTTTAAAAAGTAATAATTAAATTTGCAGTTAATTCATGATTCTATTTTATAGTGCCACACAAAAATTACTGGATTTATATTTTCATTCTAGCACCATGGTATAATTAAGGATATTGACTAATTTTTAATTAATGCTTTTATAAATATTCAACCATGATACTTCATTAAATGGAGTCATAATTTAGTAACTAATAATTGGTAAGAACATATATATAATTTAATAATATCCTCACATTCTCTCTTTGTATATGTGTGTATATATATATACATATATATGCAGGTATATATGTATGTATATATAATATACATATATATGTATATAATATGAATCTACACATCTATCTATTGGGCACTACTGTGGCTTGATTACAGGTCCTCAGAATTTCCTGGATGCTCAATTTGCCAGAGGCTGGTGTGCTAATACTGACTCCATTTATGGATTGGGCATTGTAGGTAAGTTGAAATCCCAGCATGGCTAAAAATTTATTTGTGGAGTAAGAAGCCAATTTGATACATTTTTTTCCTTCTCTGTGAAAATCCTGGGTCAATACAATGTATAATCCATATGCAAATATATCCTAGGTGATAGATATAATAAAGGAAATGTTATATGTGCAATAATAATAAATAAATAAGGGTAATAAATGTCATATGCAGTAGAACCCATATATGTAAATAGATCTCATATATATGAAGATTATGTTTTCCAGTGCTGGGGCTTCAATTCAGGCCCTGGGAACTGGTCTGAATTTCTTTTTTCTTTTTTTCTTTCTTTCTTTCTTTCTTTTTTTTTTTTTTTTTTGCCAGTCATGGTGCCTGAAATCTGGGCCTGGGCACTGTCCCTCAGCTCTTCAGCTCAAGGTGAATGCTCTACCACTTGAACCACTTCTAGCTTTTTCTGCTTATGTGGTGCTGAGGAATTGAACCAAGGGCCTCATGCATGCAAGGCAAGCACTCTACCACTGAGCCACCTTCCCAGCCCCATGAATTTCTTGTCTTCAAGGACGGTGAGATTTCCCCTTCACACACAGTGTCTCAGAGTTACCCAGACCCTGAGTTCAAATCCCAGGCCTGATAGAAAAATGGTGCAATTTCCTAGCCAGGGTCTCATTGTTATTATTACTTTTTTTTGGCCTAGCACAGGGCTTGAACTCAGGTCTTCGCATCTCTGCCACAGCTGATCATTGGATCCTACCACCCTACTTCAAATTTCGGAGCTGGCAAAAAAATATAAATAAATAAAAAGGAGAAGGATAAAACTGAGAAGTTCAAGAAGGTGGTTTTACTTTTTTTTCCTTTGTATTGTGACAATCCTGGGTCTAAATGACAAGCCCCAGAATGTGTACATGACATTGCATTGCTAATGTTTCGTGGGCTATTAGGGAAGCCTTAGCTGAAACCAGCAACTTAGGCCTGGAGGAATCTTAGAACTGCCACTAATGAATGGTGGGAGGTTCTAAGAAACGCATTCTGATATACATTCGTACAAATGGAATGTTATAAAAGTAACATTTAAATTAGTAGTTAGTGTATGATTATATTCTAAAATTGTACACAACAATTATTCTACATTGACTAATTTTCAATTAATGTTTTATTATGTATTCAATCATGATACTTAAAAAAGGAAGGAATAATTTAATTGCCAAGAATTGGTAGTAATATCATATATGCAGTTTCACAATATACAGATATCTCTTGTTTTATACATATATATCTATCTATCTATTTATCTACCTATCATCTATCTATCTATCTATCTATCTATCTATCTATCTATCTATCTATCTATCTATCTATCTATCTATCTATCTATCTATCCATCTATCTATCTATCTATCTATCTCTATCTACCAATCTACACATTTATCTGTTTATACACTTGTCACTCCTGGGTCTCAGTGTTAGAGTGCTCACCGAGTATGTGCAAAGTCCTGGGTTCCATTCCTCACTACCACTTGCACAGAAAAATCCAGGAGTCATGCTGTTACTCAAGCAGTAGAGTACTAGCTTTGAGCATAAATGTTTAGGGACTGTGTCTGGACACTTACTCAAGCTGCGGAACTAGCACCAAAACAAAACGATAGAATGTTCTGACTACGAAGATATAAGGATAGGACTGCAAATACATCATCGTAGAGCAAGCTAGGAGTCTGGTGCTGAGAGCTGCCATCTAACCTGACTTAGCCAGAGGTAAATTGCTTGCAAACCAGCTACACAGAACCAGATGCTTGTGGCTCGAACAACCCAGTCATCCAAGATACTGGGGGGCCGAGATCAGACACTGGTAGTTTTAAAATCCAGCCCTGACAGGAAGTCTGCAAAACTCTGAGCTGTGGCTCAAAGTGGTAGAGCTCTAGCCTTGAGCAAATGATCTTAGGACAGTACCCCCAAACTTTCAGTGGAATCTCCATGGCTGAGTCCCCGCCCCCTCCAAAAAAATCCACCCCTCTAAATCATTAGATGTGATCTTTGTGTAGTTTTTTGACACTGATGAAAGCACCCTAATTCTAATGACAGAGTGTGGGATACAGCTATGTCATGAGTCTTATATGAGGAATGGTGTACATTCTTGCATTCTTGCATTTGGTCCTTGTAAGAGCTCCACAGATTATTGTGCATATGAGAACCTTGAGGCTCAGATATGTCCCCATGTCAGGGCCAAAATGATGTATGTACTGAACTCTAGTGAGTTTTCTCCTGCAGACAATTTTTTTGGTTTAATTTTCTTGGTCATGAACCTTGAACTCAGGGCCTATCCACTGACTCTTCACTGTTGGGCTCATGGTTAGCACCCTACCAAGGGCACCCAAGGACACCTGTACAAAAGTGTTACAGTCTAGGCATCTGTGGCTGATATCTGTCATCCTGCCTACTTTGACACATTTTTTTTCCTTCTCTGTAAAAATCCTGGGTCTCAGTATGAAGTATAATCCATATGCAAATATATCCATGTGATAAGATGCAATAAATGAAATAAATGTTATATATGTAATAATACAAAATAAAATAAATAATGAATAAATAAGGGTAATAAATGTCATATGCAGTAAGCCCATGTATGTAAAAAGATCACATATATGAATATTAATTTTTTCAGTGTTGGTGCTTAAGTTCAGGCCTGGAAACTGGTCTGAAATTCTTGTCTTCAACAACAGTGAGCTTCCACTCTTCTGCAGCGTCACAGAGTTACCCAGACCCTGAGTTCAAATCCCAGGCCTGCCAGAAAAATGGAGCAAATTCCAAGTCACAGCCTTAATTTATTTTGTCCAGGCCCCGGGCTTGAACTCAGCTTGTGGCAATTCTGCCTCAGCTTTGATCACCCTAGATTGGGGTGCAGCCAATGGACCCACAGCACATCCTGAGATCCTAGGACCCGAGTTCAAATCTCGGGACTGATAAAAAAAAGGAGAAGGTCAGGGAAGGTGGCTCAGTAGTAGAGTGCTTGCCTTGAATGCATAAGGCCCTGGGCTTGATTCCTCAACACCACATAAGCAGAAAAAGCTGTAAGTGGTGCTATTGCTCGTGGTAGAACATTATTCTTGAGTGAATAATTGAGGAACAGTGTCCAGACCCACATTTCTAGCCCCACAACCAACAAAAAATAAAAAAAAAAAAGAAAGGGGGGGGGGGGGAAAGAAGAATAAGGCTAAAACTGGGAAGTTCCAGAAGGCGGTTTTACTTTGTTTTTTCCTTTGCATTGTGACCATCCTGGGTCTAAATGAAAGGGCCCGGAAAGAGTATGTGAGCTTACACTGCTGAAGTTTGGTGGGCTATCAGGCAAGCCATAGCCAAAACCAGCAACGTATGCCCAGGGTTCAAATTCCGGGACCGCCAACTACAAATGGCGGGAGAGCCTAAGAATCGCATTCTGACATACTTCCATATTAATGGAATGTTGTAAAAGTAACAATTACATTAGTAGCTAGTATATGATTATATTTTAAAATTGTAAACAATAATCATAGTACATTGACTATTTTTCAATTAATACTTTATTATATTTTCAACAATGAGAAATAAAGGAAAGAATAATTTAATTATGGATAATTGGTAGTAATATAGTATATGTAATTTAATAATATACATATCTTTCTTATTTTATACATATAGGTATATATATAAGCTATGTATATATCTATTTCTACACTTGTCACTCCTGGGGCTCAGTGATAGAGTGCTTGCCTAGTATGTATGATGCCCTGGGTTCGTTTCCACACTATCTCATGCACAGAAAAAGCCAGAAGTGGTGCTATTACTCAAGCACCAAATAAAAGTTAGAATGTTCTAACTGCAACTATACAAGAACAGGACTTTAAATACTTCATGACAGAGCAAGCTGGGAATCTGAATATGACGGCTGCCATCTATCCAGACAGCCAGAGGTTAACAGCTGCAAACCAACTCCATCCAACCAGATGCTGCTGGCTCATCTCTAGCTGCTCAGGGGATGAGATCTGACACTGGTGGGTTGAAAACTCAGCCCTGGCAGGAAGTCTGTGAGACTCTGAGCTGTGGCTGAAAGTGGTAGAGCTCTAGCCTTGAGGAAAAGATCTTAGGACAGTACCCACAACCTATGAGTGCAATCCCTGGGTCTGATGATCCTTCCTCCCCTTCCCGCCCCCCACCCCCCGACTAACGACCCATCTAAACTATTAGATGTGAACTTGTGTGGTTCGTGACATGTTTCTGAAGGAATGGTGATACTGATGAAAGCATCCTAATTCTAATGACAGCTTGTGGGATACAGCTATATGAAGAGTCCTTCCTGGGGTGCTAGGTCCTTCACGGAGTGCTGTGTGCTGAGTCGTTCACTGGGTGCTATGTGCTGACTCCTTCACGGGGTGTATTCTTTCATCTGATCCTTGTTAGAGCTCCACAAGTAAGATGATTGTGCAGGTGAGAAAATTGAGGCACAGATATTTCCTAAGGCAGTTCCAAATTTATGAATGTATTGAACTCTATTGACTTGTCTTCTGCAGACAATTGTTTTGGTTTAGTTTTCTCCATCATGAACCTTGAACTCAGAGCCTAGACTCTGATTTTCCTCTTATGCTCATGGGTAGTACTCTACCACGTGGAGCCAAGGACCCCCTTGTAGCAAAGTGTCATGTGTTAGGTGTCTTTACTTGAGTTCTATCATTCTGCCTTCTCAAGAAGCTGAGGATCTGGGTTCAAAATTATCCCCCACAAAAGGTCCCATGACACTATCATCTCCTATTCACCACTTAAAAACTTGAAGTGGAAGCTGGGTGCTGGTGACTCATGCCTGTCATGCTAGCTACTTACTCAGCAGGCTGAGAGCTCAGGATCATGGTCCAAAGCCAGCCTGAGCAGGAGATTCCTTGAGATGTTATCTCCAATGAACCACCAGAAAACCTGAATGGGCTCTGTAGCTCAAGTGGTAGAGCTCTCCACTTGAGCTGAAGAGCTGAGTGACAGCACCCAGGCCCAGACTTCAACTCCTCCAACTTACAAGAAAAGAAAGAAAGAAACCTGAAGTGCAGTGCTGGGAATGGTTCTTAGGGGTAGAGTGCTTTGCATGTGTGAAACCCTGGCTTTGAATTCTCAGTGGCACCTCACTAGAAAAAAAGTCTAAAGTGGTTCTGTGGCTCAAGTGGTAGAGTGCTATCCTTGTACGGGAGAAACTCAAGTACAGTGCTGAGGTCCTGAGTTCAAACTCCAGGACTGGTATATGCACACAAATTACCTCCCCCTCCCCCAGATACCAGAAGTGAAACTGTGACATCAAAGGGTAAAGCACTGGGAAATAGGCCCTGAGAGGAGACTTGAGCTGGTACAGCTTCTTTCCAGGCTTTGCCTTTGTTTTGGGGATTTTAGAAAAAAAACTTTTTTTTTTTTTTTTTTTTTTTTTTTTGTCAGTCGTGGGGCCTGAACTCTGGGCCTAGGCGCTATCCCTCAGCTCTTCAGTTCAAGGCTAGTGCTCTACCACTCGAGCCACAGCAACACTTCTGGCTTTTTTCTTTTTCTTTATGTGGTGCTGAGGAATCAAACCCAGGGCCTCATGGGTGCAAGGCAAGCACTCTACAACTGAGCCACCTCACCAGCCCAGAAAAAAAAACTTTAAACAAGGTAAACTAGACCTTGGCTCCAACCAGCCCTGTTCCTGGAATGGAAAGAATGCCTCTAGGTCCCCCTCTCCTTAACAACCTAACTCACCTTGATTGTTGAGTGAAAGACTGACCCATAAAACAGATGGTTGTAATCTGACTCCAACTACTGGACACCACCTGCTTATGGTGGTAAACCCTGCCTTTCACACATGCTTACAGTAAACTCTGCCTATTAGCCACCTGTGTGTGGTCTGGTATGACCATGCAATCCTTTTGTTTGGTATGATCCCATTGGTCACCTGTGCATGACCAGGCTCGACCTCATGGATTTTGCCTTTAAAAACCAAAGAATGGGGGCTGCTCAGGGTGGCAGTATCAGATCCTGAGCCTGTGCTGTGGCCATGGCCAGTCAGTGTAGAAAACTTCTCAATACAGTTGCTTCTTTATTAACAACTTAGTTGCGGTGGGATCTGTCACTCCAGATGACTAGGTGGGTTTGCCTGCCTGAGTAGGGGACTTCCTATTACACATTGAGCTTCTGTTCTGAGCTCATGGTCAGTACTCAGGCCCTGTGTTCAACCTGTAAACCTATCCACCTAAGGACCAACTAGGAGAGGTCAAAGGTTTCCAAACCTGATGAGCTCCACCAGCCCTACATAACGGAACATTGTGATTTGGCAAATGTGCTTAGATGTGATTTTGCAAATGTGCTTAGATGTAGCAAGCTTCCAAAAACCGAGGTAGGCACCGTTGCCAATAATGAATCACTACATTAGGTTCAGCTCCCTAGTTGTCTGCCAGAAGGAATCTTGAATTAATTGTAGCAGTTTGTTTCAACACTGGAACACAGTCTAACAAAGACAGGATAAGTGCAGGGAACATGGCCTGCCACGGGAGGTGGCACAAATGAAGGCTTCCTGTCAAAACAGAGAACTGGGGAGAGAGATATCTTGGGGTCCAAATGGCTTTTTCTCCTGGTCTTCAGAGCCTGCCCACACTCACCATCACTAGTTGGCCTGGATAGAGTTGTTACAGAGCTGTACAGGAGTTAGACCTTTTGTCTGCCTGTTCCAACAATGAGGCAGACTTCCTCCAGCAACCTGGGTGTGGAGAAACCCTCAGGCTACACTGTGAACAGGGAGGGGTGTCCTGGAACATGCACTGTCTTGAAAGCATCCTCTGGGCTATGAAATCATTCTATGCAAAGCAAATTTCCTAGCTGGGTGCCTTTCTTCACAGCGACTCTGGATGTTCACCAATAGAAATACATTCACACATACACAGACACAAGGAGTTACTGGCTGTATTTTTTTGGGGGGGGTCAGGTCCTGTGGTTTGAACTGTGAGCTTAGACATTGTCCCTGAGCTCCTTTTGCACAAGGAAGCACTTTATTGTGCCTTAAACCATGATACATCATTAAATGAAGGCATAATTTAATGTCAAATAATTATTAGTAATATATTACATGTAATTTAATGATATATAGACATCTCACATTCTATATAAATATATTTATATATTTAAATATCCACTGGAATATACATATACATCTCTTTCTCTCTCCCTCTCTATGCCTATATATGTATTTGCAGCAATTATGCATCTATCTATTTATATATTGGCCACTCCTGGAGGTTAAACTTAGGTCCTGGGAACTCCCTGGCAGTGAATTTGTTTGAGGCTGCTGTGCTTACATTGATCCCTTGATGAATTGGCATTCCAGGCCCTGAGTTCAAATCCCAGCAGTGCCAAAGACAAAAGGTGGGGTAAGAAACCAATGTTCACCTGTTCTGCTGTCTGTGAAAATATGGTTTCCTAAGTACAATATGTAATACCTATGCAAATACATATATATGATGTATATTATAAATGTATATAAATATAATATTGCCATTCCTGGGTCTAGAATTCATGCCCAAGGAAATGCTCTTGACTTTCTTTTATTCAAGGAGGGTGAGCTTCCACTTCACCCACAGCAAAATAGAGTTACCCAGGCCCTGATTTCAAATCCCAGGTATGGCAGATAAAATGTCCCAAATTCCAAGCTAGGACCTTAACTTTTTTGGGGGGGGGAGCAGGCACGGGGCTTGAACTCAGGTCTTCACAACTCTGCCTCAGCCTAGATTACCCTAGGCTGGGGTGCAGCTTTTACACCCACAGATGATCCAAGGATCGTAGGACCCAATTTCAACTCCCAGCACTGGCCAACAAACAATCAAACAAACCAAAATGGAAGAGGAAAAACCAGAAAGTTTTACACAACAGTTTTACCTTTGTTTCTTTTGCACAGTGACCATCCTGGGTCTCACTGACTTGGCTTGAAAATTGTGCGTGACTTTGCATGGCTGAGGCTGGTGGGCTGTCAGTGAAGCCTGAGGTTAATGCAGACAACTGGGCCCTGAGTTGGATCCTGGGACTCCCACATGCACATGGTTGAAGATCCTAGGAAACTGGTTCCTATTTTTAGGAACACTAATAGAATGTTTCAAATGTGCTAATTGAATTACTAATTAACTAGTCTTTCTAATATAAGATTGTATACATTAAATATAGGTCATTGATTAATTTAATTAATACTTTATTAAGTCTTCTACCGTGATTAATTAATGGAGGAATAATTTTAGACCAAATAATTAGTAGCAATAGAATATATAAAAGTAAGATATAGACATCACTCTTTATATAGAGTTATACACTAGAATCTACATAAATGTCTATCTGTCTCTCTTTGTATATGTATAGATGCATATACATATGTAAATACACACACACTGCATTTTACACATCTATGTGTTTATATATTGGCCACTGCTAAGGCCAAATTTGACCGAAAATTCCATTTGCATAAGACAGGTGTGCTAACATGACCCGCACCCCATTCATGAAGTGGGCTTTCTAGGCCCTGAGTTCAAATCACAGAACTGCCAAAACTTAAGTAATCCTGGTGGAAGAAGCCAAATGTCGCACTTGTCTTCCTTATTGGTGAAAGTCCTGAGTCTCAGGAATGAGGTATAGTACATTGGCAAATCTATATCTTATGTAATAAGACGTAAAAAAAGTTGTGTGTGTAATCATACTCACTAAAATACATAAGAAATAAATAAAACACAAAATAAAATGAATAACCACACTAACTGCAATATGCAGTAAACATATGTATGTAAATATGAATCCTGTATTTAAAATGCCTACGAATATTATTATTGCATGCGCTAGGACTTGAATTCAGGCCCTGGGACAGGCCTGACTTTCTTGTCTACCAGCACAGTGAGCTTCCCCTTCTCCCACAGTGTTGTAGATGTACCTAGGCCCTGAGTTCAAATCCCAGGACTGGCAGAAAAGATGGCATGAATTCCAAGCCAAGCAGCCTCATAATTTTTAAAATATTTTAATGTGTTCATTTATTTATTTATTTATTTTTATTTTGTCAAGCACAGAGCTTGAACTCAGGGCATGGCAACTCTGCCTCAGCATCGATCACTCCAGCCTAGGGTGCAGCCACTGGACCCACAGCCAAACCTGAGTTCCCGGGGCACAAATGCTCACAGGAATAATAAATACATAAAACAACACAGAAACAAAGAAGAAAAACCTGAAACTGGCAGATGGCTGCCAGTTTTACATTTGTTTTCGTTGCAAGGTGACCTTCCTGTGTCTGAATGACATGGCTGAAAAGTGTTGGAAACCTGGCATTGCTGAAGGCTGGAGGGCTACCAGGGAAGCCATAGGCCAACATGGCAACATAGGCCCTGGGTTCAAAGCTTGGTCCTGACCCCTACAAATGGTAGGAGATCCTAATAGTCTCATTCCTATTCATAGGAATACCGATGTAAGGTTATGAATGTCAAGGTTGAATAAGTTGTTCCTGAATGATGCCGATGGATTTTCATGAATATTTTTGACACATTAAAAGAATACTATTAATTTCATGGACTCAATAGTTTTAATTAACAATTTAATTAACAATTCATTAAGGATGAAAACAATAATATAAATTACATAGAGGCATTAAAAATACCCAAATATTGGTAGGAATGTAGCCTATTTAACTGAATAATGTATAGACATCTCTGGCACTCTATAAAGATCTATATTTATTTGTGTACTACCATCTGCATATCAATCTGTTCTTATTATGTCAACCCCTGTGGCTCCATCTCAGGTGCGGGAAACTGCTTGTCAGCTCCATATGCCCCAGGCTGGCGTACTGACACTCACTCATTCATGAATTGGGCCTTGTAGGTTGTGAGTTCAGATGCCAGCACTCACAACAATTGATTCATAGAGTAAGAAACCCTTGGTGACACAGGTTTTCCTTTGCTGTGAAAGTCCTGGCTGTCAGGTGTGAAGTTTCATACATAGACAAATCTATCCTATGTAATAAACGTAATAAATAGTCCATGTGTAAGAACAGTCAATAAAATAAATGGTAAATAAATGAATAAAACAAAAAAAATGAATAGATACACTAAGCACAATATGGAGTCAATATATGGGGCTGAATCTCAGGGCCTGGGAATAACCTGGCAGCTGAATTGGCTAGAGGCTGCTGTGCTGGCAGCCACCCATAAATGAATTGAGCCTTCTCGGCCCTGAATTTAGATCCCAGCACTGCCAAAAATGTAATCATAGAGTGGGAAGCCGAGCGTGACACATGATTTTCTTTTCTTTGAAAGTGCTCAGTGTCAGGTAGGATGTATAATTTGGATGCAAATCAATATGTTGAGTAAGTAGAATGTCACAAAGGTAAAAGAAGTCATAGATGGAAGAATTGTCACTACAATAAATGATAAACAGATTGAATTAGTAATGAATCATTCTAGGATAAAATTAGATGCAGTAATTATAGGATGTGGATTAAGTTTAATTAATATTTTATTAAGTATTAACAGAATAAAAGTTTCATGGAGACATAAATACCTAATAATTGGTAGTAGCACATGATTCATAATTTAATAATATATAGACACCTGTCTCATTCTATAAAATATTTAATTATATGTATGGATGTATGTACATATATGATAAACAATAACAAGATATTGAGTATTAATTAATGCTTTATTAATTGTTAGCTGGGACACATCATTAAATGGAGTTATAATTTAATACCTAATAATTGATAACAATATTATCTATAATGTAATAATATAGACATCTCTCTTTTGTCTAAAAAATATTTATATAAAACAATCTATCTATTTATACCTCCTTTACTCCTGGGGCTCTGTGATTGAGTGCTCCTCTAGTAAGCACAAAGCCCTGGATTCGATTCCTCAGTGCCACATAAGCAGAAAACCTGGAAGTTCTGCTGTCTTTCAATCAATTGAGTGCTAGCCTTGAGAACAAATGCTTAAGGACAGTGTCTAAGCCCTTACTCAAGCACCACCAGTGCCACCAAAAAATGGTAGAATGTTCTAACTGCAATTATAGAAGAACAGGACTTCAAATACCACATCACAGAACAAGCTAGGAGTCTGGCACTGACAGTTGCCACCTACCTGACTTAGGCATATGTAAACAGCTGCAACTGAGCTCCACAGAAGCAGATGCTGCTGGCTTACCCCCACCATCCTGGCTGCTTGGGAGCTTTAAAACCAAGCTCTGGTAGGAAGTACGTGAGACTCTTGGAGATGTGGCTCTAAGTAGTAGAGCCTTAGCCTTGAGCAAATGTTATTAGAACAGTATCCCCATGCGTTGAGTTCAAGCCCTATGGGTAGCCTGCTCCCCCCAAAAAACACCCCACTAAACCATTAGATGTGAACTTGTGTGATTTGGGAAATGTTTCTCAAAGAATGGTGACACTGATGAAAGCAACCTAATTCTAATGACAGCTTGTGGAATAGTGCTATGTGCTGAGTCCTTCATAGGGTGCCCTGTGCTGAGTCTGGCATAGGGTGCTGTGTGCTAAGTTCTTCACAGGGTGAAGTGTGCTGAGTCCTGCATTGGGTGCTGGGTGCTGAGTCTTCACAGGATGTTGTGGGCTGAGTCCTTCAAAGAGTGCCATCTGCTCTGTCCTTCACAGAGTGCATTCTTTCATATGGTCCTTGTAAGAGCTACACAACTGAGATGATTATGCAGACAAGAATATGGAGATGCAGATATGTCCCTATGGCAGGGACAAAATTATATATTACTGAAGAGTGGGTGAGTTGTTTACTGCAGACAATTGTTTTGTTTTGTTTTTTCTCAGTCATGAACCTTGAACTCGCGGCATAGGCACTGACCCTTACCTCTTGGGCACATGGCTAGCACTCCACCATGTGGAGCCAAGGACCCCCTTGCAGTAGAGTGCCACAGCCTAGGGTTCTATAGCTGAGGTCTGTCAGCCTGCCTTCTCAGGAAGCTGAGATCTGAGGATCTGGCTTCCAAACTATGCCAGTCACAAAAGATCCCATGAGACTATTATCTCCAATTCACCACTAAGAAACCTGAAGTGGAAACTGGATGCTTGTCACTCACGCTTGTCATCCTAGCTCCTCAGGAGGATGAGATCTGAGGATCATGGTTCAAAGCTAGACTGGGCAGGAAAGTCCTCGAGACATTTAGTTCCAATGAACCATGAGAAAACCTGAAATGGTGCTTTGGCTCAAGTGGTAGAGCACAAGACTTGAGGGACAGCACACAGGCCCAGACTTCAACTGCTACAACCAACCTGAAGAAGAGGGCTGGGAATGTGCCTAGGGGGAGAGTGCTTTGCATCTATGAAACTCCGGATTTGATTTCTCAGGTACACATCACTAGAAAAAAGCATGAAGTGTCTCTGTGGCTCAAGTGGGAGAGGGCTATTCTTGTGCAAGCAAAGTTAGGTACAGTGCTCAGGTCCTGAGTTCAAGCTCCAGGATTGGTGTATGTGTGCACGCTCGAACACACACACACCCACACACAGACCAGAAGTAAAAGCTGTGACACAAAATGGTAAAGCACTGGTCTCCTGCACTGAGCTCATGGTCAGCACCCAGGCACTGTGTTCAACCCCAAAACTTTGCCATCCAGGGCTCAACTAGGAGAGGTCAAAGGTTTCAAAACCTAATGTGCTTCAGCAGTCCTAGATGACAGGAAGTATGGTGAGATCAGACATGTGCTTGGATTTCCAAAACTTCCGGAAAACTAGCAGGGGCATCATAGGCCCATCATTACCCACAATGAAACATTTCTTGAGGCTAAGTGCCCTAGTTGTCTGCCAGAAGGACTCCTGAATTATATTGAGCACTGTATCTGAACACCAGAATATAGTCTTACAAAGGCAGGATTAGTGCTGAGAACTTGGCCTGCCAAAGGAGGTGGCACAAATGAAGGCTTCCTGTTAAAACGGAGCACTGGGGAGAGAGATAGCTTGGGGTACAAAGAGGACTTTTTGTCCTGACCTTCAGAGCCCATTCAAACTCATCCTCACTAATTGGCCCATATGGAGTTGTTTGTTACACAGCTGCACAGGACTGAGGCCTTTTGTCTGCCTGTACAGCCAGTGAGACAGACTTCTTCCAGCAGGCCTGGGAGGCAGAGAAACCCTGAGGCTGCACTGGGAACTGTGAGGAGAGCCCAGGGAAATGCACTGTCATGAAAGCAGTCTCTGTGTTATGAAATCATTATATTGAAAACAAATTTTCTAGCTTGGTGCCTTTCATCATAGCTACTCTGGAGCTTCACCTATAGGAATACATCCACACATACACAAAGACATGGAAGCAGGTCCTGGGGTTGAACTATGAGCATAGGCCTTGTCCCTGAGTTACATTTGCTCAAGAGTAGTGCATTAACCTTGAGCAACAGCCCCACTTCTGGGTTTTCTGTGATCTCTTAGAAATAACAGTGTCATGGACTTTCCTATGCTGGCTGGATTCAAACTCAGATTCTCTACATCTCAGCCTCCTGAGGAGCTGGGATTACAGTCAGCAGACACTGGCACCTGCCTTTCTTTTCTTCTTCATATTTTAATCTGGACAATCTGACTACTTAACAGCATCATTCCAATGCCTTGAATTTATAAGTAAACTACTCAATGTTCTTTATAGGTTCTTTCTCTGAGAAGGATTTTCTCTCTTCCTCTTCTCCTCTGTACACAGGTTTGAAGCCAAGAGTGAGAAATGAGTGTGACATGATTTTGGCAGCAAATGTCCACAGGACATGCCAGTTCATTCACTTAGCATTGAGCTGCAGTGAATTTACTGTCTCAGGACGAGAGGTCCAAAAGCTGGAGCGATCCTCATACTGTCTGAATTGCTCCTTAGGCTTATAAAATTATCTAATACTTATGAGTGTTTTGTGTCTCCAACCTGAAGTATCTAGAACATACTAGAAGCATCTTCATGTTTCCTTTTTTCTCTAGTACCTCTCGAGATTTAGACTAAGGGTTTGTATGGAGCAGATCCTCGGCGAATCCCTGAGAAAAGCCACTTGAAGTCTCAGGAGATCTCTGTTCAAAGCCAGCCCGAGCAGGAACATCTGGGAGACTCTTATTTTCAATAAACCATCAGAAAACCAGAAGTGAATCAGTGGCCCAGAGGGTAGAGCTCCAGCTTTGAGAAAGAAAGCCGAGCAGGAGATACAATCCAGACCAGGCAGGAAAACCTGGCAGGCACTTATGTCCAATTAAGCCAGATGGCTAGAAGTGGAGCTGTGGCAGTGGTAGAGTCTCAGCCTTGAGCAAAACAGCTGAGGAACACATATGGCCCTGAGTTTAAGCCCTGATATGGCCACCAAAAAAATTCAAATAGAGAAGGCCAAGTTTATGTATCAGTGTCCTACTTACTTATGTGTGTATATTACCTCCCTGAGTGCAAACAGATTTTATGTATTGCTTCTCCTTTTATGTACAGATTTATTTTTCAGATAGGCTTGTTGCAAATACTGCATCATTCTCTTCTTTTCAGGCCCATGGCTTTTTTCTTCCAGAGTTCCAGGCCTGAGTCCTTATATGATGCAAACATAAGATCTCAGCTGCCTTTGTTTACATATTATTATGAGGCCAAGGCAGGAACAGTCACAAATCAGGCAGGGGAAGAGAAGATCAGGGTTTTTGAAATAACCGGTATTCAGAAAATTAAACTTGTGGGATGTAAAATGGTAGCATACTTATGTATAAACTACCATTAAGAAAAACATGAGAGGGCTGGGAATGTGGAATAGTGAGAGAGTGCTTTTTCCTGCCATGCAAGAAGCCCTACAGAGGGTTTGATCCCTCCTCTGTAGCACATGCATAGAAAAAGCCAGAATGGGTGCTGTGGCTCAAGTAGTAGAGTGCTAGAGACAGTGGCCAAGTCTTGAGTTCAACTCAAGTACAAGTAACTTCTCATCACCAACGGAACCCCAGGAAGTTTTTGAACAGCTGCCCTTTCAGAAGTGGAAGTCAGAGTGTCATAGACTTTCCTGCCCTGGCTGGCTTCACCCTGTGATCCTCAGACCTCACCCGCTGAGCAAGGGTGATAGGCCTTAGCTACTGGTGCTCTGCTAGGTCAGAACTGTAATGACATTGACAATACAAGTGAACTGCTTATCACAAAGGGCTTGGGGAGCATATTAAGCCTTTCAACAATGGACCTTTCAGAACTCTGTAGGACACAAGGTTATAATGCTAGAGTCTGAGAGGCTGGGCATATGGATCTGCTAAACTGGAACCTTGAGCTCTGACTCCAATTCTGGTGTACATCAGCGTCAGCGATCATTTTCCAGAGAATGTTCTCCTAATTAGCAAATAGGAAAAGTACTTTGATTAACACTCACTTTTTTCCCATTGTGTGTCTCCAACTCAAGCCTGGGCACTGTTCCTAAGCCCTTCATCTCAAGGCGAACAATCTACCACTTGAGCCACAGCACCACATGGGGTCTTTTGCTGATTCATTGGTGATAAGAGTCTAACAGGCTTTCCTTGCCTAGGGTGTCTTTGAACTGTGGTCTTCAGATCTCAGCCTCCTGAGAAGATAGGATTCCAGGTGTGAGCCACTGGCATCTGGTCTATTGTTTTGCCAGTGCTCGGGCTTGAACTTAGGGCCTGGGTACTGTCTCCATGCTTCTTTTTCTCAAGGCTAGTGTTCTACCACTTGAGCACACCACAGCTTCTGGCTTTTTCTGAGTATGTGGCACTGAGGATTCAAACCCTGGCATTAATGCATGTTGAGCAAGCTCTCTACCACTAAGCCACATCCCAGGTTAGGAAAGAAAACTGGCAGAAATTCCAAACCAGGGGAATTTTTTCAATTTAGTTAAATAAATTATTTATTTATTTATTCTTTTTTTTTTTTTTTTTTTTTTGCCAACCATGGAGATTGAACTCAGGTCACGGCAACTCTATCTCAGCTTCAGTTGCCTTAGACTGGGCTGCAGACTCTCACCCATAGTCGATCCTAGGATCCTAGGCTCAGAGCTTGCAGGAAGAAAAAAAAAAAGTGGGACAGCACAAAAAGTGGCGAGCTGCAGGGGACTGGGGTTTTACGTTATTTTTTTCTTTGCAGGGTGACCATCCTGATTCTGAATGACATGGCTGCAAAGTGGAGCTGAACTGCTATACTGCTATTCCTGAAGGCTGGTGGGCCATCATGGAAGCCACAGGCCAACCTGTCAACATAGGCCCTGGGTTAAAAATCTAAGTCCTGACACCTACCAATGGCAGGACATCACAAGAGACTCATTCCTATGCATAGGAATACTGATTGAAAGAGTAGTTCATGTATCAGTCGAGTCTAAAAGTGGATGTAATAATCCTAGGATGCTGATTGATTTTAATTGATAGTTTACTAAGGATGGAAAGAATAATATCACTTCAAAGACAGTATAATAAATACCTAAGAGTTGGTAGGAATGTAGTAGGTGTCATTCAGTCAGATAGATGGCTCTGGAACTCTTTACCAATATGTATTAATTGTTTACCACCATTTGCCAATCCATGTATCACTGTTTTGGCCAAACCTGGGGCTCCATCATAGTGCCTGGGAACCACCTCACAGCTTCATTGGCTAGAGGCTGCCGTGCTCACCCTTACCCATTCATGAAGTGGGCCTGCAAGGCCCCACGTTCGGATCCCAGCACTGCCAAAAATTTATTCTTGGAGTAAGAAGCCGAGTGTGACACATGTTTTCCTTTTTTGGGAGAGTCCTGTGTGTCAGGCATCATAGTGAACACATCTACAGATCTAGATGCTATGTGATAGGAAGTAAACAATGTAATAAATGGGATAGGGGTCAAAAGAGTCAATAAAATGAATGGTAAATGAATGAATAAAACAAGAAATGAAATGAATAACCATACCAAATATGATATTGTCTGACTATATGGAAGTATAAATCCTGTCTTTAAAATGTAAATAAAATGTATACAAGGAGTATGTTTTCTAGGACTGAGGCTTGAATTCAGGCCTAGGGAACAGGACTGACTTTTTCGGCTTCACATATGACGTGATTTCCCCTAGCCTGACAGTGCAGCTATTTACCCAGACCTTGAGTTCAAATACCAGGCCTGGCAGAAAAAATGGCATGAATTGCAAAACAGGGAGATAAATAATTGTTTTTTAATTTTTAAATTGTTTTAATATTTTTATTTAATTTTTTTGTTTATTTTTGGCCATGCACATGGTTTGAACTCAGATCGTGACAGCTCTGTTGCAGCCTCCAGAACCAAAGCCAATCCTGGAAGCCTAAGACCTGATGTCTGACAGGAAAACAAAATGATAATGACACTAAAACAAGCCGCGAGCCACACATGGTAGGCAGTTTCTTGGCTTTGATTCCTTGCACGGTGACCATCCTAGGTCTGAATGACATGAATGCCACCCACAGCTGACCTGTCATTGCTGAAGACTGGCAGACTGTCAGGAAAGCCATAGGCCAACCCCCCAACACAGTCCCTGAGTTCAAATCCTGGTCCTGACACCTAACTTTGGCAGGGGATCCCAAGAGACTCCTGCTGTGCTTAGAAATTCCGATGGAATGGTATCCAACTCATGATTGAATAGTTCATGCAGCGGTCTAGACTCAAATTAGATGCAATAATCCTAGGATGTTGATTGAACTTAATTAATGGTTAATTAGGCATGAAAAGAATAATACTCCTTCACTGGAGGCATAATAACTACCTAAGACTTGGTAGGAATGTAGCAGATGTCATTGAATACTAGATACACGGCTCTGGCACTCTGTACAAATATGTATTTATTGGTGTACTACCACCTGCCTATCCATGTATGGCTATTTTGGCCACGCCTGGGGCTCGATCTCAAAGCCTGCCAAAAATTTTCTCCTGGAGTAAGAAGCCAAGTGTGACACCTGTTTTCCTTTTCTGTGAGAGTAAGGGGTGTCAGGCATGATGGAGAACAAGTCTACAAATCTAAATGCTATGTGATAGGGTGTAAATAATGTAATACATGGTTAGGTGTCATCACAGTCAATAAAATAAACGGTAAATAAATGAATAAAATAAAAAGTACAATGAATAACCACACCAAACATGATATAGACTGAGCACCTGTCTGGAAGTTCAATCCTATCTTTAAAATACATGTAAGGACTATGTTTTCCAGGGTTGGGGCCTGAATTCAGGCCTGGGGAAGAGGCCTGAATTTCTGATCTTCAAGCATAGAGAGCTTCCCCTTCCCCCAAAGTGCAACAGAGTTACCCAGACCCCAGTTCAAATCCCAGGCCTTTCAGACTAAAAATAGCACACATTCCAAGCCAGGGAGCTTCATTAGGTTTTTTCATATTTTTTAAAGTTCACTTTAAGGTTCACCTTTATTTCATACATTTTGATTTTACAACATGAGAGTTTTTCAAAAAGGGGTTTAAACACTTATATTTCAGCATAGCACATTGATGTTTCCCTTTTGACCATCTGCCATGAAGAGTGAGAATGAAAATGAGTACATCATTCCTCCCTAGAGGGACAGTTGATGTTATTTCTATTTAGAGTTATTTCTGTAACTATAAACTCTCTGCAATGGTATCATGTGAGTTTTCCTCATGCCTGCCACAAAATACACTAGGGAAGTCCTCATACCACAAAATGTTGGGTTTCTGAACAAAAATTCACTTCTTTGAGGACAGTAGGTACTTGTAAGCATTTTGGGAATAAAGTGAATTGTAAAATGAAAAACAAACACATTGGGACTGGGATGTAGCTCAGTAGTGGATTACTTGCCTAAAGAGCCTAATACCCTGGAAGAAAAGGAAGGCAAGTTTCCTGAAGCTCAGAAGGTTAGAATTTTATGATCTGTATAAACAAACTTCTTTCTTCTTTTTTTTTTTTTGTCCGTGGTGAGGCATGAATTCTGAGCTTGGCTGCCCACCTTCAACTCTTCAACTCATGGCAAGTGCTCTACCGCTTGAGCCACAGTGCCGTTTTTGGTTTTTTGGAGATAAGGGTCTCACGGACTTTCCTGCCCAGGCTGGCTTTGAACCACCATCCTCAGATCTCAGCCTCCTCAGGAGCTAGGATTATAGGCATGAGCCACTGTTGCCTGGTGCATGAACAAACTTCTTAAAGATTGATTCTGAGGAAAGAAACTTGAAATACACTTTTAGTAGAAATAATTTATAATGCCATGGTTAAGACACTAATTCAAAAGTATTTATTCATTGGCTGCTTTCTTAGTTTATTTAAATATATATATATATATACATTTTAATATATCTACATATATATTATTAAAACATAGCTTTGAAGTGTACCTAAAAGCATATGTGCTCATGTAAAGTTATACAACTACACAAGCTTGATTTTTTATTTTCAGTTTGTTGGTACCATAAATTAGATGGGATGTTTATACTGTTGTTTTGTTCTCTGTTTTTGGAGGATTTCTCTCTGCTTTCTTCCCCTACTCCCCTCTCTCTGCACTTGAATTGACCTTGCTCTTTCTTGGCTTGATTGTTCATAGCTGATTTTCTACCACTTCAGCCATACCTGTAGCCTGGATTTTTGCCAGTTAATTGGAGATGTCATCTCTCAGGCTTATCTGCCTGGATTGGCTTTGAAACTTCATCTTCCTGTTCTCACCTCTTGAGTAGCTGGGATTAAAGATGTGAGCCACTGGGGTGCGTAGGGATGAATTCCACTTTAGTTGATGGATTCTTTCTGTTTTTCTAAGCATGGGATCATCTACTATAGAATTTCTGTGAATGTCCTGGGTCTGAAATAAGATATATAATACATATGCTAATCTGTATACTTCTCAAAAGATGTAATCCATTTAATACATGTTATAAGTGTTATAATAGTCAACATAAATAATGAATGAATGAATAGTGCAAAAAATAAAATAAATACACACTAAAATAATATGCGGTAAACATAAGTATGTAGATATTAATCATTATTTCAAATGTGGATGAATATTACTTTAACAGGACTGGGGATTGAATTCAGGCCTAGGGAACAGGCCTGAATTGCTTGTCTTCAAAGATGGTGAGTTTCCCCATCCCCCACGGTGCATTAGATTTACCCAGACTCTGAGTTCAAATCCCAGGCCTGAGAGGAAAAAGAAAAAGTATGAATGCCAAGCTGGGGAGCTTCATTAGTATTTTTACAATTTTTTTTTCATGGGGCTTGAACTCTGGCCTTGGGAGCTGTCCCTGCACTCTTCAGCTCAAAGCAAGTGCACTACCGCGTGAGCCACAGCACCACTTCTGGTTTTCTAGTGCTTTATTGGAGGTAAGAGTCTCATGGGCTGTACAGCCTGGGTTGGATTTGAACCACAATCCTCAGCCTCTTGAGTAGCTAGAATTACAGGTGTGAGACACTGGCCCCCTGATATTTTTAATATTTTAATATTTTATTGATAGATTGATTGCCAATCACAGGGCTTGAACTGAAGTTGTGGCAACATTGCCTGAGATTCCATAACCCTAAGCTGGGATCGTGCAGCTTCTGGACCCACAGCCGATCATGGGATGGTACGCCTCCGGGGCTGACAGGAAAACAAAATGAAAACAGCAAGAAAAAAATGGCCATCTGTGGATGGTTGGCGGTTTCTTGGTTTTTCCTTCCTTGCATGGTGACCATCCCGGTTCCAAATGACATGGCTACAACCTGTAGGTTACCTGGCACTGCTGAAGGCAGGTAGGCTGGCAGCGAAGCCATAGGCCAACCTGAACAACTAGGTCCTGAGTTTGAATCCCGGTCACGCCACTTACAAAGGGCTGGGGAGCCTAAGAAACTATTGCCTATCCATAGGAGCACCAGAGGAACGTGAACAATGTCATGGTTTGATGAGTAGTTCATCAATCAGTCTAGCAGAAAATTAGACCCAATGATCACAGGACATAGACTGATTTTAATTCATAGTTTATTATGCACTAAAAGAATACTATTGCTTAAATGGAGTCCTCACTAAAGACCTGAGAATCTGTAGGAGCGTAGAATGCGTCATTGAACACTAAATAGACATTTCTGGCCATATGTAAATATCTAAATTAATATTTATTTGTATACCATCATCTGCATAGAACATTTTTGCTATTTTGGCCAAACCTGGAACTTGACCCCAGGTCTTCAGATCCACTTGACACCTGCATGGGCTAGATGCTGCCGTGCTGACACTCACCCCTTCATGAATTGGGCCTCCTAGTCCCTCAGACAAGGTCCCATCATTGCCAAAAGTTTCTTCCTGGTGTAAGATTCCATGTGTGACACCTGTTTTCCTTTTCTGTGCAAGTGTTGGGTGTCAGGTATGATGTAAATATTATGTATGCAAAGCTATATGCTATGGAATAGATTGGGACAAATGTAATAAATATTATAGGTGTACTCACAGTCCATAATATAAATGCTAAATCAATCAATCAATCAATAATAAAATATAATGAATCACTCCAACAAACACGATTTAAAAAGAATATAGAGATATAACTGAAATATTTAAAATGTCTATAAATGTTACGTTTTTCAGTACTGGTGCTTGAATTCAGGCCTAGGGAAGAGTTGAGAAGTCATGCATGATTCACATAGGAAATGATAGGCAAGATCTTAATTAAGACTGCATGAAGTGTGACAATGATTACATTCAGAAAATCGAAGCATTGAGAAATAACCAAGAGTCACATGGAAGATAGGATTCCAACACAGATCACCACATCTCCTATGTTATACAAACAGGCCTTTATTAGCATACTAATTTCATCTTATGAATGGAATGAATATGGTGCTCCATCCCCACCTCGGGGCTAGATCTCAGGTCCTGGGTATGGCCTAGATCCTTAGTGGCTCACAAGCTGGTGTGCTCATGTTGACCCATTTGGCAGTTGGTTCTGCTAGGCCCTGAGTTCAACTTCCAGCATTGCCAAAAGGTTCATCCTGATGTGAGATGCCAAACCTTGCAGATGTTTTCCTATCCTATGCAAGTCCTGGGTCACAGCTAGGATCTAGAAAGCATAGGCAACTCTATACCCATGGGAATAGGTTGTCATCCATGTGAGCACAGTTATATATGCCATCCTATCCTCAATAAAATACACAATACATAGATGAATAAAACACAAAATAAAAAGATTTACTACACTGAAAACAAGGTGCATACCAAACCTTTCAGTCTTTAAAGACGGTGATCTTACCCTTCCCCACAGTGCAACAGAGTTACCCAAACCTGAGTTCAAATCCCGCTCTCACAGTAAAATGGCACAAATTCTGAGCTAGGGTTCTTCGTTCATAGTTTTTTAATTTTTTTTTTTACTAGACTCGGGGCTTGAACTCAAGTCATGGCAACTCTGCCTCAGCTCTGATCATCCTAGGGTTCAGCCTCTGGATCCACAGCCCGTCCTCAGACCCTAGGACCTGGGGCTTATTGGAAAAAAAAAAAAAGAAGCCGGGAGGGGAAATAAAGCTGTGGGAAGTTCCACCTGGCGCTCTTATGTTTATTTTCCTTTGCATGGTGACCATTCTGGGTCATAACATGGCTGCCTGCAGAGTGAAGTTGACCTGGCATGGCTGAAGGCCTGCTGGTTTTCAGGGGAGCCACAGGCTAACCAGACAATGGAGGCCCCAAGGACGAATCCCAGTCAGCCCTGTTACAATGAGGGAATGGCCAGAGACCCTGGGACACTCGTTTCCAGAACTAGGAAGAGTTGTGGAATGCAATCAATCTCATCCTTGAATGAGTAGTTCCTGCTTGATGTGAGTAGGAAATGATAGGCAAGACTCATGGGGTATCGATTATTTTTAATGAAGAATTGATGAAGCATGACCATAATCATCACAGTCATGAAATGGAGGCATCAGGGAAGATCCAAGAATTGGTAGTCACAGGTAGATTTCATCACAGGTCGCCATCTCTCCTACACTATAAAAATATGTACTTATTTGCATACAAACTTGCACTTATAAATGCATGACTATTTCCCACCCCTCCCAATCCTCTCCTCCTAGGGTTGTATCTCAGGTCCTGGGACTGGCCTACCTCCTTAGTGGCTCACAGGCTAGTGTGCTCACTTTTGCCCATCCACCAATTGGGCCTGCTAGGCCCTGAGTTTGAATCCCAGCACTGTCAAAAGATTATCCTGATGTGAGAAGCCCATCAATCCATCTGTTTTCCTGTCCTGAGGAATACCTGGGTCTCAGGGAGGACAGAGATTACTACATAGGCAACCCTATACCCAAGGGAATGGGTTGCCATCCATGTCAGCACAGTAATATCTGTCATCATAATCAATAAAATACACATTGCATCCATGAATAAGACACAAAATAAAGAGAACAAATACACTGAATGCAAGATGTCACCCATCCATATATGATAATATAGATCCTGTATTTAAATTATGAATTCATGACTATATTGATCCCTGCTTCCAGTGCTCAGTCTCAGGACCTGGGTACATCGTAGCTCCGTACTGGCTCGCAGGCTGGTGTGCTCAAATTGACCCATTCACCAATTGGGCCTGCTAGGCCCTGAGTTCAAATCCCAGCACTGCCAAAAGCTTCACCCTGATGTGAGAAGCGCATCGATCCACCTGTTTTCCTGTCCTGGGAAAGTCCTGGGCCTCAGCGAGGATGGCAACTCTATAGCCATGGGAATAATTGTCATCCATGTCAGCACAGATATACCTGTCAGCATACTCAATAAAATACACAATACATCCATGAATAACACCCAAAATAAAAAAAAGATAACCACATTGAAAGCAAGATGCATACCACACCTGTATGTAAATAGAGATCCTGTGTGTTAAAGAGGTGGGCTTGTTATTTTGTCCAGTGCTTGGGCTTCAAATCAAGCCCTGGACCAGGCCTGACATTCTAGTCTTCAAGGATGGTGAGCTTCCCCTTTTCCCAATAGTGCAATGGGGTTCTCCAGACCTGAGTTCAAATCCCAGCTCTAGCAGTATAACACTGTGAGTTCTTAGCTAGAGTGCTTCATTCGTAACTTTTCAATTTTTTTTTTTTGCCAGACCCGGGACTTGAAGTCAAGTCATGGCAACTCTGCCTTAGCTGTGATCATCCTAGGCTGCAGCCTCTGGACCCACAGACCTCGGACCCTAGGTTCCCAGGGGTTCCTGGAAAAAAAAAGCCTCGAGGGGGAATAAAAGCAGTGGGAAGTTCCACCTGGCACTTTTACATTTATTTTCCTTTGCATGCTGACCATGCTGGGACCAAACACGGTGGCCTGCAGAGTGAAGGTGACCTGGTGTGGCTGATGGTCTGTTGGCTATTAGAAGAGCCAGAGGCCAACCCAGCAATGTAGGCCCCAAGTTCAATTCCTGGTCAGCACCCATACATTGAGGGAATGGAAGGAGATCCTGAGATACTCATTTGCAGACCTAGGAAGAGTCATGGAATTCGATGGATCTCATCTTTGAATGAGTAGTTCCTGCTTGATGCGAGTAGGAAATGATAGGCAAGACTCATGGGGTATCGATTATTTCTTAATGAAGAGTTGATGAAACATGGCCATAATCATCAGACTCATAAAATGGAGTAATAGGGGAAGATCCAAGAATCTTTAGTCACAAGGTAGATTGGATTCCATCACTGGTCGCCATCTCTCCTACTCTATACAAATATGTAATTATTTACAAACTACCTTCAGATTTTGAATGGATGACTATTGTCCTCCCCACTATCCCCCCCACTGCGGGGCTCAATCTCAGGTCCTGGGAACGGCCTAGCTCCTCAGTGGCTCACATGCTGGTGTGCTTACCTGGACCCATATTCGCCTATTGGGCCTGCCAGTCCCCATGTCAGATCCCAGCACTGCCAAAAGATGAATCCTGATGTGAGAAGCCAATCGTTGCACCTGTTTCTCTGTCCTGTGAAAGTCCTGGGTCTCAGCTAGGATGCAGTATGCTATGTAGGCAACTCTATATTCATGGGAATCAGTTGCCATCCATGTCAGCACAGTTATAGCTGTCATCATATGTAATAAAATACAAAACGCATCCATGACTAAGACACACAATAAAAAGAATAACTACATTGAATGCATGATGCATTCCACATCTCTATGTAAAGAGAGATCCTATGTGTAAAATAGGTGAGCATATGATTTTTGCCAGTGCTGGGGCTTCAGTTCAGGCCCTGGGACTAGGCCTGACCTTGTAGTCTTCAAGGATGGTGAGCTTCACCTTAGCCCACAGTGCAACAAAGTTACCCAGTCCTGAGTTGGAATCTCAGAGGTGGCAGAAAAATGGTGAGAATTCTGAGCCAGGGTGTGTTATTATCATTATTATTATTAATATTAATATTAATATTGCCAAGCATGGGATTTGAACTCAGTTCATGACAACTCTGCCTCAGCTTCGATCACCTCAGGCTGGCGGGCTCCCATGGGCCTGTAGCCTATCCTGGGATCCTAGGCTCTGAAACTTTGCAGGAAAAAATGTCAGAAAAATGACAGGAAAAGATGACAGAAAAATGACAGAAAAATGTCGCAGGATGGATTTTTTAATATTTTCTTTTGCACCGTGACCACCCTGGGTCTGAATTACACGGCTGCAAAGGGTACTTCACCTTGCATTGGTGAAGGCTAACGGGCTATAAGGGAAGCCATAGGCCTATGCGGCAAAATAGACCCTGAGCTTGAATCCTGGTCCTGATACCTACCAATGGGGGGAAATCCCAAGATACTTGTTCCTATGCATGGGAATAACAATGAAATGTTAGCAAACTCTTGATTGAATGAGAAGTTTCTGCGTGTATTGGTGTACTCCCAAATTACATGCAATGATCCTAGGACGATAATTCATCTTAATGAATGGTTTATTAAGCATGAAAAGAATACTATTCCTTCAATGGTGGCATAATGAAGACCTAAGAGTTAGTAGGAACGTAGTTGATGTCATTGAATCCTAGGTAGAGGTCTCTGGTACTCTGTACAAATAAATATTTATTGGTTTTCTACCACCTGTTTTTCCATGTATGGCTATTTTGTCCACCCCTGCAGCTCAATCTCAGGGTCTGGAAATGCCCTGGGGCTTCATTGGCTAGAGGTTGCCATGTTGACACACCCATTCAGGGTAGGAATTGGGTCTGCCAGGCCCTGAGTTCAGATCCCAGCACTGCCAACAATTGGATCATGGAGTAAGAAGCTGAGTGTGATATCTGTTTTCCTTTTCTCTGAGAGTCCTGGGTGTCACACATGATGAAGAACACATGTACAAATCGAGAAACTATGTGATGGGTTGTCATCAATATCATAAATGGAATGTGTGTCATCACAGTCAATAAAAAATCTCATATCTAAAATATACTTGGAACTCAAAAACTTAAATCCCCCAACAATAAATCCTCAAAGAAACAATTGCCCAATAAATAAGTGGGCAAAAGACTTAAGGAGAAGCTTCTCTGAAGAGGACAGAAGGATGGCCAATAGACACATGAAGAAATGCTCAACCTCCCTAGCCATAGAAGAAATGCAAATCAAAACAACATTGAGATACCACCTCACCTCAGCTAGAATGGCTAGAATGAAGAACTCTAATAACAACAGATGCTGGAGGGGATGTGGACAGAAGGGAACATTACTGCATTGTTGGTGGGAGTGTAAAATTGTTCAACCACTTTGGAAAGTAGTATGGAGGTTCATCAAAAGACTCCATATAGAGCCCCCCTATGACTCAGCAATCCCATTTTTGGACATTTACCCAAATGTTTACAAACAAGACCACACTAAAGCTACCAGCACGACTATGTTTATTGCAGCACTATTTACTAGAGCTAAGATATGGAACCAGCCCAGATGCCCCTCAGTAGATGAATGGATCAAGAAAATGTGGTATATATGCACAATGGAATTCTATGCCTCCATCAGAAAGAATGACATAGCCCCATGTGTGAGGAAATGGAAAGACTTGGAAAAAATTATATTAAGTGAAGTAAGCCAGGCCCAAAGAAACATAGGTCCGATGGTTTCCCTTATTTGCAATATCTAGTAAATGTCTGAGTCAAGCAGAAAAGGTTAGATAAGGTGATGCTAGGGAAATGAACCCTAAGATATGTGCTCAAATGTGTATTTCTTTCTTGTGATTGTTTTTAACACATTTATAAGATTATTTCTTTGTTGCTTTGAATGTCCTTCCCCCACAGTATAAGCCCTGCTTTCACTGTATTTGATGTCTGTATAATTTGTGGAGGGGAAGGGGAAAAACAATTCATTTTAACAGGGATACAGGTGGACCCATTTCAACAATGAGATGTACAAGTTGTTATGTCGAAAATGAACTTTACAACTTTGGTGTGGAATGGCAGGGGGGAGTGGGGAGTATTGGGTGGGGGCGGAGGGAAGGATGGGAAGGGATGGGAAGGGGAAACAAAGGAGGAAGCTACAATGCTTGATAAGAAATGTATTCATTATCTTGCCCATGTAATTGTAACCCCTCTGTACAACATTTTCACAATACAAAAATGGAAAATAAATGAAGAAAACAAAAATACAATAAATAAACACAACAAACAGGACATAGACTGAACATTTATACAGAAGTACAAATCATACCTTTACAATGTACATAAAGAGAATGTTTCCAGGGCTGGGACTTGAATTCAGGCCTAGGGACCAGGCCTTACTTTCTTGTTTTCAAGCATGGTGAGCTTCCCCTTCATCCACAGTGCTTCAGAGTTACCCAGGTCTTAAGTTCAAATTCAAAGGTAGGAAAAACAGCGTGAATTGCAAGCTAGGGAGCTTTTTTTTTTTTTTTTTTTTTTTTTTTTTGCTTTTTTTGCCAAGCACGGTCTCGAACTCAGGTCATGGCAACCTTGCCTCAGCTTTCATCACTATAGGCTGGGGTGCAGCCGCTGGAAACACAGCATATCCTGGGATCCTAGAAGTTCAGGCCTTGTGCAGGGAGGTGGGGGAATGCACAGAAAAAAAGTGGCGGGATGGCATTTTTACATTTTCTTCCTTTGCACTATGGCCATCTGGGTCTGAGTGATCCGGCTCCAAAGGAAATTTCACCTTGGATTGCTGAAGGCTTGCAGACTACTGGGGAAACCATAATCCCGAACAATGATTAGTCAGGCACCAGTGGCTCTCACCAGTCCTCCTTGACACTTACAAGGCTGTGATAGGAGGATCATGGTCAAAGTCAGCCTAGGCAGGAAAGTCCTTGAGACCCCTGTCCAACCTCAATGCCAACAAAGCAAAAGTAGAGCTGTGTGGCTCCAGTGGTAGAGGGCTAATCTTGAGCAAGATCAGCTCAAGGACTGTGACCAGAGTCTGAGTTCAAGGTCCAGGATTGGCAACAAACAGACATACATCACCATCTGTGAAGCCATCTGGCTAAAGCAGGTCTCACTCTTGTCCCCAACTGGATTGGACAGAGTTTCCAGGTAAAGGAGCTGCTGTCATCTTGACTCGGTCCATTCTGTATGCATCCCAGGATTCCAGGCACACCCCCATTCTTTCATGGTTCTTTTTGGCCAATGGGATACAAGAATAGTGGCCATGCCCACATTCCATGCTTCCCAGTTACACCTGGATTCCCTCTGTTGGTTGACACCACTACCAGCAGTTGAGGAAGGTAGAGGTGGCTGAGTGGTGAGCAAGAGACTCCAGGTGACTTTGAGGTAGAATAGGAAATGATGTCCTAGTCGGTTAGTGGGAGAATAGAGGATTTCCTAGAGCCTGGGAATGTGGACAGCCCATCTTTCCCGTCCCATTGCTCAGATGTCTGAAACAATAAGAATCAATGAGAGAACTGTGGGCAAGAAACTGCCACAAGAACACCAGCAGTATCCTCCCAACAGACCTGAAACATTCAAGAAAACAAATAACACGAAAAAGGGAGGGATCCCCAAGAGAAAAACCACTGGGGAGCCAGATTGAATGGAGAGTCCGGCGAAAGGTGATGCCGACCATGGGCCTACCTTGCCTTTGGACACAGTCACAGCCACCAGGGTCCAGAGTGTCAAGGGTCCCAATCCCACCAAGGATCCACAGAGGGGCTACCTTCATGTGGTGCCCACCCTGGACCACAGAAAAGAAGAAACCAGGCACTCTTTGCCAAGATCCAACAACTGAAGCAGGGAAAGACAGACCCACAGGGTCAATGGGAGTAAGAGAGGGAGAAGATAGCCCAGATACATGCAGCACCAAAAATGGAGGTAGAGATCCACGAGGCACCCATACAGTGGTTGGTTTCAGCAGAAAGCGATTTACAATGTGCACTGGCCCAAGTGCAGCAGGCCACTGATGACAGAGAAAGGGAGCATGAAGCTGTCACCAGCTGCCTGCAAGCTACAGAGTGGCCCGTGGCAGAGCTGGAGATAGCAGCTTCTGTGGTCACTGCTGCAAAGGAGACCAAAATATTCTTCAAACAGCTGAATGATGGGACCTTTCAGGTTGAGGAAAAGAGCAGAAACTTTGATGACCTGGAGCAAGTGAAAACAGAGTTGCAGGAGAATGTGGAAGTGCTGTAGATACAAGGGAGCAACATGAAGAAGAGAATATGCAAGTTCCAACAAGCACTGGAGGGTGTGAGGTAGTGAAGATCGAGTTGAAAAATCTGGAGAACTATCCTATGACCCAGCAATCCCACTTTTGGGCATTTACCCAAATGTTTACAAACAAGACCACACTAAAGCTACCAGCACAACTATGTTTATTGCTGCATTATTTACCATAGCTAAGATATGGAACCAACCCAGATGCCCTTCAGTAGATGAATGGATAAAGAAAATGTGGTATATATACACAATGGAATTCTATGCCTCCATCAGAAAGAATGACATTGCCCCATTTGTTAGGAAATGGAAAAACTTGGAAAAATTTATATTAAGTGAAATAAGCCAGGCACAAAGAAACACAAGTCCCATGGTTTCCCTTATTTGCAATATCTAGTACATGTATGAGTCAAGTGGAAAAAGTCAGATAATGTGATGTTAGGAAAATGATTCCTTAGATAGGTATTTTAATGTTTTTTTTTCTTTCATGCATGTGTTTCTAACGCATTTATAAGATTATTTCTTTGTTGCTTTGTATGTCCCTCCCCCACAGTATAACCCCTGCTTTCAATATATTTGATGTCAGTATAACTTGTGGAGGAGATGGGAAAAAACAAGTTGTTTAAGGATTCAGGTGGACCTGTTGCAACAATGAGAAGTACAAATTGTCATGTCAAAAATGAGCTTTACAATGTCGGTGGGGAGGGAGGGGGGAAGGATTGGGTGGGCAGGAGGGGAGAGGCTGGGAAGGGAGGTGAAGGGTAAACAAAGGAGGAGGCTGCAATGCTTGGTAAGAAATATATTTATTATCTTGCCCATGTAATTGTAACCCCTCTGTACAGTATGTTCACAAATAAAAGAAAATTAAAAAGAAAAAAGAAAAAAAAAAAGAAAAACCTGGAGGAACAACTTCACATCCAGGTCCAGGAAAACCAGTCTCCATCTTCAGAACGTGGAGCAGCAGGAGCAACTGCAGAGACTGGAGGAGAAAGCCTAGGATCAGCAGGAGATCCCTGAGACCCCACGATGTGCACGTGTTTGGAATGGACAACCGGAGAAAAAGCTGGCCCTGCTGTGGGACGCTCTCCACAGGGTGAGCAGTGAGAAGGAGGAGCTTGCCAGCATCCTGAACACAGAGCAGCAGATGAAGAAACATCTGCAGGAACAGTAGGACTGCTCAGAGGAGAAGATAGAGAAATGGATAGTGGTGGCTGAGAGAGAGAGACAAGTAGCTCAGGAGCAGCAGGAACAGTCCCTGGGCCAGTGCAGGAGTTCAGAACCTCCTGTGAATGGCACATTGTCTCCAATGAGCGACTGTGGTCTGAGAAGGAGGCCCTGCAGCAGCACTTAGAGAGGCAGACCCAGCTGCTGGAGCAGCTGAAACAAGTGCAGGGCTCACCAAACTGGAGGGACCAGGTGATGTCCCCGAAGTGGCAGGACACTCTCAAGTGCCTGGAAGCCACCAGATCACAGGAGGAGTGCCTGCAGTCCCAGCTGAGCTTCCTGGCTTTCCCTGTGGCAGGGGAAGGCATGAGCCCTGGAGAAGCAAAAGGTAAGGAGGTGAATCCCCCCCCATGTGACCATCAGAGAGGATGGAGATGTTCTCCAGACCAAGAGTGACATGGCTCTGAGAGTGCTCTTGGAGGATGAGTCCACAGGGGGAACGTCCTGACACAAGAATGGCGGGCCAGCTGCAGGCACCCCCTGGCCAACCCAGAAGCTCAGTGCCAGACTGAGCTGGAGCCACAGGCCCTCAACCCCATGAGCTGCCACCACAGCATGCGTGGGATTGGAAAGTGGGTCACGAGCATCTGAGAAGAAAATATGCTTCGTCCATGACCTGCCTGATGAGGTGGACTTCCAGAGTCCAGCAGGTGAGCTCCACCATTGATGCAGCCAGCTGACGGCACACATCTAAACTATCAAGGAGTCCCTCATGGTGTGTAAAGAGCAGATGTTGGTCCTGAATGAGCTGTGTTGGGAGAAAGCCCAGTGCATGCACTGGCTGTCCCAGGAGAAGATCGAGAAGAGGAGAGTGTTGAGGAGCTGCTGTCACTCCTAGCCAGGGAAGGCAAAGACAGCAGTCTCCAGATGCCAGCACAGGCTGAGCCTCCCACCCTCCTCCCCAACACAGCTTCAGAAGCAACTTGAAGACAGCATGGAGACTGCCAGAGGAGAGGTCAGGGTTCCCGACCCCATAGTGGACTCCCTCAAGGAGTATGTCCTGCCCCGATGCCCCACATCCAGATCTGCTCACAACTCCCAGGCTCAGGGGAGGAGTGCTCTCTCACTTTCTCCTGTAGATTGATGCAGATGATGACTCTCTCTATGTGACATACTGACTCTCAAAAGCCTTGGCAGCCACCAGAAGTAGGTGACCAGGTGGCTTTCTCTCAGGCCTCCATCTGCTGCACAACGGGAAGGTTAAACTGGGGGTAGGGTAGGGCAGAGGCTGAAGGGAGTTGGCCCAAACTCAAGGGACATCTAATGGCCCATTGATGGCCAGGAAAGAGGCCTATGTTTTGCTTATCACAAAGAGTAAATTGTTTTCAAAGCAAAAAACAAAAGCCTAAAAACAAAGATTTGTTCTTCCAGCCCTGGGGCTTGAACTCAGGGCCTGGCCACTGTCCCTTAGCTCTTTTTGATCAAGGCTGGCCCCACTTCCCCTTCCAGCTTTTTCTGTGTGGAATAGAACCAAGGGCTTCAGGCATGCTAGGTTAACACTCTACCACTGAGCCACATTTTCAGCTAGGATGATTTTTCCCCCTCCCAAACCCATATGTGCATTCCTCAGATAAATAGGAAGTAGGGCTTAGGATGAATATGAAGCATAACTCTGGTTCGCCCCAAAATATTCCCCTGCCCCCTCTTCCCACACCCTGAGTTGAAGCTTCTCTTCTAACATTGAGGGATGAGAGAGGGAGAGGGTAGTCCCAAGAGAGTAACAAAAACCGTGGACCCCTGAGTCCCACATCATCCCACACACAAGTGGTCCTCCAGATTGTGATCTTACCTGACTCATTGTAAAGTCTACACTGTCGCCCCACCACTGCAAGGCTCAGAATGAAATAAAAGTCAGCCCTGGCCTCAGCCCACACCCAAAGTGGAAGCTCCTAGTCCCAGACCTACTTCCACCTCTGACTGCCCCTAGTTAGGCCAGACCCACCACTCACCACTATGTTGGTGTTGATGACCTCATGGATGGATTCCCAGAAGAAGGTCTATGGAAAACAGCAGGAACAGTAGGGTGAGCAGGGCAGAAGGAAGTGGGATGATTGCTCTGGGATCTTCCTTGGAGCCCTCCGGTCAAGCCAGACCCATTCTGACCCAAACCATAGACAAGGCCAGGGGGTGAGACCAGATGGAGGAGTGCAGGACTAAAGGAGGTACTGCTTTGTCTTGGAGGACTTGATTAATTCCAATTATAATTAATTCCAATTATATTTGGCCCATGCCAATCCCAAAGGCTGCATGCAATGCCTCTCCGTGTTGTTGTTGGTCGTGAAGGCTGTCCCTGAGCTCTTTTTCTCAAGGCTGGCACTCTACCACTTGAGCCACAATGCCACTTTTGTTTTCTGATGGTTCATCGATAAGAGTCTCATACACTGTCCTGCCCAGACTGGCTTGGCACTGTGATCCTCCAGATCTCAGCTTCCTGAGTAGCTAGAATGACATGCATGAGCCACCAGTGCCCAGTATGTGATGCCTTTTGAAGGCATCTTGGCGAGTCTGTAAAGGAGCCAAAAAGAGCCTGGATAGACCATGACCCAATCAAGGAGCTGGTATGGGGGAAGGTTGACCTTCTAGACATTCTGTTCCCCCAAAATTGAAGATGCCAGGTGATGTTGTATACACCAAACCCCTAGGCCAGCAGCAACCAGGCTTAGTGGAGGAAAAACTAGAGAATACTCAAAGACTGCAGTGTAGAAATCTCTGATTTTGCATGTATGTGGTGTGTGTGTTTGTGTGTGTGTGTGTGTGTGTCTGTGAGTGTGTGTGTGTGTGTGTGTGTGTGTGTGTGTGTGTGTGTGTGTGTGTGTGAACTCAGGGCCAAGGCTCTATCCCTGAGTTTTCTCACTCAAAACTAGTGCTGTGCCACTTGAGCAACAGCCCCACTTGCTTTTCAATGGTTAATGTAGGTAAGAGTCTCAAGGACTTTCCTGTCCAGGGTGGCTTTGAATCATGATGGGGGCCCAAGAGAAGCAAGAGTAAACCCAACTCTCAAATACAATCCCTATGGTGGGCCACTCCTGCTCCCTGGTGGCCACATGCGGAACATGCGGTTCCATGCCATTATCCTCTAGAGTTCAATTTGCGCAAGTTACTAGGGCCAAGCTGACTTTTGCTCACCCTCATTTCTGATGCCAGAGCGGGTCTGTTCCACCCTAGGCCATGAGAGCTCCAGGAGGCCCAGCTTTCAGGGACACAGGGAAGGGAGAGGTCAGCTCCAGGCTGAGCTAAGGGCCTTTGCCCACAGATACCCCAACTTGGCCTTACTTATCACCATAAGACCTGTCAAGGAACAACCCAAAAAAACAAAATTGGAGCTGTGCCTCCAAGTGTTAGAGCTCTAGCATTGAACCAAAGAGCTCAGGGACAGGGGCCCCAAGCTTTGAGTTCAAGACCCCCAGCTGACTTCCCCCATAAAACACAGCTTGTCTAAATGTGAACTAGTAGGATTTGTGAAGTGTTTCTGAAGAATGGTGATACTGAAGAAAGCACCCTAATTCTAATGACAGCTGAACTTGTAACATACAGCTATGTGCTGAGTCCTTCACAGGGCGCTATTTACTGGGTCCTTCCCTCATGGGAGTTATGTGCTGAGTCCTCAAAAAGGTGCTGTTTGCTGAGTCATCCCAAAGGGTGCTATGTGCTGAGTCCCTGAGAAGAGTGGGCCATCCTGGGATTTTTAATGGGGGTTTAGTGCTGAGTCCATTACACAACGTACTGTATGCTGAGTCCTTCAAAAGGTGTGGTGTGCTAATGCATCCTAAAGGGTCCTGCTATGTGTGAGCCCTTGAGAAGAGAGGGATGAGGTGTATTTTGAGTGTTGTGTGCTAAGTCCTTTACAAAGGGTGCTCTGTACTGTCCTTCAAATGGTACTGCGTGCTGAGAGCTTCCACAGTGTGGTATGTGCTGAGTCCTTCAAAATTGTTCTGTGTGCTGAGTTTATCGAAGGAAGCTGTGCACTGGGTGTTTTACACAGCGTGCTTCAACACAGAGTGTGATGAGTCTCTGGAAAAGTGTGCTATGTGCTGAGAGTTTCAAAGTGGCCATGCACTGACTCCTTTAAACTGTGGGCTATAGACTCCCTCCTTCAAAGAGTGCTGTGTGCTGAGTACTCTACCCAGCATACTACATGCTGAGTCCTTCAAAGGGAGCTGTGTGCTGAGTCTTTTACACAGGGTGCTTTGTGCTGATTTTGGAAGTGTGCTGTGTGCTGAATCAACCCAAAGGGTGCTATGTTCTGGGTCCTTGAGAGGTGGTTATCCCCAACAATAACACAGACACAAACACAAACACACATACACACAGGAGTGTCACCATGCACCTGCTTGGTGTGTGGAGTGGAGGAGGATGGAGGAGAGTTTTCCCCAGCGGTGGGGCTGAGGGGAGATTCGATCCTCTGGGCCTGTACTGGGGGTAGAGGGTCGTGCTAAGCTGAGGTAAGGCTGCAATTGCCATGGTCTAGAAGCCTCAGGGCCCAGTCAGGACTGCAATTGTGGCTAGGAGTTGGGGACGGGGCCCAGTGAATGAGGGGGCGGGGCTCAGGAGCGCGCTTTTGTGGCAGCAATGGCCAGGGGCACAAGGGGGCAGGGGTGTGTGTGCAGAAGGGGCGGGGTGGCCCAGGAGAGGAGTGTGGGGCCAAGAGAGAGCTGGGAGAAGACCGAGCACGAGCACTAGCAGCAGTGGAAACGGCTTCAGTGGCTGGCGGCTGCTCTGATCATAGTGTGGGTCCTGGGTGGGAGCCCAGAGCATGCAGAGCCTGCATGGCAGGCACATCGCCACACACAGCCCCTCGGAGGCGCCCAGCCATGGTGGCCCTGAGTCTGAGGTCCCGGTGCGGGGAGCACGGTGATGGCAGTGTCTGCTGAGGCGGCGGCGGCCACAGGTTAGGAGGCCGCTGAGTCTGCGGTGGTGGCTGAGGAGGAGCAGAGGCTGTGCGCAGCTCCACCATGTGCCCGTGCTGTGGTTCAAACATGGCTGCTGCCTCTAGCAGTCACCTGGAGGAGCTGTTGCGCCCCTGGCCTGCTTGTGGCCCTGACTTGGTTCTGGCCTTCGGTCCTCAGACTCCTGGCATGCACCCGTAGTCGCAGCCTATAGCTTCTCCCAGCAGCACACGTGAGTGGCCGACCTGCACCCCGCACCCCACAACCTCCCCTGTATATCCCGTCCCCCACTCTACCCTTTCTCCCCACCTTCGCAGACCTGGACCTTTGCCTCTTGCCTCCCCCTCCCTTCCTGCCTGCGCCTCCCCCGTGCCCCAAAGTCTGTCCTGGCTCTGCCACAAATGCACCCCAGGGGTGGGGGTGGAGGTGGGTGTCCATCCGGGGGTCCCTCCCTCATCCCTAGTGGCCAATGTTCCAGGAAAAGGGGAGCTTCAGGGATGGGGAGGTGGGGGCACCACAGAGCCCCTGGCCTGGAGCAGTAGGAGCCACACAGCTGTGCATCTGCATCCTTCCTCTCCCTGGTGGGTACCTGGTGGCTTTAGTCAGAGGTGGGGAGCAGCACCCCACACCTGCCTTCTGGGTTCTTTTCCCTTTTGCTGGGCAGGGGAGTGTTGGATGCAGAAGATAGACCCCGTTATGGTGCGAGCCCTTTTCTTCTGTGCTCAGTCACCCTTTCACCTGAGGACATTCCTAGAAGAGCCCACTAGAGAGGTGAGGGCACTGGGGTCAGATAGAAGGTAGGTATTTGGGAGAAAAACACACCCCCTCTGACACACATACAACTGGCCTGTACCCCCAACCTCAGCTGTCAACAGTTCTGACTGGGTGATCATATTTCCCAGTTCTGCCAGCTTCTTCTAGTGCTCCCAGTCCAGTGGGTAGCAGAGATTGTGACCTTGCCATCTGCAGCCTGATCGCTGTGAGCAGAGACAATTCCCAGGACCTGTACTGGACTCTGGGAGATTCAGAGACCCAGGATGTCTCAGGGATCCTTTTCTACAACATGAAAATTGGGGGCCGAATATGGTGGACCATCCTGTCTGGCCCTAGGGAGTGCAGAGGAGACCCCTTGAACCAGGCTTTCACCTCACGACATCCTTGTTCACAGTTGAGTAGGGAATTGAGTGCCATACAGCTGGTCAGAGTGGCTGGACAGAGATCTTTGAGAAGATAGGCATCCCAGAGACCCCAGAATACAGTGAGTACATCATGGCTCATGTCCTTGGAACCAAAACAGTTAAGTACGGTGGCACCAGGAGGGTGGGAAGAGGGAGGAGGGAGAACTGTGGGAGAGCTAACACAGGTTTTACCCCTAGCAAGGATGCTTACCTGAGTTGGATGGGACTGTTCTGTAGTATTGTCATAGACAGATGCTCATCTATTTATCTAACAAAACGTTACAGTGTGTGCCAGTTTCTTGGGGGGATGAAAGAGGGGGGTCATACACGATGAAAGGTTCCAGTGCTGGTTCCACAGCACATGAAGAAATCTTGGTTTGAGCTGGATGCTGGTGCCTCACACCTGTCATCCTAGCTACTTAGGAGGCTGGGATAGGAGGATTGAGGCTTAAGGCCCAGGCAGAAAAGCCTGTAAGACTGTTATCTCCAACTTACTACCAAAAAGAAAATGCCAGAAGTGGATGAGTAGCTCAAGCTGTAGACTGTTGGCCTTGAGTAAAAAGGCTCAGGGACAGCACCCAGGCTCTGAGTTCATGCCCAGGAATGACACAAAGAAAGGAAAGAGAAAGAGAGGAGGGAAGGATGGAGGGAGAAAAGGAGGAAAGGAAGGAAGAAGGGAGCATGCAAGCCTTGGTTTGGAGTCCCTGGATCAAGGGAGCCAACGATTCACAATCTCTGTGGGGACAGTTTCAGAGCCTAAAGCTACTGTGTAGGACCAAGCCACTGACCCATTCATGGCATCAGAAACATCATTATATCCAAATCTGAGTGGTCGCTGACTGCAGAGGGAAACAGCCTCAGGTAGTCCCTGGGGCTCAGGGTGGTTCACAGAGTTTCAATCTCCCCTGGCTCACGGAGTTTATTTTCTGGTCAGATAAGAAGAAACTGTCCAAGGGCTAGGGAGGTATAGGTTGAGGGAGTGGCAAGATGGGGCTGGCAAGGGATAAGCAGGAAGATGAAGAGGGAGGATGATCCCAGATCCAGTGTGTCAGGCTATTGGAGCCATGACCTCACCTGACAACCTAGACCATCAGTGATAGAATCTTCAACCCAGCCACATGCCACATGGCTATTAAAAGTCCTGGCACTCTGGGTTCACCTTTGACAACCTGGCTGTCATCCACTGCAGGATGCCTGTGCAGTACATCCTTGTGGACTGGCACTTTTGCTGGCTCAATCTGAAGGTGACACCCCCAGTGTTCATTCCTCAACCAGAGACAGAGGTAAACATGCCACTAGAAGAGGACACTCAGGGAATGAGGGCGAGAGTCAGACCCATGTTGCTCTGAGAATTCCTCTAGGGGACTTTGGGCCCTGTGACTGCCATTCTCAGAGGTAGAGGTGGGTCTCCTTGCTGGCTCAGCCTTTAGTCTAGATGGCAGATGTGGGATTTAAAGAGGGTGGACTGAAGGTCGAGGCTGGTGAGAACACCAGAGGCACTGGGGTGGGAGCAGGGTTGTTTCTTTGAGGATACTCACAACCCAGGAATATTACTGAGATGGATCAGCCCTTTTCTCCTCCCTGAGAGAGAGGGACCTAGAGCCCTCCAGTCTGCATCCCTTGGCTGAGAAATTCATTCATTCCCATATCCTTTGTTTGGATAACTAGATCTCACCTGACTGCCCAGTGTCAAGACAGGACAGTGAGAGATCTTGAGTCCTTCATGAGATCACTGGATCCTCAGTATGAGATTGTACTTGAATGTCCTGACTTGGTGCATGGTCAGTCCCATCTCAGCCTGCCATGACCTAGGACATAGAATCTAGAGAATCAGAGCAGGATGGGGTCTATTCTGTGAGTATTGAATATTATGTGTGAGCTTTGAGCTCCCGTGTGTTCACCTACTTCCTTTTCTTAGGTGTGTCTATGCTAGAAAAAGTTTAAAACTAGGGCCTGGGTCCCATCCCTGGTTTCATGCTCAAAGCTAGCACTCTACCATTTGAGCCACAGCTCCACTTGCAAGGTTTTTGGGTGTTTAATTGGAGATAAGAGTTCTGAATGACTATGCTGCCAAGGGTGGCATCCAACTGCAGTCCTCAGAACTCAGTCTCCAGAGGGGATAGGATGACAGGCATGGAAAAGCCTCTTTGGCCGGGTGCCATTGGCTCATGGCTGTCATCCTAAGTACTCAGGAGCTGAATCTTAGGATCATGGGTGAAAGCCAACTTGGGCAGGAAAGACCCTCAGAGTCTTCTCTCCAATAAAGCACCAGAAAACCAGAAGTGGTGCTGTGGCTCAAGTAATAGAGTGCTGGACTTGAGCTGAAGAGCTCAAGGATAGCACCCAGGCCCAGAGTTCGAGCCCCACACCCAACAAAAAGAAAGAAAGTAAAACATCTTTGCCTGTAAAGGATGGTGGAGAAGTGTTTGTGTGTATGTGTGTGTGTGTGTGGGGGGGGTGGTAGACATTTAGCGCCCTGCTCAGTCATCATTTTAGATGGATTGTCCCAAACTCTTAGTTCACGGCAGCCGATTCTTGACCACAGGTGAAGCTCTGGGTTGGATGTCAACCATTGGACCTAAGTCTCCTCATGGGACAGTTGTGAGTAAATAAGGGATTAATACAGAGGGATCTCTGGAGCAGGGCCAGGCACAGAGGGAGCAGGTGTCAGATACAGTTCTCAACAATTCTGTGAGCATATGACAGGAAGTTGCCGGGAAAGGGCTCAGATGGGGTCTGTTATTAATCATGCAACAGGTGTGGGATTATGAAACAAAACATGGCTGTCTTTCATCATTACCCTGTCTCCATGAGGAAGGGATCCTTCATTCTATTCATTTTTCCAGCTGGGGAAAATGAGTCATGGAGAAGCCAGGTGATCTACTCATGACCTCCAGCTGACAAGAATCTTGGCCTGATTTCTCTGCCATGCCTCCTAGAACAGTGGGTGTTATTCAGTCCACTTCTTGTGGTGGGAAGTCCACTTCTTGTCATTTGTGGGGATTGAATTCTGGGCCTGGATGCAATCCCTGAGCTCCTCAGAACAAGGCTAGTACTCTACCCCCTGAGCCACAGCATCACTTCGGGTTTTCTTTTGGTTCTTTGAGGATAAGAGTCTCACAGACATTCCTCCCCAGCCAGCTATGAACCACAATCTTCACATCTCAGCCTCCTGTATAAGTAGGATTATAGGTCTGAGCCGCCGGCACCTGACTTAAGTGTAATTCTGGACCTTTGTCTTTCTCTGTCTCTCTCCTGCTCTCTCTCTCTCCCCCCTCTCTCTCTGTCTCTCTCTCTCTCTCTCCCTCTCTCTTTCTCTCTCAGTTATTGGTTGAATGAGTGCTGGAGGAAGTGGCCCAGCATCCCCATGTGCCTGGAACCCAAGGTGGCCCTCTCATTCTGGAGGTGGGCTGTGGGTCAGGAGCTGTTTTGCTCAGCCTGTTGAAGCAGCTTCATGAGGTAAGCCCCTCTGTGCCCTGGCTAGACCGTGACGGTTATTCATTGTCCATCCCATGAGTCCCTCCCCTCATCCCTCTGCTACACCGTTGAAGAAAAGTGGATGAGGAGGGGTCACCTTGTCCCCCTGCCCAGCACAATCCAGGACCTCTGACCTATACCCCCACCTATCTGACAAGACCCTGGCTATAAGACAATAAAAACACTCTGTGTGTACTACCCTTTGCTGGGGAGTGTCATTTTGGTTATGGTGGTGGGGCTCAGAAGAAAGACCCAAGACCTGACACCTCCCCGGGGGGGCGGAAAATTTGTTCTGGTGACAGAGCCATGTCATTGCTGTGGATAAGGATGAAGCCACCATCAGACTGACCCAGAACAATACTCAAAGATAGGTAGGCTGTTGAAGTATCAAACCCACTCATGTCTGCTTCCTACTCCCAACAAGGAGGTGTAGTATGGGTGGCCTGGCCCTGGGCTTAAGGGATTATAAATGGATGGTGGCAGTCAGGAGCTCATGGCTCCCACCCATCATCCTGGCTCTTTGGGAGGCTGAGGTCTGATGGATGTGACTCTGAGTATCCTGGGCAGGAAAGTCCAGGAGATTCTTATCTCCCATAAACCACCTCCCTCCCCAAAACCACAGACAAAAAAGCCAGATGTGGTGCTGTGGCTCAACTGGTAGAGCCTCAGCCTTAACAAAAGAAGCTCAGGGATAACACCCAGGCCCTGAATCCAAGCCCTAGGACTAACACAATCATAAAATAAATGAACACTGTACACCTTTTAGCTGACTACCAAGAAAGATGTATTCAGTTTTCTCGCTGGTACATTCAGCCAAAGGTAAGGGGATACTTTGATGTTCCCCCAACCCTCTCCTTCTCTCCTTTATCTGTCCAGGCTTAGGTTGCAGGACAGAATTCAGATCATCCCCCTGGATGTGACCTTAGGTACCCTCTCCCATCCACCTCCCTTGGGGTCAAGATCCTGGGTGCACTCCCTGCTGGGAGGATGAGGCATCACAGAGCTGAGGGTAGGGACCCCAACACTCACACACATACACACACACAAACACACAAACATCCCTTAGGCAACCCAGACTAGCCCTTTCCAAAGACACTTTATCTCCTTGGATTAACTGACCTAGGAGAGGAATTTGATCGCCTCTAACTGATTATTTTAACTTAGGCTTGCTAGTTGATAGGAGATGAACATCAGCCAACAAAAACCAAAAAAACTTTGGTGCTCATCACCTGGGGTTCAGGCTCATGCCTGTCATCCTGGCTACTTGGGAGGCTGAGATCTGAGCATCACAGTTTGAAGCAAGCCATAAGCTGGAAAGCCCATGAAAATCTACTCTTCATGGAACCACCAAAAAGCCAGAAGTGGAGCTGTCGCTCAAATGGTAGAGCCAGCCTTGAGCAATAAAACTCAGAGAGACAGCTCCCAGATCCTCAGTTCAAGCCCACACAAAGAAATGGTCCTGTCTTGTTGCCCACAGATTGCCCAGGCCTCGAGCCCCTCTCACGGAGTGTGATACAACACCTGCCCCTGGGTGGTGTATCAGGGCCTTCAGAAATCTGGTGGTGGAATCCAGGCCTTCCCCTTCATGCATTCTCAACTCACACTGGCTGGAAGGCAGAGCTTGATAAGTTTGGCAGCCTGCACAGCGGAGAATCTCCAGCTATGCCAAGGTGATCAGAAAGGGCTTCTTGGAGACAACATAGCAGAGCATGTTCATTTCCAACCAGGGCTGCTGGTGAGAGACTTGGTATAGATGTGCGAGACTGTCCCAAGACAGGCCTGAGGGGTCACAGAAGGACAGCTATCCAGGGCTGGAATTGCGTCTTAGAGGTATAGGGCTTGCCTAGCACACAGGAAAGCATGGGTTCAATTTCTAAGTCCTGCATACACAGAAAAAGCTGGAAGTGGCACTGTGGCTCAGGTGAAAGAGCACTCCTCTGGAGACAAAGAAAGTCAGGGATAGTACCGGGGCCCTGAGGTCAGGCCCCAGGGCTGTCACCATAAAGCAGTTCTCCCAGGGACCTTGGTGACAGGTGGATGGCTATGCCCTGAAGCTCTTAGTAGATAAATACGTGCTTTGTGTCTCCTTTGACAGAGGGGAGCTGGACACTCCTGCCCTTTGCACCCCTGTACCCAGTTTTCAGCAAGCCTCCCAAGGTCTTCCACCAGGACATGGACCAGTTTGCCCCGGAAGTCCTCAGGTATCAGTTTGGTGGGGCAGGGGGAAATAGGGGAGGCCCCAGAACTTCTAGTGGGTCTGATCTGCCCTGGAAGACCAGGCAATCCAGAGGAGGCAGATGGGAGCTTAGAGGAGGTTAGTGATGTAGAGGGGGCCCTTTAATCCCCATGGCCACACCCAGATTCTAGCCTTCCTTTGCTGTGTCTGAGGGAGGTAGAGGGGAGTCTAGGTGGTATCTTCTAGAGGAGCACTAGGTGGAAATTCTGAAGGACTAGACACCTTAAGCCATGAGCCGCTGGCTCACACCTGTCATCCCACACCTGTCATCCTTGCCACTCGGGAGTCTGAGATGCAGTGGATCTTATTTCCCAGCCCTAGCAGGAAAGTCCCTCCAGAGCCTCATCTCCAGTCTCCAATCAGAAGTGGCACTGTGGCTCAAGTGGTAGAGCACTGGCCTTGAGGAAAATTAGACATCAGTGACAGTACCGAAGCCCTGAGTTCAAGGCTCTCAACCAAAAAAAACAAAAACAAAAAACCAAACAAGAAAGAAAGATACCCCTTCCTTGCTTGCAAGAGATAGTGAAGTATTGGGGTGGTTGAGGTTGTGAGACCAGATGCTGGCCCCACAGTACAGACATTTCTAATAACTCCCCAGGTTTACCCCAGTGTGAAGCCAATGCAGGGTGGGTGGTGCCTTACCAAGAACTCCAGAGGTTATGGCTATGGCAGGCAGGGAGTGGGTGAATGGGAACAGGGGTGGAATGGTAGTGTCAATTATATGCTCTCCATCCATGGAAGAAGGTTTTGAATGCTGGTGACCAAGTCTGAAGTGTAGGGTTACATTTGGTTTGTGTCTTGATGAGTTGGGTTTTCCCTTGGAATAAGAAGGTGGCTGCTGAGGAGGCTACAATGCCTGATTAGAAATGTACTCCTTATCTTGCCCATGTAATTGTAACCCCTCTTTATAGTATTTTCACAATAAAAAAAAGAAAGAAAGAAAAGAGCTGAAGAAAAAAAGAAGTTGGGTGTAGCCGGGCACTGCCAGTGGCTCATAACTGTCATCCTAGCTACTCAGGAGGCTGAGATCTGAGGATCACGGTTCAAAGCCAGCTTGGGCGGGAAAGTCTTTGAGACTTTATCCCCTATGAACCACCATAAAATTGGATGTGGTGCTGTGGCACCAGTAGTAGAGAGCACACCTTCACCTGAAGAGCTGAAGGCCTTCTGGCAGGCCCAAAGTTCAAACCCCATAACCTACAACCAAATAAAAGGTAGCTGAATTTTCTGCATAACAGTGTGTACAGTAGAAATGCCATGATGTGTTGTGAACCATTCCAGACATGTGAGAGGCTCTGAGTTTTGTCTACAGTTGGTCTGATGATGGTAGTGCCATCATCTCTGGGGTGGAATATTCAGGGTGCTCAGGGACTGCTGAGGCTTTGGGCTACCACTGTGTGTGTCTGTGTGTTCATGTGTCTTTTGTCTGTGTGTGTCTGTGTCTGTGTGTTTGGATGTAGAAGACCTGGGCCTTGAACTCAGGGTCTAGGTGAAGTTCCTATGCTTCTGTGCTCAAAGCTAGTGCTCTAACACTTGAGCTGCAGCTCCATTTCTGGTTATTTGGTGGTTCATTGGAGATAAGAGCCTCACAGACATTTCAGTGCTGGCTGGCTTTGACCTCAGCCTCCTGAGTAGCTAGGATGACAGGTGTGAGATACCAGTGCCATATTTGTGTGTGTGTGTGTGTGTGTGTGTGTGTGTGTGTGTGTGTTTGTGTGTGTCCCTCATCTTTCTCTGTCCCCTTCCTGGGTGCCTGTCTGCCTCTTTTTGACCTTGGATGGTGCTCCTCCTCCACACCGACTTTGTCTTTATCCTCCTATCAGGGTCTACAATGAGTCCTATATTGCCAGAGACCTGAGTTCAAGCTTTTCTTTGGAGCCCAAGTCCAGCTGTCCAAATCTTTGGCCTCCTGCAGGGGATTCTGGGTCAGCAGGGCTAGCTGAAATAGAATCTTGCCTGCCTTTAGGTGGGGAACTCAGACATGGATGTCCTGCCCTTTTCCTCAGCTAGACCTCTGGCTGCATGTCTCTCTCAGCATGCTGGCAGTGGAGTGGGGAAAGGGTGTTGCCGGTGCCTCTGGCCAACTCCAGCTTGATAGTGGACTGAAGGCCGCCCAAGCAAGGAGGATTCTAGGCTGCATTGGAGGTGAGGCCAAGGTGGCTTGGAAATATCTATTGGTGTCTAGGAAATGTCAACATACTTTATTGCAGGCAAGTCTATCTTTCAGCCCCAGCTGGGCCTCTCCAATCCTTCTAGAGAATTCTGGATGCCCAGAATACAGAGGCACAGACTTTAGATTCCAGGGCCAGGGAATTGGGGGAGGAGAGACTGGCATGGCCAATACCTCAATGTTCTGGGGCATTAGCCTTGACCTGGGTATGCCCCCACTTGTGTACGTTCACTTCTTAACCCAGACCTGGCCAGTAACACCCACTTGTGGTTCTGTGGAAGTGGCAGGAGTGGAAGTGAGATCTAGGATGACCAACATCTGGATTTATGGCCTGAGGGAAGGAGGGGGACAAAAGTTGTCTTAAAAAAAACTCTTAGAGCTGGAACTCCGGGCCTAGGCACTGAGCTTCCTTTGCTCAAATCTAACACTCTACCACTTGAATCACAGCTCACATTTCATTTTTTTTTAGTAGTTTAGTGGAGATAAGATTCTCACGATCTTCTCCGTCTGGGCTGGCTTCAAGCTGCCATCTTATGAGCTCAGCCTCTTAAGTAGTTAGGATTGCTGGTATGAGCCACTGGCACCTGCTAAGGATGTTAGTGTGTGTGTGTGTGTGTGTCTTTACTAGGGCTTGAACACAGAGCCTAAGTGGTATCCTTTAGCTTGTTTGCACAAGGTTGGTGCTCTACCACTTGAACTACAGTAGCTCTGCTTCCCAGCTTTTTGGTCATTCATTGGAGGTAAGAGTCTCCCCAGGCTAGCTTTGAATCTTGCTTGATCCTCATGTGTCAGCCTTGACTAGCTACGATTATAGGCATGAGGCACTGGCATCCAGCTGCAAGGATGTCTCTTCATACTGTCTTCTGTTCTAACAGCTGTCTACTTGCCCTGGCCTAGATCTCTGATCTCTACATCAGCTCCCAGCAGCCCTTGACTGTGTGGAGAACATAAAGCTCAAACCTGTCAAGTATCCTATTTCTATGTCTTCAGGGGAGGGTACGTTTCCTCTGAAGTCTAGAGGAGTAGAGGGAGGGGGAGGAAGGTTAGCTGTAGATGGTGCTAAGCTCGGAGAGAGGTACATTGTCTTAGCCAAGAAGGAAAGTGTGATCAGATGTTAACAGCTCATGCTCTCTTATTCTTAGCTCCTCAGGAGGCTGAGATCTAAGGATTGACATTCAGAGACAGCCCAGCTCACTTTTCTTGTTTTTTTTTTTTTTTGTATCAGTAGGATCTTTTTTATTGTGAAAATACTGTACAGAAGGGTTACAGTTCCATGGGCAAGATAATGAGTACATTTCTTATCACCAGCTCACTTTTCTAAAGTGTGTGAGACTCTCCTTTCTCAATAACCACCTAAAACTGCAAGAAAAGCTGTGGCTCAAGTGGTAGAGTTGCTAGCCTTGAATGAAAAAAGTGAGGGACAGAGCCCGGGTCCTGAGTTCAAGCCCTAGTACCAAGATGTGTGCATGAACACCTACACACACACACACACACACACACACACACACACACACACACACACACTCACACACACACACACACACACACAAACACACACACACACACAGAGGAAGGTGGTAATGATGAGCTGAGCTAGAACTGGGGGCAATCTAGAGGCACAGTCATAGTGAACTCTCGACACATAAGTTATTTCTCCCCAACTCCTTCTTTGGCTGAGTGGTGTGGGCCATGGCAGTAAGTTCCATGGCACCTGCACCTCCATCCATGCATAGGGTACAGGACCAAGGGAAGAACACGATGGATGCTCATTTATACTCGGTGCATGATTGCAGATCTTCATCGGCCGCTTAGCAATGGTGAGGAAAGCAGGGCTCTGAGCCCTGGGACTCCTGGGAAAGCCACTGCTACAAGCAGCAGCCAGCCAGCTGTGGATTCCTGAGCCTACAAGGCTTTCATGAGCCCCACTCAACACCCACCCAATGTGTGCCTGACAAATTAGTCCCAGTGAGTAGGCATTACCTGCTGTGCCATCTTGCAGCCCTTGCCCCTCCTGGCCCAGAAACTTGGTCTGAAATGCTGATTTACAGCTCAGATCCACACTGCACCCATGACAGATGCCATTCTGATGACCTGACCGATGACTTCTGGTCTCCCTGGAGGCAGTGGCTGGCTGCTAGGTGTCCCAATGGGATATCTCAGCCAGGATATAAGTCACCTGTTGCACAGCCCATGCAAACCCGGCAGGGCTTCACTTATTAAATGGCAGAGAAGGATGCTTTGTTCAAGTGGCTGGTTCAGACTTAGGACTCTCTGAGGTCTTGCCCAGGTTGGGCGGATGGACATGGGCAACCTGCTGAATGCCCATCATCCATACATCATCCATCCATACAGAGAGACATGGAGTTATTGCCTCCTTTTTTTGGGGGGGGGTGAGGCAGGTTCAGGGTTGTACTATGAGTCTAGGCCCTGTCCCTGAGCTCCTTTTGCTCAAGGATAGCACTCTGCTCTTGAGTCACAGCCCCACTCATGGGCTTTTTTTCTTCCTATGATCTCTTAGAAAGAAGATTGTTTTGGACTTTCCTGCCTCAGATGAATTCAAATTGGCATTCTCTACATCTCAGCCTCCGGAGGAGTTAGGGTTATAGGTAGGAGCCACTGACACCTGGCTTTCTTTTCTTCTTGTTGTTCTTTTTTAAAATCATGACAATCTGAAATCTTCATGGTGTCATTCCAATGGTTTGCATTCAAAGTACTCTACCCAGGCCTGGGATTCGAATGCTATGACTACCACCCACAAATGGAGGGAGATCCTGATGAACTAATTCCTGTTCATGTGAATGCTAATGGAATGTTATAAAAGTAATAATTAAATTTACAGTTAATTCATGATTCTATTTTAGAATGCCACACAAAAATTAATGGATTTATATCTTCCATTCTAGCACCAGGGTATGATTAAGGATATTGATTATATTTGTAATTAATGCTTTTATAAGTACGCAACCATGATACCTCATGAAATGCAGTCATAATTTAGTAACTAATAATTGGTAAGAACATATATATAATTTAATAATATCCTCACATTCTCCCTTTGTATGTGTGTGTATATATAAATATATACATATATATGCAGATATATATGTATGTATATATTATATATGTATAATATCAATCTACACATCTATCTATCGGGCACTACTATGGCTTGATTACAGGTCCTCAGAATTTCCTGGATGCTCAGTTTGCCGGAGGCTGGTGTGCTAAGACTGTACCCCGTTTATGGATTGGGCATTGTAGGCTGAGTTGAAATTCCAGCATGGCCAAAAATTTATTTGTGGAGTAAGAAGCCAATTTTACACTTTTTTTTCATTCTATGTGAAAGTCCTGGGTCTCAATATGATGTATAATCCATATGCAAATATATTCTATGAGATATGATATAATAAAGGAAATGTTATATGTGTAATAATACTAAATAAATAAGGGTAATAAATGTCATATGCAGTAGAACCCATGTATGTAAATAGATATCATATATATGAATATTATTTTTTCAAGTTCTGGGGCTTCAAGACAGGCCCTTGGAACTGGTCTGAATTTCTTTTTTCTTTATTTCTTTTCTTTTCTTTTCTTTTCTTTTTTTTTGCCAGTCATGGTGCCTTAACTCTGGGCCTGGGCACTGTCCCTCAGCTCTTCAGTTCAAGGTGAGCACTCTACCACTTGAGCTACAGTGCCACTTCCAGCTTTTTCTGCTTATGTGGTGCTGAGTTATTGAACCAAGAGCCTCATGCATGCAAGGCAAGCACGCTACCACTGAGCCACCTTCCCAGCCCCATGAATTTCTTGTCTTCAAGGACTGTGAGCTTCCCTTTTCACACACAGTGTCACAGAGTTACCCAGACCCTGAGTTCAAATCCCAGGCCTGCTAGAAAAATGGTGCAATTTCATAGCCAGGGTCTTACTGTTATTATTACTTGTTTTTTGGCCTAGCACAGGGCTTGAACTCAGGTCTTCACATCTCTGCAACAGCTGATCATTGGACCCTACTTCAAATTTTGGAGGTGGCAAAAAATAAAAATAAAAAGGAGAAGGATAAAACTGAGAAGTTCAAGAAGGTGGTTTTACGTATTTTTTTCGTTGTATTGTGACCATCCTGGGTCTAAATGACAAGACCCAGAATGTGTACATGACACTGCATTGCTAATGTTTAGTGGGCTATTAGGGAAGCCATAGCTGAAACCAGCAACTTTAGCCTGGAGGTCGAATCTTGGAACTGCCACTAATGAATGGTGGGAGGTTCTAAGAAATTCATTCTGATATACATCCATACAAATGGAATGTTATAAAAGTAACCTTTAAATTAGTAGTTAGTATATGATTATATTCTAAAATTATACACAATTATTCTACATTGACTAATTTTCAATTAATACTTTATTATGTATTCAATCATGATACTTAAAAAGGAAGGAATAATTTAATTGCCAATAATTGGTATTAATATCATATATGCAGTTTCATAATATACAGACATCTCTTGTTTTATACATATACATCTATCTATCTATCTATATCTATCTATCTATCTATCTTTATTTACCAATTTACACATTTATCTGTTTATACACTTTTCACTCCTGTGGCTCAGTGATAGAGTGCTCACTATGTACAAAGTCCTAGGTTCCATTCCTCATTACCACTTGCACAGAAAAATCCAGAAGTCATGCTGTTACTCAATCAGTCCAGTACTAGCTTTGAGCATAAAAGTTTAGGGACTGTGTCTAGACACTTACTCAAGATGCAGGACTGGAACCAAAACAAAACGATAGAAGGTTCTGACTGCAAAGATATAAGAATAGGACTGCAAATACCTCATTGTAAGGCAAGCTAGGAGTCTGGTGCTGAGAGCTGCCATCTAACCTGATGTAGCCAGAGGTAAACTGCTGCAAACCAGCTACACGGAACCGGATGCTTGTGGCTTCCTCAGCCCTGTCATCCAAGATACTGGGGAGCTGAGATCAGACACTGGTAGTTTTAAAATCCAGCCCTGACAGGAAGTCTGCAAAACTCTGAGCTGTGGCTCAAAGTGGTAGAGCTCTTGCCTTGAGCAAAAGATCTTAGGACAGTACCCCCAAACTTTCAGTGGAATCCCCGTGGCTGACTCACCGCCCCCTCCCTACAAAAAACCCACCCCTCTAAATCATTTGATGTGAAATTTGTGTAGTATGGTGACACTGATGAAAGCACCCTAATTCTAATGACAGCGTGTGGGATACAGCTATGTCATGAGTCTTATATGAGGAATGGTGTACTGAGTGCATTCTTGCATCTGGTCCTTGTAAGAGCTCCACTGATTATTGTGCAGATGAGAACCTTGAGGCTCAGATATGTCCCCATGTAAGGGCCAAAATGATGTATGTACTGAACTCTAGTGAGTTTTCTCCTGCAGACAATTTTTTTGGTTTATTTTTCTTGGTCATGAACCTTGAACTCAGGGCCTAGACACTGACTCTTCCCTGTTGGGCTCATGACTAGCACCCTACCAAGGGGACCCAAGGACACCCGTACAAAATGTTACAGTCTAGGCATCTGTGGCTGATATCTGTCATCCTGCCTACTTTGACACATTTTTTTTTCTCTGTAAAAATCCTGGGTCTCAGTATGAAGTATAACCCATATGCAAATATATGCATGTGATAAGATGTAATAAATGAAATAAATGTTATATATGTAATAATACTAAATAAAATAAATAATGAATAAATAAGGGTAATAAATGTCATATGGAGTAAGCCCATGTATGTAAAAAGATCACATATATGAATATCAATTTTTCCAGTGCTGGCGCTTAAATTCAGGCCTGGAAACTGAAATTCTTGTCTTCAACACCAGTGAGCTTCCCTTCCCCTGCAGTGTCACAGAGTTACCCAGACCTGAGTTCAAATCCCAGGCCTGCCAGAAAAATGGAGCAAATTCAAAGTCATGGCCTTGGGCCTTTTCCAGGCCCGGGGCTTGAACTCAGATTGTGGAAATTCTGCTTCAGCTTCGATCACCCTAGGATGTGGTGCAGTCAATGGCCCACAGCCCATCCTGAGATCCTAGGTCCCGAGTTCAAATCTCGGGACTGATAAAAGAAAAAGGAGAAGGGCAGGGAAGGTGGCTCAGTAGTAGAGTGCTTGCCTTAGATGTAGCAAGCTTCCAAAAACCTAGGGAGGCACCGTTGCCAATAATGAATCATTAGGTTCAGCTCCCTAGTTGTTGTCTGCCAGAAGGAATCTTGAATTAATTGTAGCAGTTTGTTTCAACACTGGAACACAGTCTAACAAAGACAGGATAAGTGCAGGGAAATTGGCCTGCCCCGGGAGATAGCACAAATGGAGGCCTCCTGTCAAAACAGAGCATTGGGGAGAGAGATATCTTGGGGTACAAAGAGGCCTTTTTCTCTTGGTCTTCAGGGCCTGCCTACACTCATAATCACTAGTTTGCCTGGATAGAGTTGTTTGTTATGGAGCTGTGCAGGAGTGAGGCCTTTTGTCTGCTTGTTCCAACAAAGAGGCAGACTTCCTCCAGCAACCTGGGGTGTGGAGAAACACTCAGGGTACACTGGGAACAGGGAGGGGAGCCCTGGAACATGCACTGTCTTGAAAGCACCCTCTGTGCTATGAAATCATTCTATTCAAAGCAAATTTCCTAGCTGGGTGCCTTTCTTCATAGCCATTCTGGAGGTTCACTGATAGAAATACATTCACACAAACACAGACACATGGAGTTACTGGCTCTATTTTTTTTTTTTTTTTTTTGGTAAGATCCTGAGGCTTGAACTGTGAGCTTAGACATTCTCCCTGAGCTCATTTTGCACAAGGAAGTGCTTAATTGTGCCTTAAACCATGATGCATCATTAAATGAAGGCATAATTTAATACCTAATAATTATTAGTAATATATTACGTGTAAATTAATGATATATAGACATCTAACATTCTATAAATATATTATATATTTAAACATATACTGGAATATACATATACATCTCTCTCTCACTCTCTATGCATATATATATGTATTTGTAGCAATTAGGCATCTATCTATTTATATACTGGCCATTTCTGGAGGTTAAACTTAGGTCCTGGGAACTCCCTGGCAATGTATTTGTTTGAAATTGCTGCACTTACATTGATCCCTTGATGAATTGGGCATTCTAGACCCTGAGTTCAGCAGTGCAAAAGACAATAGGTGGATTAAGCAGCCAATGTTGACCTGTTCTGCTGTCTGTGAAAATACTGTTTCCTAGGTACAAGATGTAATACCTACGCAAATACATATATATGATGTACATTATAAATGTATATAAATATTATTTTGCCAGTCCTGGGGCTAGAATTCATGCCCTGGGAACTGCTCTTGACTTTCTTTTATTCAAGGAGGGTGGGCTTCCACTTTACCCACAGCAAAATAGAGTTAGCCAGGCCTTGATTTCAAATCCTAGGTATGGAATATAAAATGTCCCGAATTCCAAGCCAGAACCTTAATTTTTTTTGAGGGGGGGCAGGCACAGGGCTTGAACTCAGGTCGTCACAAGTCTGCCTCAGCCTTGATTACCCTAGGCTGGGGTGCAGCTTTTACACCCACAGATGAGCCAGGGATCCTAGGACCCAATTTCAACTCCCAGCACTGGCCAAGAAACAAACAAACAAACCAAAATGGAAGAGGAAAACCAGAAAGTTTTTCACAACAGTTTTACCTTTGTTTCTTTTGCACAGTGACCATCCTGGGTCTCACTGATTTGGCTTGAAAATTGTACATGACTTTGCATGGCTGAGGCTGGTGGGCTGTCAGTGAAGCCTGAGGTTAACCCAGACACCTGCGCCCTGAGTTCGATCCTGGGACTGCCACATAGATATGGCTGAAGGTCCTAAGAAACTGGTTCCTATCTCTAGGAACACTAATAGAATGTTTGAAATGTACTAATTGAATTACTAATTAACTAGTCTTTCTAATGTAAGATTGTATGCATTAAATATAGGTCATTGATTAATTTAATTAATACTTTATTAAGTCTTCTACCATGATTAATTAATGGAGGAATAATTTTAGACGGAATAATTAGTAGTAATAGAATATACAAAAGTAAGTTATAGACATCACTCTTTATATAGAGTTATACACTAGAATCTACATAAATGTCTATCTGTCTCTGTATACGTTTATAGATTCATATACATATGTAAATACACACACACTGCATTTTACAAATCTATGTGTTTATATATTGGCCACTCCTAGGACCAAATTTGCCAGACAACTTCATTTGCATCAGACTGGTGTGCTAACATTGACCCACTCCTCATTCATGAAGTGGGCTTTCCAGGCCCTGAGTTCAAATCACAGAACTGCCAAAAACTTAAGTAATCCTGGGGGAAGAAGCCAAATGTCCCGTTTGTCTTCCTTATCGGTGAAAGTCCTGGGTCTCAGGAATCAGGTATAGTACATTGGCAAATCTATGTCCTATGTAATAAGATGTAAAAAAGGTTATGTGTGTAATCATACTCACTAAAATACATAAGAAATAAATAAAACATAAAATAAAATGAATAACTAACTGCAATATGCAGTAAACATGTGTATGTAAATATGAATCCTGTACTTAAAATGCATACGAATATTATTTTTGCAAGAGCTAGGACTTGAATTCAGGCCCTGGGAACAGGCCTGACTTTCTTGTCTACCAGTACAGTGAGCTTCCCCTTCTCGCACAGTGCTGTAGATGTACCTAGGACCTGAGTTCAAATCCCAGGACTGGCAGAAAAATATGACATGAATAACAAACCTGAAGTAGAGGGGTGGGAATGTGCCTTAGGGATAGAGTGCTTTGCATTTATGAAACCCTGGACTTGACTTCTCAGGAACACATCACTAGAAAGAAGCCTGAAGTGACTCTGTGGCTCAAGTGGGAGAGGGCTATTCTTGTACAAGAGAAATTAGGTACAGTGCTCAGGTCCTGAGTTCAATCTCCAGGACTGGTGTATGTGTGCACACGCACGCACACGCACACACACACACACACACACACATGTCCTGAGTTCAAACTCCAGGACTGGTATATGTGTGCACACGCACGCACACACACACACACACACACACACACCAGAAGTAAAGTGGTGACACAAAATGGTAAAGCACTGGGCTCCTGCACTGAGCTCATGGTCAGCACCCAGGCCCTGTATTCAACCCCAAAACCTTGCCACCCAGGGCTCAACTAGGAGACGTCAAAGGTTTCAAAACCTAATGTGCTTCAGCAGTCCTAGATGACAGGAAATAAGATCAGACATGTGCTTGGATTTCCAAAGCTTCCGGACACCTAGCAGAGGCATCATAGGCCCATCATCGGCCTCAATGAAACATTTCTTGAGGTTAAGTGCCCTAGTTGTCTGCCAGAAGGACTCCTGAATTATATTGAGCACTGATTCTGAACACCAGAATATAGTCTCACAAAGGCAGGATTAGTGCTGAGAACTTGGCCTGCCACAAGAGGTGGCCCAAATGAAGGTTGCCTGTCAACACGGAGCACTGGGGAGAGAGATAACTTGGGGTAAAAAGAGGCCTTTTTGTCCTGACCTTCAGAGCCCATCCACACTCATCCTCACTAATTGGCCCAGATGCAGTTTGTTACACAGCTGTACAGGACTGAGGCCTTTTGTCTGCCTGTTCAGACAATGAGAGAGACTTCTTCCAGCAGGCCTGGGAAGCAAAGAAACCCTCAGGCTGCACTGGGAACTGTGAGGGGATCCCAGGAACATGCACTGTCATGAAAGCAGTCTCTGTGTTATGAAATCATTGTTTTGAAAACAAATTTTCTAGCTTGGTGCCTTTCATCATATCTACTCTGGAGCTTCACATATAGGAATACATCCACACATGCACAATACATGGAAGTAGGTCCTGGAGTTGACCTATGAGCATAGGCGTTGTCCCTCAGTTACTATTGCTCAAGTGTAGTGCATTAACCTGGAGCCACAGCCCCACTTCTGGGTTTTTTGTGATCTCTTAGAAATAACAGTGTCATGGACTTTCCTATGCTGGCTGGATTCAAACTCAGATTCTCTATATCTCAACCTCCTGAGGAGCTGGGATTACAGTCAGCAGACACTGGCACCTGCCTTTCTTTTCTTCTTCATTTTTAATCTGGACAATCTGACTACTTAACAGCATCATTCCAATGCTCTGAATATATAAGTAAACTACCCAATGTTCTTTATAGGTGCTTTCTCTGAGGATTTTCTCTCCTCATCTTCTCCTCTGGTCACAGGTCTGAAGCCAAAAGTGAGAAATGAGTGTGACATGATTTTGGCAGCAAATGTCCACAGGACATGCCAGTTCAATCACTTAGCATTGAGCTGCAGTGAGTTTACTGTCTCAGGACGAGAGGACCAAAAGCTGGAGCGATCCTCATACTGTCTGAATGGCTCCTTAGGCCTATAAAATTATCTAATACTTATGAATGTTTTGTGTCTCCAACCTTAAGTATCTAGAACACAACAGAAGCATCTTCATGTTTCCATTTTTCTCTAGTACCTCTCGAGATTTAGACTAAGGTTTTGTGTGTAGCAGATCCTCAGTGAATCCCTCAGGAAAGCCACTTGAAGTCTCCTCAGTAGATCTCTGTTCAAAGCCAGCCCGAGAGGAAAGTCTGTGAGACTCTTATTTCCATTAAACCACCAGAAAACCAGAAGTGAATCAGTGGCCCAGAGGGTAGAGCTCCAGCTTTGAGAAAGAAAGCTGAGCAGTAGATACACGACAGATGAGGCAAGAAAGCCTGGCAGGCGCTTATGTCCAATTAACGACCAGATGTCTGGAAGTAGAGCTGTGTCAGTGGCAGAGTCTCAGCCTTGAGCAAAACAGCTGAGGAACACATAGGGCCCCGAGTTTAAGCCCTGGGATGTCCACCAAAAAAATTCAAAAAGAGAAGGCCAAGTGTATGTATCAGTGTCCTACCTACTTATGTGTGTATATTACCTCTCTGAGTGGAATCAGATTGTATGCAATGCTTCTCCTTTTATGTACAGATTTATTTTTCAGATAGGCTTGTTGCACATACTGCATCATTCTCTTCTTTTCATGCCCATGGCTTTTCTCTTCCAGAGTTCCAGGCCTGTGTCCTCATATGATACACACTTAAGATCTCAGCAGCCTTTATTTCCTATTATTATTAGGCCAAGGCAGGAACAGTCACAAATCAGGCAGGGGAAGAGAAGATCAGGGTTTTTGAAATAACTTGTATTCAGAAAATTAAACTTGGGGAATGTAAAGTGGTAGCAAACTTATGTAGAAACAACCATAAAGAAAAAATGAGAGGGCTGGGAATGTGGATTAGTGCCTAACATGCAAGAAGCCCTGGGTTCGTTCCTCTGTAGCACATGCACAGAAAAAGCCATATTTGGTGCTGTGGCTCCAGTAGTAGAGTGCTAGAGACAGTGCCCAGGCCTTGAGTTCAACTCATGTACAAGTAACTTCTCATCACCAAGGGAAATCCAGGAAGCTCTTGAACATCAGCCCTTTCAGAAGTGGAAGTCAGAGTGTCATAGACTTTCCTGACCTGGCTGGGTTCACCCTGTGATCCTCAGATTCAAGCCTCCTGAGCTAGGGGATGGGCCTTGGCTACTCGGGCTTGCTAGGTCAGAAGTGTAATGACATTGACAATACAAGTCAACTACTTATGACAAAGGACTTGAGGAGCATATTAAGCCTTTCTCCAATGGACCTTTCAGAACTCTAGGACACAAGGTTATAAAGCTAGAGTCTGAGAGGCTGGGCAAATGGATCTGGTAAACATTAACCTTGAGCTCTGACTCCAATTCGGTTGTATATCAGAGTTAATTTTCCAGAGAATGTTCTCCTAATTAGCAAATAGGAAAAGTACTTTGATTAACCCTCACATTTTTCCATTGTGTGTCTCAAACTCAAGCCTGGGCACTGTCCCTGAGCCCTCCATCTCAGGGCAAAACTCTACCACTTGAGCCACAGCACCACATGGGGCCTTTTGGTGGTTCATTGGTGATAAGAGTCTAACAGGCTTTACTTGCCAGGCTGTCTTTGGACTGTGGTCTTCGGATCTCAGCCTCCTGAGAAGATAGGGTCCCAGGTGTGAGCCACTGGCATCTGGCCTATTGTTTTTGCCAGGGCTGGGGCTTGAACTTAGGGCCTGGGTACTGTGTCCATGCTTCTTTTTCTCAAGGCTAGTGCTCTACCACTTGAGCACTCCACAGCTTCTGGCTTTTTTTGAGTATGTGGCACTGAGGATTCAAACCCTGGCATTCATGCAGGTTGAGCGAGCTCTCTACCACTAAGCCACATTCCCAGTCCCACCCTTACAATTTCATCCCTCAACTTGCCTATCCTCAAGGAAAGTCTTCTGAGTATAAATCATCTAAAGAAATTCCTATAGGAAGGTGTTAAGATAAACAAGTCAAATCTCATATTTGAGAAAGACTCTAAACATGTGAAGAGTGTGACAAATGCCTCCATTTAATTATGTATCATGTTTCAACACTTTATAATAAAGTATTAATGAAAAATGAGTCAATGTCCTAAATTATTGTGCATAATTCTATAATAGATGTGCAAAATGTAATAAATATTATGTGAATAATAATATAAATACAATAAACAATAAGTAAATGAATATAGAAATACAGAAATACAAAATCAATAATAAAAAATCATAGTATGTATTAAACATACACATGTAATATGTAACATATATTACACATGTACATAAATATTATTTTCCATTATAGGGACTTAATTCAGGCCCTGGGAAATCTACCCTGAATTTCTTTTCCTCAAGGACAGTGAGCTTCCCCTTCACCTACGATGCAAAAGAGTTACCCGGATGGTGAGATCAAATCCCAGCAATGGCAGAAATACTGGCCCCAATTCCAAGACTGTCACTTAATTACTTTAAATGGAAGCAGTTATTTTAATCAGTTCCATACTGAACATTTTAAAAACAGCAGTTTGTATATCTATTCAGACATCCTTCCCTTACCTGCAAAGTGGTTCTGCGAGCTCTAAATTGTTTCCTTTTTTGTACATTTTTTGTTGTAAAAATGTTGTATATAGGGGTTACAGTTACATGAGCAAAGTAATGAGTACATTTACTATTGAGCATTGTTGCCTCCTCCTTTGTTTTCCCCTTGCCATCCCTTCCCTCCCATCTCCACAGCTATCTCCTGAACCCCCAGCTGAGGTCAGTGACTTAAGTTTTTTGTTTTTGTCTTGGCACAGGATTAGAACTCAAGTAGTAGAAACTCTACACCTTCCCTCACATTGCTACAGGTTTACCAAGATCCTGAGTTCAAATCCCAGGCTAGGAAAGAAAACTGGCAGAAATTCCAAACCAGGGGATTTTATTTTTTTGACAACCATGGAGCTTGAACTCAGGTCATGGCAAATATACCTCAGCTCTGATTGCCTTAGACTGGACTGCAGCCTCTCATCCTTAGTAAATCCTGGGATTCTAGGCAAAGAGGACTTGCATGAAGAAAAAAAAAAGTAGGACAGCACAGAAAGTGGCGAGCTGCAGAGGACTGGGGGTTTTACGTTATTTTTTTCTTGGCAGAGTGACCATCCTGAGTCTGAATGACATGGCTGTAAAAGTGGAGCTGAACTTCTATTCTTGAAGGCTGGTGGGTCATCAGGGAAGCCATAGGCCAACCTGTCAACATAGGCCCTGGGTTAAAAATCTAAGTCTTGACACCTACCAATGGCTGGACAGCACAAGAGACTCATTCCTATGCATAGGAATACTGATTGAAAGAGTAATTCGTGCATCAGTCAAATCTAAAAGTGGATGTAATAATCCTAGGATGCTGATTGATTTTAATTGATAGGTTATTAATCATGAAAAGAATAGTAAAACTTCAAAGGCAGTATAATAAATACCTACGAGTTGGTAGGAATGTAGTAGGTGTCATTCAGTCAGATAGATGGCTCTGGCACTCTTTACTAATATGTATTAATTGTATACCACCATGTGCCAATCCATGTATCACTGTTTTGGCCAAACCTGGGCTCCATCTCAGTGCCTGGGAACCACCTCACAGCTTCATTGCCTAGAGGCTACCGTGCTCACCCTTACCCATTCATGAATTGGGCCTGCTAGGCCCCGAGTTCATATCCCAGCACTATCAAAAATTTAATCTTGGAGAAAGCAGCTGAGTGTGACACATGTTTTCCTTTTCTGAGAAAGTCCTGGGTGTCAGGCATGATAGCAAACACATCTACAAATCTAGATGCTATGTGATAGGAAGTAAAAAAATGTAAAAAATGGTATAGGTGTCATCAGAGTCAGTAAAATAAATGGTAAATAAATGAATAAAACAAGAAATGAAATGAATAACCACAACAAACAGGATATTGTCTGACTATATGGAAGTATAAATCCTGTCTTTAAAATGTAAATAAGATGCATATAAGGAGTATGTTTTTCAGGACTGAGGCTGTAATTCAGGCCTAAGAAAGAGGCCTGACTTTCTTGGCTTCAAGTATGGTGTGATTCCCCTAGCCTGACAGTGCTGCCTATTTACCCAGACTTTGAGTTCAAATCCCAGGCTTGGCAGAAAAAATGGCACGAATTGCAAAACAGGGAGATAAATAACTTTCATAATTGTTTTAATTTTTTAATTGTTTTACTTTTTAATTTAATTTTTTTGTTTGTTTTTGGCCATGGAAATGGCTTGAACTCAGATTGTGACAGCTCTGTCTCAGCTTCCATCACACTAGCCTGGGGTACAGCTTCCAGAACCAAAGCCGATCCTGGAATCCTAAGACCCGAGGTCTGACAGGAGAACAAAATGAAAATGACACTAAAACAAGGCGCCAGCTGCCCATGGTAGGCGGTTTCTTGGCTTTGGTTCCTTGCATGGTGACCATCCTAGGTTTGAATGACATGGATGCCACGCACAGGTGACCTGTCATTGCTCAAGGCTGGTGGACTGTCAGGAAAGCCATAGGCCAACCCCGCAACACAGTCCCTGAGTTCAAATCCTGGTCCTGACAACTACCAATGGCAGGAGATCCCAAGAGACTCCTGCCTGTGCATAGAAATTCCGATGGAATGGTATCCAACTCATGATTGAATAGTTCGTGCAGTGGTCTGGACTCAAATTACACACAATAATCCTAGGATGCTGATTGAACTTCATTAATGGTTAATTAGGCATGAAAAGAATAATACTCCTTCAATGGAGGCATAATAACTACCTAAGACTTAGTAGGAACGTAGCAGATGTCATTGAATACTAGATACATGGCTCTGGCACTCTTTACTAATATGTATTTTTGGTGTACTACCACCTGCCTATCCATGTATGGCTATTTTGGCCACCAGTGGGGCTCGATCTCAGAGGTTGCCAAAAATTTCCTCCTGGAGTAAGAAGCCAAGTGTGACACCTGTTTTCCTTTTCTGTTAGAGTGTGGGGTGTCAGGCATGATGGAGAACAAGTCAACAAATCTAAATGCTATGTGATAGGGTGTAAACAATGTAATACATGGTTAGGTGTCATCATAGTCAAAAAAAATAAATGGTAAATAAACGAATAAACCAAAAAGTACAATGAATAACCACACCAAACATAATATAGACTGAACACCTGTCTGGAAGTTCAATCTTATCTTTAAAATACATGTAAGGACTATGTTTTCCAGGGTTGGGGCCTGAATTCAGGCCTAGGGAAGAGGCCTGACTTTCTGGTCTTCAAGCATAGAGACCTTCCCCTTCCCCTAGTTGCAAGAGTTACTCAGACCCTGAGTTCGAATCCCAGGCCTTGCAGACAAAAAAATAACACACATTCCAAGACAGGAAGCTTCATTAGCATTTTTCATATTTTTTAAAGTTCACTTGGCCTTCATTTGCCACATTTTGATTTTATAACATGAGAGTTTTTCAAAAAGGAGTTTAAATGTTTACATTTCAGCATAGCACATTGGTGTTTCCATTTTGACCATCTGCCATGAAGAGTGAGAATGAAAATGAGTACATCATTCCTCCCTAGAGGGACAATTGATGTTATTTCTATTTAGAGTTATTTCTATAACTATAAACTCTCTACAATTGTATCGTGTGAGTTTTCCTCAGTGCCTACCACAAAATACACTAGGGAAGTCCTCATACCACAATAGTTTGGGTTTCTGAATAAAAACTCACTTTTGTGAGGACAGTAGGTACTTGTAAGCATTTTGGGAATAAAGTGAATTGTAAAATGAGAAACTAAAACATTGGGACTGGGATGTAGCTCAGTAGTGGAGTACTTGCCTAAAGAGCAGAAGACTCTGGAAGAAAAGGAAGGCAAGTTTCCGAAAGCTCAGAAGGTTAGAATTTTTTGATCTGTATGAACAACCTTCATTCTTTCTTTTTTCTTTTTTTTTTTTTTGTCAGTGGTGGGGCTTGAACTCTGGGCTTGGCTGCCTGACTTCACCTCTTCAACTCATGGCAAGTGCTCTATGGCTAGAGCCACAGAGCCATTTCCAGTTTATTGGAGATAAGAGTCTCAAGGAATTTCCTGCCAGGCTGGCCTTGAACCTCCTTCCTCAGATCTCAGCCTCCTGAGTAGCTAGGATTATAGGCATGAGCCACCGACGCCCAGAGCATGAACAAACTTAGATTGATTCTGAGGAAAGAAACTTGAAATACACTTTTAATAGAAATAATTTACAATGCCATGGTTAAGGCACTAATTCAGAAGTATTTATTCATTGGCTGGTTTCTTAGTTTATTTAAATATATATATATATACATTTTTTATATATATACATATATATTATCAAAACATAACTTTGAAGTGTACCTAAAAGCATATTTGCTCATGTAAAGTCATACAACTGCACAAGCTTGATTTTTTATTTTCAGTTTGTTGGTACCATATATTAGGTGGGATGTGTGTACTGTTGTTTTGTTCTCTGTTTTTGGAGGGTTTCTCTCTGCTTTCTTCCCCTACTCCCCCTCTCTCTGCACTTAATTTCAGCTTGCTATTTCTTGGCTTGATTGCTCATAGCTGATTTTCTACCACTTCAGCCATACTTGTAGCCTGGCTTTTTGCCAGTTAATTGGAGAGGTTGTCTCTCAGGCTTTTCTGCCTGGATTGGCTTTGAAACTTCATCTTCCAGTTCTCACCTCTTGAGTAGCTGGGATTACAGATGTGAGCCACTGGGGTGTCTAGGGATGAATTCGACTTTGGTTGGTGTATTCTTTCTGTTTTTCTAAGCATGGGATCATTTACTATAGAATTTCTGTGAATGTCCTGGGTCTGAAGTAAGATATAGAATATGTATGCTAATCTGTATAGTTCTCATAAGATGTAATCAATTTAATACATGTTATAAGTGTAATAATAGTCAATATAAATAATGAATGAATGAATAGTGCAAAAAATAAAATAAATACACAGTAAAATAATATGCGATAAACATAAGTATGTAGATATCAATCATTATTTCAAATGTGGATGAATATTACTTTAACAGGACTGGGGATTGAATTCAGGCCTAGGGAACAGGCCTGAATTACTTGTCTTCAAAGATGGTGAGTTTCCCCATCCCCCACAGTGCATTATAGTTACCCAAACTCTGAGTTCAAATCCCATACCAGACAGGAAAATAAAAAGGCACGAATGCCAAGCTGGGGAGCTTCATTAGTATTTTTACAATTTTTTTTTTCCGTGGGGCTTGAGCTCTGGCCTTGGGCGCTGTCCCTGTGCTCTTCAGCTCATGGCAAGTGCACTACTGCTTGAGCAACAGCACCACTTCTGATTTTCTAGTGCTTCACTGGAGATAAGATTCTCATGGGCTTTATAGCCTGGGTTGGATTTGAACCACAATCCTCAGCCTATTGAGTAGCTAGGATTACAGGAGTGAGCCACCGGCACCGAACTATTTCTAATATTTTAAAAGTGTATTGATTGATTGATTGATTGCCAATCACAGGGCTGGAACCTCAGCTTCCATCACCCTAGGCTGGGATGGTGCAGCCTCTGGACACACAGCCTATCATGGGATGGTAGGCCTCGGGGGCTGACAGAAAAACAAAATGAATATAGCACTGAAAAATCCGCAATCTGTGGATGGTTGGCGATTTCATGGTTTTCCTTTCTTGCATGGTGACCATCCCGAGTCCAAATGACACAGCTACAACCTGTAGGTTATCCGGCACTGCTGAAGGCTGGCAGGCTGTCAGCGAAGCCATAGGCCAACCTGGACACCTAGGTCCTGAGTTTGAATCCTGGTCACGCCAGTTACAATCAGTTCATCAATCAGTCTAACAGAAAATTAGACCCAATAATCACAGGACACCGACTGATTTTAATTCATAGTTTATTATGCACTAAAAGAATACTATTGATTAAATGCAGTTCTCACTAAAGACCTGAGAATCTGTAGGAGCATAGTATGTGTCATTGAATACTAAATACACATTTCTGGCAGTACATAAATATCTACATTTATATTTATTTGTATACCATCATATGCATAGAACATTTTTGCTATTTTGGCCAAACCTGGAACTCGATCCCAGGTCTTGGGATCCACTTGGCACCTGCATGGGCTAGATGCTGCCATGCTGACACTCACCCCTTCATGAATTGGGCCTCCTAGTCCCTCAGTCAAGGTCCCATCATTGCCAAAAGTTTCTTCCTGGTGTAAGATTCCATGTGTGCATCTGTTTTCCTTTTCTGTGCAAGTGCTAGGTGTCACGTATGATGTACATATTATGTCTGCAAAGTTACATGCTATGGAATAGATTGGGACAAATGTAATAAATGTTATAGGTGTACTCACAGTCCATAAAATAAATGCTAAATCAATCAATCAATCAATAATATAATATAATGAATCACTCCAACAAACATGATTTAAAATGAATATAGAGATATAACTCAAATATTTAAAATGTCTATAAATGTTATGTTTTTCAGTACTGGTGCTTGAATTCAGGCCTAGGGAAGAGTTGAGAAGTGCGTGCATGATTCACATAGGAAATGATAGGCAAGATCTTAATTAAGACTGCATGAAGTGGAAGTGGCGCTGTAGCTCAAGTGGTAGAGCGCTCGCCTTGAGCTGAAGAGCTGAGGGACAGCGCCCAGGCCCAGAGTTCAAGCCCTACGACCGACAAAAAAAAAAAAAAAAAAAAAAAGACTGCATGAAGTGTGACAATACTTACATTAAGAAATCGAAGCATTGGGAAAGATCCAAGAATCGGTAGTCACATGGAAGATAGGATTCCAACACAGGTGGCCACATCTCCTACTCTATACAAACAGGCATTTATTAGCATATTAATTTCAGCTTATGAATGGATGAATATGTTGCTCCACCCCCACCCTGGGGCTAGATCTCAGGTCCTGGGTATGGCCTACCTTCTTAGTGGCTCACAAGTTGGTGTGCTCATGTGGACCCATTTGGCAGTTGGTTCTGCTAGGCCCTGAGTTCAAGTTCCAGCACTGCCAAAAGATTCATCCTGATGTGAGATGCCAAACCTTGCAGATGTTTTCCTATCCTGTGCAAGTCATGGGTCACAGCTAGGATCTAGAAACCATACGCAACTCTACACCCATGGGAATAGGTTGTCATCCATGTGAGCACAGTTATATATGCCATCTTATACTCAATAAAATACACAATACATAGATGAATAAGACCCAACATAAAAAGATTAACTACACTAAAAACAAGGTGCATACCACACCTGTATGTATATAGAGATCCTATGTTTAAAAGAGATGGGCTTTTCCAGTCCTGGGGATTCAAATCAGGTCCAGTACCAGGCCTGACCTTTTAATCTTCAAAGATGGTGAGCTTCCCTTCCCCCACAGTGCAATATAGTTACCCAAATGGCACAAATTCTGAGCTAGGGTTCTTCATTCATAGTTTTTTCATTTTTTTTTTTTAACCATACCGGGGCTTGAACTCAAGTCGTGGCAACTCTGCTGCAGCTCTGATCATCCTAGGCTGCAGTCTCTAGACCCACAGCCAGTCCTCAAACCCTTGGACTCTGGGGTTTGCTGGAAAAAAAAACCCTCAAGGGGAAAAAAAGCGGCGGTAAATTCCACCTGGCTCTTCTATGTTTATTTTCTTTTACATGGTGACCATTCTGTCTCCGAACATGGTTGCCTGCAGAGTGAAGGTGACCTGGCATGGCTGAAGGCCTGCTGGTTTTTGGGGGAGCCACAGGCTAACCAGACAATGAAGGCCCTGAGGACGAATCCCAGTCAGCCCTGTTACGATGAGGGAATGGCGGGAGATTCTGGGACACTCGTTTCCGGACTTAGGAAGAGTCATGGAATGCAATCAATCTCATCCTTGAATGAGTAGTTCCTGCTTGATGTGAGTAGGAAATGATAGGCAAGACTCATGGGGTATTGATTATTTTTAATGAAGAGTTGATGAAACATGACCATAATCATCACAGTCATGAAATGGAGGCATTGGGGAAAATCCAAGAATCATTAGTAACAAGGTAGATTGGATTCCATCACTGGTCCCCATCCTACTCTATACAAATATGTACTTACTACCTTCAGGTTATAAATAGATGACTATTGTGCTCCTCCTTCTCTCCTCCCCCTCCCCCACGGGCCTCAATCTCAGGTCCTGGGAACGACCTAGCTCCTTAGTGGCTCACAGGCTGGTTTGCTTACCTGGACCGATTTGCCTATTGGGCCTGCTCATCCCAGAGGTCAGATCCCAGAACTGCCATAAGATGAATCCTGATGTGAGAAGCCAATCGTTGCACCTGTTTTTCTGTCCTGTGAAAGTCCTGGGTCTCAGCTAGGATGCAGTATGCTATATAGGCAACTCTATATTCATGGGAATCAGTTGCCATCCATGTCAGCACAGTTATAGCTGCCATCATATTCAATAAAATACAAAATGCATCCATGACTAAGACACACAATAAAAAGAATAACTACGCTGAATGCATGATGTAAAGAGAATTCCGATGGGTAAAGTAGGTGAGTATATGATTTTTGCCAGTGCTTGGGCTTCAGTTCAGGCCCTGGGACTAGGCCTGACCTTGTATTCTTCAAGGATGGTGAGCTTCACCTTCCCCCACAGTGCAACAAAGTTACCCAGACCTGAGATGGAATCTCAGAGGTGTCAGAAAAATGGTGAGAATTCTGAGCCAGGGTGTGTTATTATTATTATCATCATTATTATTATTATTATTGCCAAGCATGGGATTTGAACTCAGTTCATGACAACTCTACCTCAGCTTTGATCACCTTAGGCTGGTGGGCTCCCTTGGGCCTGTAGCCAATCTTGATCCTACGCTCTTAAATTTGCATGAACAAATGACAGAAAAAATGTTTCAGGATGGATTTTTTATATTTTCTTCTTTTGCACGGTGACCATCCTGGGTCTGAATTACATGGCTGCAAAGGGTACTTCACCTTGCATTGGGGAAGGTTAATGGGCTATCAGGGAAGAAATAGGCCCATGCGGCAACATAGGCCTTGAGCTTGAATTCTGGTCCTGACTCCTACCACTGGGGGAGATCCCAAAATACTTGTTCCTATGCATGGGAATAACAATGAAATGTTAGCAAACTCATGATTGAATGAGAAGTCTCTGCGTGTATTGGTCTAGTCCAAAATTAGATGCAATGATCCTAGGATGATGATTCATCCTAATGAATGGTTTATTAAGCATGAAAAGAATACTATTCCCTCAATGGTGGCATAATAAATACCTAAGAGGTAGTAGGAATGTAGTTGATGTCATTGAATCCTAGGTAGATGTCTCTGGCACTCGGTACAAATATATATTTATTGATGTTCTACCACCTGTCTACCTATCTATGGCTATTTTGTCCACCCCTGTGGCTCAATCTCAGGGTCTGGAAATTCCCTGGCAGCTTCATTGGCTAGAGGTTGCCATGTTGACACACCGATTCAGGGTCTGAATTGGGTCTGCCAGGCCCTGAGTTCAGATCCCATCACTGCCAACAATTGGATCATGGAGTAAGAAGCTGAGTGTGATACCTGAGTGTGATTCCTTTTCCCTGAGAGGCCTGGGTGTCACACATGATGAAGAACATATCTACAAATCTAGATACTATGTGATGGGTTGTCATCAATATCATAAATGGAATATGTCATCACAGGCAATAAAAAAATCTCATATCTAAAATACAATTGGATCTCAAAAAATTAAATCCCCCAACAATAAATCCTGAAAGAAACAACTGCCCAATAAATAAGTGGGCTAAAGTCTTAAAGAGATTTTCTCTGAAGAGGAAAGAAGCATGTACAATAGACACATGAAGAAATGCTCAACCTCCCTAGCCATAGAAGAAATGCAAATCAAAACAACATTGAGATACCACCTCACCCAGTTAGAATGGCTATAATCAAGAACTCTAATATCAACAGATGCTGCAGGGGATGTGGACAGAAGGGAACCTTACTGCATTGTTGGTGGGAGTGTAAACTTGTTCAACCACTTTGGAAAGTAGTATGGAGGTTCCTCAAAAGACTCCACATAGAACTACCCTATGACCCAGCAATCCCACTTTTAGGCATTTACCCAGATGTTTACAAACAAGACCACACTAAAGCTACCAGCACAACTATGTTTATTGCAGCACTATTTACTATAGCTAAGATATGGAACCAACCCAGATGCCCCTCAGTAGATGAATGGATCAAGAAAATGTGGTATATATACACAATGGAATTCTATGCCTCCATCAGAAAGAATGACATTGCCCCATTTGTTAGGAAATGGAAAGACTTGGAAAAAATTATATTAAGTGAAGTAAGCCAGGTCCAAACATACATAGGTCCCATTGTTTCCCTTATTTGCAATATCTAGTATATGTCTGAGTCAAGCAGAAAAGATCAGATAAGGTGATGTTAGGGAAATGAACCTTAAGATATGTACTCAAATGATTTTTCTCTCTCTTGTGATTGTTTCTAACACATTTATAAGATTATTTCTTTGTTGCTTTGTATGTCCCTCCCCCACAGTATATCCCCTGCATTCATAGTATTTGATGTAGGTATAATTTGGGGAGGGGAAAGGGAAAAACAAATCGTTTAAATAGGGATACAGGTGGACACATTGCAACAATGAGATGTACAAGTCGTTATTTCAAAAATGAACTTTACAACTTTGGTGCGGAGGGGGCCAGGGGGTGGATCGGGGAGGATTGTGGGTGGGGGCTGGGAGGAGGATGGGAAGGGATGGGAAGGGGAAAAAAAGGAGCAGGCTATAATGTTGATAAGAAATGTACTCATTATCTTGACCATGTAATTGTAACCCCTCTGTACAGTATTTTCAAAATAAAAAAATGGAAAATAAATGAATAAAACAAAAATACAATAAATAACCACAATAAACAGGAAGACTGACCATCTATACGTAAGTACAAATCCTTCCTTTAAAATGTATATAAATAGAATGTTTCCTGGGTGGGTACTTTAATTCATGCCTAAGGACCAGGCCTTACTTTCTTGTCTTCAAGCATGGTGAGCTTCCCCTTCATCCACAGTGCTTCAGAGTTACCCAGCCCTTAAATTCAAATTCAAAGGTAGGAGAAACAGCGTGAATTGCAAGCCAGGAGCTATTTTTTTTTTTTATTCCAAACACGGTCTTGAACTCAGGTCATAGAAACCATGCCTCAGCTTTCATCACCATTAGCTGGGATGCAGCCGCTGGAAACAAAGCCTATCCTGGGATCCTAGAACTTTAGGCCTTGTGCGGGGGGGGGGGGGGGAAGGGGGGGAGGGAGATGCACAGAAAAAAAGTGGTGGGATGGCATTTTTACATTTTCTTCTTTTGCACCGTGGCCATCTGGGTCTAAGTGATCCGGCTCAAAGGATAGTTCACCTTACATTCCTGAAGGCTTGCAGGCTACTGGGGAAGCCATAATCCCAAATAATGATTAGCCAGGCACCAGTGGCTTTCACCAGTCCTCCTTGATACTTACAAGGCTGTGATAGGAGGATTATGGTCAAAGTCACCTTAGGCAGGGAAGTCCTTGAGACCCCTGTCCAACCTCTATGCCAACAAAGCCAGAAGTAGTGCTGTGTGGCTCCAGTGGTAGAGAGCTAATCTTGAGCAAGAACAGCTCATGGACTGTGACCAGATCCTGAGTTCAAGTTTCAGGACTGGCAACAAACACACATACACAACAATCTGTGCAGCCATCTGGCTAAAGCAGGTCCCCTCTTGTCCCCAACTGGATTAGACAGACTTTCCTGGTAAAGGGGCTGCTGTTATCTTGACTCTGTCCATTCTGTCTGCATCACAGGATTCCAAGCACACCCCCATTCTTTCATGGTTCTTTTTGACCAATGGGATACAAGAATAGTGGCCACGCCCACATTCCATGCTTCCCAGTAGCACCAGGGTTTCCCTCTGTTGGGTGACACCACTACCAGCAGTTGAGGAAAGTAGAGGTGGCTGAGTGGTGAGCAAGAGACTCCAGGTGACTTTGAGGTAGAGTAGGAAATGATGTCCTAGTCGGTGAGTGGGAGAATAGAGGATTTCCTAGAGACTGGGAATGTGGCCAGCCCAACTTTCCCGTCCTGGCGCTCAGATGTCTGAAACAATAAGAATCAATGAGAGAACTGTAGGCAAGAAACTACCACAAGGACACCAGCAGTATCCTCCCGACAGACCTGAAACATTCAAGAAAACAAAGAACACGAAAAAGAGAGGAATCCCCAAGACAAACACCACTTGTGAGCCGGATTGAATGGAGAGTCAGGCCAAAGGTGATGCCGACCATGGGCCTACCTTGCCTTTGGACACAGTCACAGCCACCAGGGTCCAGAGAGTCAAGGGTCCCAATACCACCAAGGATCCACAGAGTTGCTACCTGCATGTGGTGCCCACCCTGGACAACAGAAAAGAAGAAACCAGGCACTCTGTGCCAATATCCAACCACTGAAGCAGGGAAAGACAGACCCACAGGATCAATGGAAGTAAGAGAGGGAGAAGATAGACCAGATACATGCAGCACCAAAAATGGAGGTAGAGACCCACGAGGCACCCATGCAGTGGTTGGTTTCATCAGAAAGCGACTTACAATGTGCACTGGCCCAAGTGCAGCAAGCCACTGGTGACAGAGAAAGGGAGCACGAAGTTCTCACCAGCTCCCTGCAAGCTACAGAGTGGCATGTGGCAGAGCTGGAGATAGCGGCTTCTGCGGTCATTGCTGCAAACATCCGAACTATGAGGAGTCCCTCATGGTATGTAAAAAGCAGATGCTGGTCCTGAATGAGCTGTTTTGGGAGAAAGCCCAGTGCATGCACTTGCTGTCCTAGGAGATGCTGGAGAAGAGGAGAGTTCTGCGGGAGCTGTTGTCACTCCTCCCAAAAGAAGGCACAGACAGCAGTCTCCCTATGCCAGCACAGGCTGAGCCCCCACCACCAACACTGCTTCAGACGCCTCAGGGCCTCTGGTGGGTGAAATGAGGGAGGAGCAGAGAGGTTTTGAAGAATTGCAACTTGAAGACAGCATGGAAATTGTCAGAGGAGAGGTCAGGGTTCCCGACCCCATAGTGGACTCCCCCAGGGAGCACATCCTGCCCCAGATGCCCCACATCCAGATCCGCCCACAGCTCCCAGGCTCAGGGGAGGAATGCTCCCTCACTTTCTCCTGTAGACTGATGCAGATGATGACTCTCTATGTGACATACTGACTCTCAAAAGCCTTGGCAACCACCAGATATAGGTGACCAAGTGGCTTTCTCTCAGGCCTCCATCTGCCGGGTGAAGGGAAGGATAAACTGGGGGTAGGGTAGGGCAGAGGCTGCAGGGAGTTGGCCTAAACTCAAGGGACATCTAATGGCCCATTGGTGGCCAGGAAAGAGACCCATGTTATGCTTATCACAAGGAATAAATTGTTTTCAAACCAAAAAAAAAGCCTAAAAACAAATATTTGTTCTTCCAGCCTTGAGGCTTGAACTCAGGGCCTGGCCACTCTCCCTGAGCTCTTTTTGATCAAGGCTGGTCCCACCTCCCCTTCCGCTTTTTCTGTGTGGAATAGAACCCAGGGCTTCAAGCATGCTAGGCGAACACTCTACCACTAAGCCACATTCTCAGCTAGGATGATTCTCCCCGCTCCCAAACCCATATGGCCATTCCTCAGATAAATAGGAAGTATGGGCTAGGATGAATATGAAACACAAATCTGGTTCACACCAAAATATTCCCTTGCCCCCTCTTCCCACACCCTTAGTTGAAGTTTCTCTTCTAAGATTGAGGGATAAGAGAGGGAGAGGGGAGTCCCAAGAGAGTACCAACAACAGTGGCCCCCTGAGTCCCACATCCTTCCCCACACAAGTGGTCCTCCAGATTCCAATCTTACCTGACAATGTGAAGTCTACACTGTCTTTCCACCACTGCAAGGCTCAGGATGAAATAAAAGTCAGCCATGGCCTCAGCCCACACCCAAGGTGGAAGCTTCTAATCCCAGACCTACTCCCACCTCTGACTGTCCCTATTTAGGCCAGACTCACCACTCACCATTATGTTGGTGGTGATGACCTCATGGATGGATTCCAGGAAGAAGGTCTATGGCAAAGAACAGAAGCAGTAGGGTGAGCAGGGCAGAAAGAGGTGGTGATATTGCTCTGGAATCTTCCTTGGATCTCTCCCATCCAGCCAGACCCATGCTGATCCAAAGCACAGACAAGGCCAGGGGTGAGAAGAGATGGAGGAGCACAGGACTAAAGGAGGTACTGCTTTGTCTTGGAGGACTTGATTAATTCCAATTATAATTAATTCCAATTATATTTGGCCCATGCCAATCCCAAAGGCTGCATGCAATGCCTCTCCTTGTTGTTGGCCGTGAGTGCTGTCCCTGAGCTCTTTTTCTCAAGGCTGGCACTCTACCACTTGAGCCACAATGCCACTTTTGTTTTCTGATGGTTCATCGATAAGAGTCTCATACACTGTCCTGCCCAGACTGGCTTGGCACCATGATCCTCCAGATCTCAGCTTCCTGAGTAGTTAGGATGAACAGGCATGAGCCACCAGTGCCCAGTATGTGATGCCTTTTGAAGGAATCTTGGTGAGTCTGTAAAGGAGCCCCAAAGGGCTTGGATAGACCATGACCCAATCAAGGAGCTGGTATGGGGGAAGGTTGACCTTCTAGCCATTCTGTTCCCCCAAAATTGAAGATGCCAGGTGATGTTGTATACACCAAACCCCTAGGCCAGCAGCCACCAGGCTTATTGGGGAAATAGTACAGAATACCCAAAGACTGCAGTGTAGAAATCTCTGATTTTGCATGCATGTTGTGTGTGTGTGTGTGTGTGTGTGTGTGTGTGTGTGTGTGTGTGAACTAAGGGCCTAGGCTTTATCCCTGAGATTTCTTGCTGAAGGCTAGTGCTCTGCCACTTGAGCCACAGCCCCACTTGATTTTTGATGGTTAATTGTAGGTAAGAGCCTCAATGACTTTCCTCTCCAAGGTGGCTTTGAATCATGATGGGGGCCCCAGGGAAGCAAGAGTAAACACCACTCGCAAGTACTATCCCTATTGTGGGCTACTCCTGCTCCCTGGTGGCCACACACGGAACATGCAGCCCCATGCCATTATCCTTTAGAGTTCAATTTGGGCAAGTTACTAGGGCCAAGCTGACTTTTGCTCACCCTGATTGCTGATGCCAGAGCAGGTCTGTTCAACCCTAGGCCAAGAGAGCTCCAGGAAGCCTGGCTTTCCAGGGACACAAGGAAGGGAAAGGTCAGCTCCAGGTTGAGCTAATATCCTTTGCCCATGGATACCCCAACTTGTCCTTACTTATCACCATAAGACCTGTGAAAGAACAACCCCCCCCCCAAAATTGGATCTGTGCCTCCAAGTGGTAGAGCTCTAGCATTGAACCAAAGAGCTCAGAGACAGGGCCCCCAAACATTGAATTCAAGACCCCCAGCTGACCTTCCCCCATAAAACACAGCTTGTCTAAATGTGAACTAGTAGGATTTGTGCAGTGTTTCTGAAGAATGGTGATACTGAAGAAAGCACCCTAATTCTAATGACAGCTGAACTTGTGACATACAGCTATGTGTTGAGTCCTTCACAGGGCACCATTTGCTGGGTCCTTCCCACATGGGAGTTTTGTGCTGAGTCCTCAAAAACGTGCTGTTTGCTGAGTCATCCTAAAGGATGCTATGTGCTGAGTCCCTGAGAAGATTGGGCCATTCCGGGTTTTTCAAAGGGTTCTGTATGCTGAGTCCATTACACAACGTACTATATGCTGAATCCTTCAAAAGGTGTGGTGTGCTAATGCATCCCAAAGGGTCCTGCTATGTGCTGAGCCCTTGAGAAGAGAGGGACAAGGTGTTTTTTGAGTGCTGTGTGCTGAGTCTTTTACACAGGGTCCTCTGTACTGTCCTTTAAATGGTGCTATGTGCTGAGTGCTTCCACAGTGTGGTATGTGCTGAGTCCTTCAAAATTGTTCTGTGTGCTTAGTTTTTTGGAGGATGCTGTGCACTGTGTGATTTACACAGCGTGCTTCAACACAGGGTGTGATGAGTCCCTGGGAAAGAGTGCTATGTGCTGAGTTTTTCAAAGCATGCCATGCACTGAGTCCTTTACACTGGGGGTATGGACTCCCTCCTTCAAAGGGTGCTGTGTGCTGAGTACTCTACCCAGCATACTACATGCTGAGTCCTTCAAAGGGAGCTGTGTGCTGAGTCATTTACACAGGGTGCTTTGTGCTAATTTTGGAAGAGTGCTGTGTGCTGAGACATCCCAAAGGGTGCTATGTTCTGAGTCCTTGAGAGGTGGTTATCCCCATCTCACACACACACACACACACACACACACACACACACACACCAACACCAACACAAACACAAACACACATACACACACGAGAGTGGAGGGGGATGGAGGAGACTCTCCTCCAGGGGTGGGGCTGAGGGGAGATTCGATCCCATAGGCTGGTACTGGGGGTGGGGGGTAGTGCTGAGCTGAGGTAAGGCTGCAAGTGCCATGGTCTAGGAGCCTCAGGACCCAGTCAGGGCTGCAATTGTGGCCAGGGGTGGGGGCGGGGCATTGGGGAGCAGGCACGGGGCCCTGGGGCACACTTTTGTGGCAGCAATGGCCAGGAGCCCAAGGGGGCAGGGGTGTGTGCTCAGCAGGGGCAGGGTGGCCCAGGAGAGAGCTGGGAGAAGTGCGAGCATGAGCACTAGCACCCGTGGAAACGGCTTCAGTGGCTGGCGGCTGCTCCGATCATAGTGTGGGTCCTGGGTGGGAGCGCAGAGAATGCAGAGCCTGCATGGCAGGCACATTGCCACATGTAGCCCCTCGGAGGTGCCCAGCCACGGTGGCCCTGAGTCTGAGGTCCCGGTGCAGAGGCAGTGGCTGCTGAGACAGCAGCGGCCACAGGTTAGGAGGCCGCTGAGGCTGGGATGGTGGCTGAGGAGGAGCAGAGGCTGTGTGCAGCTCCACCACATGCCCAAGCTGCATTTCAAACATGGCGCTGCTGGCTTGGACCCGCAGAGCCTCTAGCAGTCACCTGGCGGAGCTGGTGCGCCCCTGGCCTGCTTGTGATCCTGACTTGGTTCCAGCCCTAGGTCCTCAGACTCCTGGCACACACCCGGAGATGCAGCCTACAGCTTCTCCCAGCAGCTCAAGTGAGTGGCCGACCTGCACTCCCGCACTCCATGACCCCCCACTACTGTAACACCTCGTCCCCCACTGTACCCTTCCTCTCCACCCTCACGGACCCAGACCCTTGCCTCTCCCCTCCCAGTCCAGTCCTGCCTGTGCCTCCCCGTGCCCCACAGTCTGTCCTGGCTCTGCCACAAATGCACCCAAGGGGTGGGGAGTGGAGATGGGTGTCCACCCGGGGATCCCACCCTCATCCCTAGATGCCAGTGTCCCAGGAAAAGGGGAGCCACAGGGATGGGTGAAGAGGGGGCACCACAGAGCACCTACCCTGGAGCAGTGGGAGCCACACAGCCTTGCATCTGCATCCTTTCTCTCCCTGGTGGGAACCTGGTGGCTTTCGTCAGAGATGGGGAGCAGCACCCCACACCTCCCTTCTTAGGTCTTTTCCTTTTTGCTGGGGAGGGGGGTGTTGGATACAGAAGATAGGCCCCCCTTGCTGTGTGAGCCCTTGTCTTCTGTGCTCAGTTACCCTTTCACCTGAGGAAATTCCCAGAAGAGCCCACTAGAGAGGTGAGGGCACTGGGGTCAGATAGAAGGTGGGTATTTGGGAGAAAAACACACCCCCTCTGACAGACACACAACCGTCCTGTACCCCCAACCCCAGCTGTCAACAGTTCTGACTGGGTGATCACATCTCCCAGTTCTGCCAGCTTCTTCTAGTGCTCCCAGTCCATCTGGTCTCCTTGTCCTCCCCAAGAATCTGCCAAGTTGCCCAGAAGTATGTAGGCTGGAAGTAGGGAGTCCATCCATGTATATAGCCTTTAGGACCTCATCAAAGTCCCCAACAACGCCCCCACCCCAGGTCAGACACCTCTCTGGAGGCACTATGACCCCCTGCTTTGTTTTCTGTCCAGGCTCTGAGGAGCCATGTGTTTCGGGACTCCTTCACCCAGTGTCCTGGCCTAGGGATTTGGTGAATGGGGAGTCAAGGCTGGTTGTTCCCAAGGGGAAGGGTCTGGCCCTGGAGAAAGGGGGAGGCAGGTTGGTGCTGCATTATTAGAGCATTGTTCCCCTTGGGTGGTTGCCCCCGGTTCTGACTAGGGAACTCCAGTGCTTGAGCTGGTACATTGCCCAGATGAGAAACCATCAAATTCAGGAGAGGCACTGCTCTGAGTCTGTGTGTTAGGTGTGTATGAGAGAGAGAGAGAAAGAGAAAGAGAGAGAGAAAGAAAGAGAAAGAGAGAGAGACAGAAAGAGAGAGAGAGAGACAGAGACAGAGAGAGAAAGCGAGAAAGAGAGAGAGACAGAGAGAGAGACAGAGAGAGAGAGATCATCTTTCTCATTGTACAGTCAGCATGTCTAAAAAGAGCAAAAGCATTTTTGGGGGGGTGTCCGGTTGTGGGGTCTGAACTCTAGGCCTGTGTGCTGTCCCTCAGCTCTTCAGCTCAAGGCTAGCACTCTACCACTTGAGCCACAGCGCCACTTCCGACTTTTTTCTTTTGCTTATGTGGTGCTGAGGAATCGAACCCAGGGCCTTGTGCATGCAAGGAAAGCGCTCTACAACTGAGCCACCTTCGTAGCTGGAGCAAAAGCATTTTATTTGTGTGCATGTGTGTATTTGTTGTTCTTTTTTCATTAATGCCCAGTATGAGCCCAGCCACAGTTTTTGTTTTCTCTTTCACAGTGTCATGGATCCTTTAGAGAAGGTTTCATTAGATGTTCCTTCCCACCACTTTCTTCCCCTTTCCTGCAGCCCACAGTAACTGCTGGGCCTGTGTGGGTCTCTCCTAGGAGGCCTGTGTGAACCACAGACGAGTGTGGATACCTGCCCTTCTGTCTTTAGCCAGAAGGCTCATGAGGTTACTGTGACCACAGCCGCACTCTTCCAGCCCGACAGTCGGCTCTCATGTGTATAGTTGGAGCTAATTCAAAGTTGGGAATGTGTCTGCCAAACATAATTAGGGAATGAGATAGGGGGTGTATGGCAGGGGCTGTGAAACTAGGAGGGTCTGGGAAGTGATGAACGGTGAGACATGGCAGATGGTTCATCACGACTGAGGATGAGAGGGGAATCTTACCCAGGGCATTGACGGTGTCCATGGGCATCTGATCAGGGGGCTCCAGGCCCCCAATGGTGGCATGGATTTCCTCCCAGGGCAGTGTACTGGTGGGCAGTCCTCCCTGGAGTCCTGCAGACTCCAATCTGTGTCCCTCCTGAGCTGTTTCCAGCTGGGCAATGGTAGGCAAGTGTGTTCCCCCTGCTGGAGCCTGCTTGGGATCAGGACATGGCAGTTATCTAAGGCTTTCTGAATGCCATTTTCTGTAACCTGCTGTAGGCTGTCTGGAAGGAAAAGTGGACCCCTGACTTTGGAACCCATTAAGTTTGATTGGGACAAGTGAAATGCCAGCTTTTCCAGGGTTTTTTTCTTTTTTCTTTTTTCTTTTTTGTCAGTTGTGGGGCTTGAACTCTGGGCTTGGGAGCTGTCCCTCAGCTGTTTAGCTCAAGGCAAGCACTCTACCACTTGAGCTACAGTGCCACTTCCGGTTTTCTGGTGGTTTTATTGGTGATAGGAGTCTCATGGCCTCACCTGCCCGGGCTGGCTTTGAACCGCGATCCTCAGATCTCAGCCTACTGAGTAGCTAGGATTTTAGGCGTGAGCCACCAGCGCCCTGCAAGGGTTTTTTTCTTGAAGCTGGCAATTTCTACTTAACACCTGGGATTCTGGGTCAAATTAGGTGGACCTTTCAGCCACCAAACAATGACGTTCAAAGCGGCACAGGCAGAGTTCCCAAGCCAGATGGTTTCCTGCTACGAACATCGTGCCTTAACTGCCTTTCTCCGGCAGCTGCTGATTCTTCTCCGGCTCTCTCTAGGGTGACCACCACAGTTGAGGATGTCTTGGGGAGCAGAGATTGTGACCTCGCCATCCGCAGCCTGTCAGCTGTGAGCAGAGACAATTCCCAGCACTTGCACTGGAATCTGGGAGATTCAGAGACCTGGAATGCCTCAAGGATCCTTTCTCTGCAACATGAAACTTGGGGGCCAGATCTAGTGGACCATCCTGTCTGCCCCAGGGAGTGGAGAGGAGGCCCATTGAGCCTGGCGTTCACCTCACAGCAACCTTGTTCAAACCTGAGTGGGGAGTGGAGTGCCACAGAGCTGGTCAGTGGCTGGACAGAGATCTTTGAGAAGATAGACATCCCAGAGGCCCTGGAATCCAGTGAGGACATCATGGCTCATGTCCTTGGAACCAAAACAGTTAAGTGCGGTGACACCAGGAGGGTGGGAAGAGGGAGGAGGGAGAACTGTTGGAGAGCTACTTCAGGCTTTGCCCCCACCCAGGATGCTTACCTGAATTAGATGGGACTTGTCTGTAGTATTGTCATAGACAGATGCTCATTTATTTATCCAACATACCGTTACAGCATGTGCCAAGCCCGGGGCGGGGGGGGGGGTCATACATGATGAAAGTTTCCAGTGCTAGTTCCACAGCACATGAAGAAATCTTGGTTTGGGCTGGATACCATTGCTTCACTCCTGTCATCCTACCTACTTAGGAAACTGAGATGGGAGGATTGAGGATTAAGGCCCATGCAGGAAATCCTATAAGACTAACTAAATACCAAACTAACTACCAACTAACTACCAACTAACTACCAAAAAGAAAATGCCAGAAGTGGATGAGTGGCTCAAGCCATAGACTGTTGGCCTTGAGTAAAAAGGCTCAGGGACAGCACCCAGGCTTTGATTTCAAAGCCTAGGGGTGACACAAAGAGAGGAAAGAAAAAGAGAGGAGGGAAGGATGGAGGGAGAAAAGGAGAAAAGGAAGGAAGAAGGGAGCATGCAAGTCTTGGTTTGGAGTCCCTGGATCAAGGGAGCCAACCATTCACAATCTCTGTGGGGACAGTCTCAGAGCCTAAAGCCAGTATGTAGGACCAATCCACTGTCCCCTCAGCAACTTCATGACATCCTGGATCTGAGTTGTCGGCCACTGCAGAGGGAAACAGCCTGGGGTAGAACCTAGGGCTCAGGATGGATCACCGAGTTTCAATCTCCCCTGGCTCACTGAGTTTATTTTCTGGTCAGATAAGAAGAAATTGTCCAAAGGCTAGGGAGGATAAGGTGAGGGAGTGTCCAGAGGGGGGTGGCAAGGGATAAGCAGGAACATGAAGAGGGAGGATGATCCCAGATCAGGTGTGTCAGGCCATTGAAGCCATGACCTCACCTGACAACCTAGACCATCCAAGATAGAGCCTTCAACCCAGCCACATGGCTATTAAAAGTCCTGGCACTCTGGGTTCACCGTTGACGACCTCGCTGTCGTCCACTGCAGGATGCCTGTGCAGTACATCCTTGGGGACTAGAACTTTTGTTGGCTCAATCTGAAGATGACACTCCCAGTGTTCATTCCTTCACCAGAGACAGAGGTAACCAGACCACTGGCACAGGACAGCCAGGGAATGAGGGCAGGAGTCAGACCCGTGTTGCCCCCAGACTTCCTCTTAGGGGACTCTAGGGCCCGTGAATACCATTCTCAGAGGTAGAGGTGGGTCTCCTTGCTGGCTCAGCCTTTAGTCTAGATAGCAGATGAGGGATTTAGAGAGGGCCGACTGAAGGTTGAGGCTGGTGAGAATAGCAGAGGCACTGGGCTCTGAGCAGGGTTGTTTCTTTGAGGATACTCAAACCCAGGAATATTACTGAGATGGATCAGCCTTTTTCTCCTTCTCAAGAGAGAGGGACCTAGAGCCCTCCAGTCTGTATCAATTGGCTGAGAAATTCATTCATTCCAATATCCTTTGGTTGGATAACTAGATCTCACCTGACTGCCCAGTGTCAAGGCAGGACAGTGAGAGATCTTGACTCCTTGATGAGGTCATGGGATTCTCAGTATGAGATCGTACTTGAATGTCCTGACTTGTTTCATGGTCAGTCCCATCTAAGACTGCCATGATCTAGGACATAGAGTCTAGAGAATCAGCAGGATGGAGTCTATTCTGTGAGTCTGTAGTATTATGTGTGAGCTTTGAGCTCCCGTGTGCTCACCTGCTTCCCTTTTTTTGGTGGGTCTATGCTAGCAAAAGCTTAAAACTAGGGCCTGGGTCCCATCCCTTGTTTCATGCTCAAAGCTAGCACTCTACCATTTGAGCCACAGCTCCACTTGCAAGGTTTTTGGGTGTTTAATTGGAGATAAGAGTTCTCAATGACTTTGCTGCCTAGAGTGGCATTCAATTGCAGTCATCATATCTCATTCTCCTGAGAGGATAAGATGACAGGCATGGAAAAGCATCTTTGGCAGGGTGCCAGTGGCTCATGGCTGTCATTCTAAGTCCTCAGGAGCTGAATCTTAGGATCATGGTTCAAAGCCAGCTTGGGCAGGAAAGACCCTCAGACTCTTCTCTCCAATAAAGCAACAGAAAACCGGAAGTGGTGCTGTGGTTCTAGTAGTAGCGTGCTGGAATTGAGCCTAAGAGCTCAGAGATAGCACCCAGGCCCAGAGTTCAAGCCCCACAACCAACCAAAAGAAAAAAGTAAAACATCTTTGCCTGCAAAGGACATTGGAGGTGTGTTTGTGTGTGTATGTGTATGTGGGGGGTGTGGTAGACATTTAGCGCCCTGCTCATTCATCGTTTTAAATGGATTGTCCCAAACTCTTAGTTCATGTCAGCTGATTCTTGACCACAGGTGAAGCTCTGGGTTGGATGTCGACCATCGGACCTCAGTCTCCTCATGGGACAGTTGTGAGGAAATAAGAGACTAATACAGAGGGATCTTTGGAGCAGTGCCAGGCACAGAGGGAGCAGGTGTCAGATACAGTTCTCAACAATTCTGTGAGCATATAACAGGAAGTTAGCAAAAAGGGCTCAGATGGTGTCTGTTTTTAATAGTGCAACAGGTGTGGGAATATGAAACAAAACCTGTCTGTCATTCATCATTACCCTATTCCCATGAGGAAGGGATCCTTCACTCTATTCATTTTTCCAGCTGGGGAAAATGAGTCATGGAGAAGCCAGGTGACCTACTCATGACCCCTTGCTGACATGAAGCTAGGCCTGATTTCTCTGCCATGCTTCCTAGGACTGTGGGTGTTATTCAGTCCACTACTTGTGGTGGGAAGTACACTTCTTGTCATTTGTGGGGTTTGAATTCTGGATCTGGATGCTGTCCCTGAACTCCTCAGATCAAAGCTAGCGCTCTACCATATGAGCCACTGCATCACTTCCGGTTTTCTGTTGGTTCTTTGAGGATAAGTGTCTCACAGATCTTCCTGCCAGGGCCAGCTATGAGCCATGATCTTCACATCTCAGCCTCCTGTGTAGTTAGGATTATAGGCCTGAGCCACTGGCACCTGGCTTAAATGTAATTCTTATCTCCCATAAACCACCTCCATCCCCAAACCCACACATAAGTCAGATGTGCTGTGGCTCAAGTGGTAGAGCCTCAGCCTTAACAAAAGAAGCTCAGGGATGAATTAGGCCTTGTAGGTTGTGAGTGCAGATGCCAGCACTCACAAAAATTGATTCATAGAGTAAGAAACTCTTGGTGACCCAGGTTTTCCTTTGCTGTGAAAGTCCTGGCTGTCAGGTGTGAAGTTTCACACATAGGCAAATCGATCCTATGTAATAAATGTAATAAATAGTCCATGTGTAAGAACAGTCAAGAAAATAAATGGTAAATAAATGAATAAAACAAAAAAAAATGAATAGCTACACTAAGCACAATATGGTGTCAATATTTGGGGCTCAATCTCAGGGCCTGGCAACAACCTGGAAGCTGAATTGGCTAGAGCCTGCTGTGCTGTCAGCCACACATAAATGAATTGAGCATTCTAGGCCCTGAGTTTAAATCCCAGCACTGACAATAATGTAATCAAAGAGTGGGAAGCCTAGTGTGACACATGATTTTCTTTTCTTTGAAAGTGCTCAGTGTCAGGTAGGATGTATAATTTGGATGCAAATCAATATGCTATGTAAGTAGAATGTCACAAAGGTAAAAGAAGTCATAGATGGAAGAATTGTCACTACAATAAATGATAAACAGATTGAATTAGTAATGAATCATTCTAGGATAAAATTAGATGAGGGAATTATAGGATGTGGATTAAGTTTAATTAATATTTTATTAAGTATTAACAGAATAAAAATTGCATGGAGACATAAATACCTAATAATTGGTAGTAGTACATGATGCATAATTTAATAACACATAGACATCTGTCTCATTCTCTAAAATATTTAATTATATGTATGGATGTATGTACATATATGATAAACAATAACAGGATACTGAGTATTAATTAATGCTTTATTAATTGTTAGCTGGGACACATCAATAAATGGAGATATAATTTAATACCTAATAATTGATAACAATATTATCTATAATGTAATAATATAAACATCTCTCTTTTGTCTATATAATATTTATATACAACAATCTATCTATTTATACCTCCTTTACTCCTGGGGCTCTGTGATTGAGTGCTCCCCTAGTGAACACAAAGCCCTTGGTTTGATTCCTCAGTGTCACATAAGCAGAATACCTGGAAGTTTTGCTGTCTTTCAATCAATTGAGTGCTAGCCTTGAGCACAAATGCTTAGGGAGAGTGTCTAAGCCCTTACTCAAGCGCCACCACTGCCACCAAAAAATGGTAGAATGTTCTAACTGCAATTATAGAAGGACAGGACTTCAAATACCACAACACGGAACAAGATAGGAGTCTGGCACTGAGAGTTGCCACCTAACCTGACTTAGGCATATGTAAACAGCTGCAACTGAGCTCCACAGAAGCAGATGCTGCTGGCTTACCCCCATCATCCTGGCTGCTTGGGAACTTTAAAACCAAGCCCTGGTAGGAAGTATGTGAGACTCTTGGAGATGTGGCTCTAAGTAGTAGAGCCTTAGCCTTGAGTAAATGTTATTAGAACAGCATCCCCATGCGTTGAGTTCAAGCCCGATGGGTAGCCAGCCCCCCCCAAAAAAAAACCACCCCACTAAACCATTAGATGTGAACTTGTGTGATTTGTGAAATGTTCCTCAAAGAATGGTGACACTGATGAAAGCATCCTATTTCTAATGACAGCTTGTGGAATGGAGCGATGTGCTGAATCCTTCATAGGGTACTCTGTGCTGAGTCTGGCACAGGGTGCTGTGTGCTGAGTTCTTCACAGGGTGCAGTGTGCTGAGTCCTGTATTGTGTGCTGGGTGCTAAGTCTTCACAGGATGTTGTGTGCTGAGTCCTTCAAAGAGTGCCATCTGCTGTGTCCTTCACAGAGTGCATTCTTTCATATGGTCCTTGTAAGAGCTACACAACTGAGATGATTATGCAGACAAGAATATTGAGATGCAGGTATGTCCCCATGGCAGAGACAAAATTATGTATTACTGAAGAGTGGGTGAGTTGTCTACTGCAGACAATTGTTTTGTTTTGTTTTTTCACAGGCATGAACCTTGAACTCGCGGCATAGGCACTGACCCTTACCTCTTGGGCACATGGCTAGCACTCCAACATGTGGAGCCAAGGACCCACTTGCAGTAGAGTGTCACAGCCTAGGGTTCTATAGCTGAGGTCTGTCAGCCTGCCTTCTCAGGAAGCTGAGATCTGAGGATCTGGCTTGCAAACTATGCCAGTCACAAAAGGTCCCATGAGAATATTATCTCCAATTCACCACTAAGAAACCTGAAGTGGAAGCTGGATGCTTGTCACTCATGCTTGTCATCCTAGCGCCTCAGGAGGATGATATCTGACGATCATGGTTCAAAGCTAGCCTGGGCAGGAAAGTCCTCGAGACATTTAGCTCCAATGAACCATGAGAAAACCTGAAATGGTGCTTTGGCTCAAGTGGTAGTGCACAAGACTTGAGGGACAGCACCCAGGCTCAGACTTCAACTGCTACAACCAACAACAACAAAAAAGAAAATAACAAACCTGAAGAAGAGGGCTGGGAATGTGCCTAGGGGTAGAGTGCTTTGCATCTATGACACTCTAGACTTGATTTCTCAGGTACACATCAGTAAAAAAAGCATGAAGTGTCTCTGTGGCTCAAGAGGGAGAGGGCTATTCTTGTGCAAGAGAAATTAGGTACAGTGCTCAGGTCCTGAGTTCAAGCTCCAGGACTGGTATATGTGTGCACGCACGCACACACACACACCCACACACAGACCAGAAGTAAAAGCTGTGACACAAAACGGTAAAGGACTGGGCTCCTACACTGAGCTCATGGTCAGCACCCAGGCCCTGTGTTCAACCCCAAAACCTTGCCACCCAGGGGTCAATTAGGAGAAGTCAAAGGTTTCAAAACCTAATGTGCTTCAGCAGTCCTAGATGACAGGAAGTATGGCGAGATCAGACATGTGCTTGCATTTCCAAAGCTTCGGGAAAGCTAGCAGAGGCATCATAAGCCCATCATCGGCCTCAATGAAACATTTCTTGAGGTTAAGTGCCCTAGTTGTCTGCCAGAAGGACTCCTGAATTATATTGAGCACTGTATCTGAACACCAGAATATAGTCTTACAAAGGCAGGATTAGTGCTGAGAACTTGGCCTACCAAAGGAGGTGGCACACATGCAGGCTTCCTGTTAAAACAGAGCACTGGGGAGAGAGATAGTTTGGGGTACAAAGAGGCCTTTTTGTCCTGACCTTCAGAGCCTGTCCACACTCATCCTCACTAATTGGCCCAGATGTAGTTGTTTCTTACACAGCTGTACAGGATTGAGGCCTTTTGTCTGCCTGTCCAGACAATGAGAGAGACTTCTTCCAGCAGGCCTGGGAGGCAGAGAAACCCTCAGGCTGCACTGGGAACTGTGAGGGGAGCCCAGGAACATGCACTGTCATGAAAGCAGTCTCTGTGTTATGAAATCATTGTATTGAAAACAAATTTTCTAGCTTGGTGCCTTTCATCATAGCTACTCTGGAGCTTCACCTATGGGAATACATCCACACATACACAAAGACATGGAAGCAGGTCCTGGGGTTGAACTATGAGCATAGGCATTGTCCCTGAGTTACTTTTGCTCAAGGGTATTGCATTAACCTTGAGCCACAGCGCCACTTCTGGGTTTTCTGTGATCTCTTAGAAATAACAGTGTCTTGGACTTTCCTATGCTGGCTGGATTCAAACTCAGATTCTCTACATTTCAGATTCTGTACATGTCAGCCTCCTGAGGAGCTAGGAATATAGTCAGCAGCCACTGGCACCTGCCTTTCTTTTCTTCTTCATTTTTTAATCTGGACAATCTGAGTACTTAACAGCATCATTCCAATGCTTTGAATTTATATGTAAACTACCCAATGTTCTTTATAGGTGCTTTCTCTGAGAAGGATTTTCTCTCCTCCTCCTCTGGCCACAGGTTTGAAGCCAAAAGTGAGAAAAGAGTGTGACATGATTTTGGCTGCAAATGTCCACAGGACATGCCAGTTCAATCACTTAGCATTGAGCTGCAGTGAATTTACGGTCTCAGGATGAGAGGACCAAAAGCTGGAGTGATCCTCATGCTTTCTGTATTGCTCCCTAGGCCTATGAAATTTTCTAATAAGTGTGAGTGTTTTCTGTCTCCAACCTTAAGTATCTAGAACACACTAGAAGCATCATCATATTTCCGTTTTTCTCTAGTACCCCTCAAGATTTTGACTAAGGGTTTGTGTGGAGCAGATCCTTGGTGAATCCTGAGGAAAGAAACTTGAAGTCTCCTAAGGAGATCTCAGTTCAAAGCCCACCCAAGCAAGAAAGTCTGTGAGACTCTTATTTCCAATAAACCACCAGAAAAACAGAAGTGAATCAGTGGCCCAGAGGGTAGAGTTCCAGCTTTGAGAAAGAAAGCTGAGCAGGAGATACAAGCCAATCCAGGCAGGAAAGCCTGGCAGACGCTTATGTCCAGTTAACGACCAGATGGCCGGAATTGGATCTGTGGCAGTGGCAGAGTCTCAGCCTTGAGCAAAACAGCTGAGATACACATAGGGCCTGAGTTTAAGCCCTGGGATGTCCACCAAAAAAATTCAAAAAGAGAAGGCCAAGTTTATGTATGAGTGTCCTACCTACTTATGTGTGTATATTACCTCCCTAAGTGCAAACAGATTGTATGCAATGCTTTTCCTTTTATGTACAGATTTATTTTTCAGACAGGCTTGTTGCACATACTGCATCATTCTCTTTTTTTCAGGTCCATGGTTTTGCTCTTCCAGAGTTCCAGGCCTGTGTCCTTATATGGTGCACACTTAAGATCTCAGCAGCCTTTATTTACATTTTATTATGAGACCAAGGCAGGAACCGTCACAAATCAGGCAGGGAAAGAGAAGATCAGGGTTTTTGAAATAACTGATATTCAGAAAATTAAACTTGGGGGATGTAAAATGGTAGCATACTTATGTAGAAACTACCATTAAGAAAAAGATGAGAGGGTTGGGAATGTGGATTAGTGTGAGAGTGCTTGCCTAGCATGCAAGAAGTACGGCATTTGATCCCTCTGTAGCACATGCACAGAAAAAGCCAGAATTGGTGCTGTGGCTCAAGTAGTAGAGTGCTAGAAACATTGCCCAGGCCTTGAGTTCAACTCAAGTACAAGTAACTTCTCATCACCAAGGGAAACCCAGGAAGCTCTTGAACATCTGCCCTTTCAGAAGTGGAAGTCAGAGTGTCATAGACTTTCCTGCCCTGCCTGGCTACACCCTGTGATCTTCAGACCTCAGTCTCCTGAGCTAGGGGATGGGTCTTAGCTACTGGTGCTCTGCTAGGTCAGAAGTGTAATGACATTGACAATACAAGTCAATTGTTTATCACAAAGGGCTTGGGGAACATATTAAGCCTTTCAACAATGGGCCTTTCAGAACCCTGCAGGACACAAGGTTATAATGCTAGAGTCTGAGAGGCTGGGCAGATGGATCTGCTAAACTTGAACCTTGAGCTCTGACTCCAATTCTGGTGTACATCAGAGTTCATTTTCCAGAGAATGTTCTCCTAATTAGCAAATAGGAAAAGTACTTTGATTAACTCTCACTTTTTCCCATTGTGTGTCTCAAACTCAAGCTTGGGCACTGTCCCTGAGCCCTTCATCTCAAGGCGAACACACTACCACTTGAGCCACAGTGCCATGTGGGGCCTTTTGGTGGTTCGTTGGTGATCCGATTCTAACAGGCATTCCTTGCCTAGGCTGTCTTTGAACTGTGGTCTTCAGATCTCAGCCTCCTGAGAAGATAGGGTTCCAGGTATGAGCCACTGACATCTGGCCTATTGGTTTTGCCAGTGCTGGGGCTTGAACTTAGGGGCTGGGTACTGTCTCCGTGCTTCTTTTTCTCAAGGCTTGTGCTCTACCACTTGAGCACTCCACAGCTTCTGGCTTTTTCTGAGTTTGTGGCACTGAGGATTCAAACCCTGGCATTCATGCATGCTGAGCAAGCTCTCTACCACTAAGCCACATTCCCAGTCCCACCCTTACAATTTTATCTCTCAACTTGCCTATCCTCAAGGAAAGGCTTCTGAGTATAAATCATCTAAAGAAATCCCTATAGGAAGGTATTAAAGATAAACAAGTCACAGCTCATATTTGAGAGAGACTGTAAACATGTGAAGGCTGTGACAAATGCCTCCATTTAATTTTGTATCAGGTTTCAACACTTAATAAAGTATTAATGAAAAATGAGTCAATGTCCTAAATTATACTGTGTAATTATATAATAGATGTGCAAAATGTAATGAATATTATGTGTATAATAATACTAATACAATAAACAATAAGTAAATGAAAAAAATTGGAAATACAGAAATACAAAATCAATCATAAAATCACAGTTTGTAATAAACATACACATGTAAAATGTAACATATATTACACATGTACATAAATATTATTTTCCACTATAAGGACTTAATTTAGAACCTGGGAATTGTACCCTGAATTTCTTTTCCTCAAGGACAGTGAGCTTCCCCTTCACCTACGATGCAAAAGAGTTACCCAGATGGTAAGACCAAATCCCAGCAGTGGCAGAAATACTAACCCCAGTTCCAAGACAGTGAGAATTACTTTTAATAGATGCAATTATGTTTATTCAGTTCCAAACTGAATATTTTAAAAGCAGCAGTGTATAATCTTGTATATCTATTCAGACATGCTTCCCTTACCTGCAAAGTGCTTATCTGAGCTCTAAGTTGTTTCCTTTTTTGTACATTTTTTGTTGAAAAATATTGTATAGAGGGATTACAATTACATAAGCAAAGTAATGAGTACATTTACTATTGAGCACTGTTACCTCCTCCTTTGTTTTCCCCTTGCCATCCCTTCCCTCCCACCTCCACAGCTACCCTCCCACTCCCCAGATGAGGTCAGTGACTTAATTTTTTGTTTTTGGCTAGGCACAGGATTTGAACTCAAGTAGTAGAAACTCTGCACCTTCCCTCACATTGCTACAGATTTACCAAGATCCTGAGTTCAAATCCCGGGCTAGGAAAGAAAACTGGCAGAAATTCCAAACCAGGGGGATTATTTTCAATTTATTTAAATTATTTATTTATTTATTCATTTATTCTTTTTTTTTTTTGCCAACCATGGAGCTTGAACTCAGGTTGTGGCAAATATACCTCAACTCTGATTGCCTTAGACTGGACTGCAGCCTCTCACCCATAGTCAATCCTGGGATCCCAGAGGGTTTGCAGGAAGAAAAAAAAAAGTGGGACAGCACAAAAAGTCCCTAGCTGCAGAAGACTGGGGGTTTTACGTTATTCTTTTCTTTACAGGGTGACCATCCTGAGTCAGAATGACATGGCTGCAAAGTGGAGCTGAACTGCTATTCCTGAAGGCTGGTGGGCCATCAGGGAAGCCATTGGCCAACCTGTCAATATAGGCCCTGGGTTAAAAATCTAAGTCCTGACACCTACCAATGGCAGGACATCACAAGACACTCGTTCCTATGCATAGGAACACTGATTGAAAGAGTAGTTCGTGCATCAGTCGAGCCTAAAAGTGGATATAATAATCCTAGGATTCTGACTGATTTTAACTGATAGTTTATTAAGCATGAAAAGAATAATATTACTTCAAAGGCAGTATAATAAATACCTTAGAGTTGGTAGGAATGTAGTAGGCGTCATTCAGTCAGATAGATGGCTCTGGCACTCTATCAATATGTACTAATTGTATACCACCATCTGCCAATCCATTTATCACTGTTTTGGCCAAACCTGGGGCTCCATCTCAGTGCCTGGGAACCACCTCACAGCTTCATTGGCTAGAGGCTGCCGTGCTCACCCTTACCCATTCATGAATTGGGCCTGCTAGGCCCGGAGGTCGGATCCCAGCAGTGCCAAAAGTTTAATCTTGGAGTAAGAAGCCAAATGTGACACATGTTTTCCTTTTCTGAGAGAGTCTTGGGTGTCAGGCATTATAGTGAACACATCTACAAATCTAGATGCTATGTGATAAGAAGTAAACAATGTAATAAACCATATAGGGCTCAAAGAGTCAATAAAATAAATGGTAAATAAATGAATAAAACAAGAAATGAAATGAATAACCATACCAAACATGATATTGTCTGACTATATGGAAGTATAAATCCTGTCTTTAAAATGTAAATAAAATGCATATAAGGAGTATAGTTTGCAGGACTGAGGCTTGAATTCAGGCCTAGGAACAGGCCTGACTTTCTTGACTTCAAGTATGGTGTGATTCCCCTAGCCCCACAGTGCTGCCTATTTACCCAGATCTTGAGTTCATATCCCAGGCCTGGCAGAAAAAATGGCACGAATTGCAAAACAGGGAGATAAATAATTGTTTTAAAAATTTTTTAAATTGTTTTAATTTTTTTAATTTAATTTTTTTGTTTGTTTTTGACCATGCACGTGGCTTGAACTCAGATTGTGACAGCTCTGTCTCAGCTTACATCACACTAACCTGGGGTGTAGCTTCCAGAACCAAAGCCGATCCTGGAATCCTAAGACCTGATGTCTGACAGGAAAACAAAATGAAAATGACAGTAAAAAAATCCGCAAGCCGTACATGGTAGGCGGTTTCTTGGCTATGGTTCCTTGCAAGGTGACCATCCTAGGTCTGAATGACATGGATGCCACGCCCAGGTGACCTGTCATTGCTCAAGGCTGGCGGACTGTCAGGAAAGCCATAGGCCAACACTGCAACACAGGCCCTGAGTTCAAATCCTGGTCCTGACACCTACCAATGGCAGGAGATCCCAAGAGACTCCTGCCTGCGCTTAGAAATTCCGAAGGAGGGGCTGGGAAAGTGGCTCAGTGGTAGAGTGCTTGGGTTGCATGCCTGAGGCCCTGGGTTCGATTCCTCAGCACCACATAAGCAAAAAGAAGAAAGCCAGAAGTGGCGCTGTGGCTCAAGTGGTAGAGCACTAGCCTTGAGCTGAAGAGCTGAGGGACAGCACCAAGGCCCAGAGTTCAGGCCCCATGCCTGCAACCCCCCCCCAAAAAAAGAAAGAAATTCCAATGGAATGGTATGCAACTCATGATTGAATAGTTCGTACAGCAGTCTGGACTCAAATTAGATGCAATAATCCTAGGACACTGATTGAACTTAATTAATGGTTAATTAGGCATGAAAAGAATAATACTCCTTCAATGGAGGCATAATAACTACCTAAGACTTGGTAGGAATGTAGCAGATGTCATTGAATACTAGATACATGGCTCTGGCACTCTGTACTATTATGTATTTATTGGTATACTACCACCTGCCTATCCATGTATGGCTATTTTGGCCCACCCTGGGGCTCAATCTCAGAGCAAGCCAAAAATTTCCTCCTGGAGTAAGAAGCCAAGTGTGACACCTGTTTTCCTTTTCTGTGAGAGTGCGGGGTGTCAGGCATGATGGAGAACAAGTCTGCAAATCTAAATGCTATGTGATAGGGTGTAAACAATGTAATACATGGTTAGGTGTCATCACAGTCAATAAAATAAATGGTAAATAAATGAATAAAACAAAAAGTACAATGAATAACCACACCAAACATGATATAGACTGAACACCTGTCTGGAAGTTCAATCCTATCTTTAAAATACATGTGAAGACTACGTTTTCTGAGGTTGGGGCCTGAATTCAGGCCTAGGGAAGAGGCCTGACTTTCTGATCTTCAAGCGTAGAGAACTTCCCCTTCACGCAGAGTGCAAGAGTTACCCAGACCCCGAGTCAAATCCCAGGCCTTGCAGACAAAAATATAGCACACATTTCAAGCCAGGGAGCTTCATTAGCATTTTTCATATTTTTTAAAGTTCACTTTAAGGTTCACCTTTATTTGATACATTTTGATTTTATAACATGAGAGTTTTTTAAAAAGGGGTTTAAACGTTTACATTTCAGCATAGCACATTGGTGTTTCCATTTTGAACATCTGCCATGAAGAGTGAGAATGAAAATGAGTACATCATTCCTCCCTAGAGGGACAATTGATGTTATTTGTATTTAGAGTTATTTCTATAACTATAAACTCTCTGCAATTGCATCGTGTGAGTTTTCCTCAGTGCCTACCACAAAATACAGTAGGAGAGTTCTCATACCACAAAAGGTTGGGTTTCTGAATGAATACTAATTCTGTGAGGACAGTAGGTACTTGTAAGCATTTTGGGAATAAAGTGAATTATAAATAGAAAAAAAAAAACATTGGGACTGGGATGTAGCTCAGTAGTGGAGTACTTGCCTAAAGAGCATAAGACCGTGGAAGAAAAGGAAGGCAAGTTTCCTAAAGCTCAGAAGGTTAGAATTTTATGATCCATACGAACAAACTTCTTTCTTCTTCTTTTTTTTTTTTTTGTCGGTGGTGGGGCATGAACTCTAGGGTTCGCTGCCCACCTTCAGCTCTTCAACTCATGGCAAGTGCTCTAATGCTTGAGCCACAGTGCCATTTCCGGTTTATTGGACATAAGGGTCTCACGGACTTTCCTGCCCAGGCAGGCTTTGAACTCCCATCCTCAGATCTCAGCCTCCTAAGTAGCTAGGATTATAGGTGTGAGCCACTGTCACCTGGTGAATGAACAAACTTATTAAAGATTGATTCTGAGGAAAGGAACTTGGAATACACTTTTAATATATATAATTTATAAAGCCATGGTTAAGGCACTAATTCAGAAGTATTTATTCATTGGCTAGTTTTTTAGTTTATTTAAAGATATATATATATATATATATATATATATACATACATTTTTAATATATCTACATAGATATTATTAAAACATAGCTTTGAAGTGTACCTAAAAGCATATGTGCTCATGTAAAGTTATACAACTGTACAAGCTTGATTTTTTATTTTCAGTTTGTTGGTGCCATAAATTAGGTGGGATGTGTGTACTGTTGTTTTTTTCTCTGTTTTTGGAGGATTTCTCTCTGCTTTCTTCCCCTACTCCCCTCTCTCTGCACTTGAATGCAGCTTGCTCTTTCTTGGCTTGATTGTTCATAGCTGATTTTCTACCACTTCAGCTATACCTGTAGCCTTGCTTTTTGCCAGTTAATTGGAGATGTCGTTTCTCAGGCTTTTCTGCCTGGATTGGCTTTGAAATTTCATCTTCCAGTTCTCACCTCTTGAGTAGCTGGGATTAAAGATGTGAGCCACTGGGGTGCCTAGGGATGAATTCGACTTTGGTTGGTGTATTCTTTCTGTTTTTCTAAGCATGGGATCATCTACTATAGAATTTCTGTGAATGTCCTGGGTCTGAAGTAAGATATATAATACATATGCTAATCTGTATAGTTCTCATAAGATGTAATCAATTTAATACATGTTATAAGTGTAATAATAGTCAATATAAATAATGAATGAATGAATAGTGCAAGAAATAAAATAAATACACAGTAAAATAATATGGGGTAAACATAAGTATGTAGATATTAATCATTATTTCAAATGTGGATGAATATTACTTTAACAGGATTGGGATTGAATTCAGGCCTAGGGAACAGGCCTGAATTGCTTGTCTTCAAAGATGGTGAGTTTCCCCATCCCCCACAGTGCATTAGATTTACCCAGACTCTCAGTTCAAATGCCAGGCCTGAGAGGAAAAATAAAAGTTTTGAATGCCAAGCTGGGGAGCTTCATTAGTATTTTTACAATTTTTTTTTCGTGGGGCTTGAGCTCTGGCCTTGGGCACTGTCCATGCACTCTTCAGCTCAAAGCGAGTGCACTACCGCTTGAGCCACAGCACCACTTCTGGTTTTCTAGTGCTTTATTGGAGATAAGAGTCTCATGGGCTGTACAGCCTGGGTTGGATTGAACCACAATCCTAAGCCTCTTGAGTAGCTAGAATTACAGGTGTGAGCCACCGGCGCCCAGATATTTCTAATATTTTAAAATTTTATTGATTGATTGATTGGTTGCCAATCACGGGGCTTGCACTGAAGTTGTGGCAACACTGCCTGAGATTCCATCACCCTAGGCTGGGATGGTGCAGCCTCTGGACTCACGGCCGATCATGGGATGGTACGCCTCAGGGGCTGACAGGAAAACAAAATGAAATCAGCACCAAAAAAAACCGCGATCTGTGGATGGTCGGCGGTTTCTTGGTTTTCCTTCCTTGCATGGTGACCATCCTGGTTTCAAATGACATGGCTGCAACCTGTAGGTTACCTGGCACTGCTGAAGGCTGGCAGGCTGGCAGTGAAGCCATAGGCCAACCTGGACACCTAGGTCCTGAGTTTGAATCCCGGTCATGCCACTTCCAAAGGGCTGGGGAGCCTGAGAAACTATTGCCTGTCCATAAGAGCACCAGAGGACTGTGAACAATGTCATGGTTCGATGAGTAGTTCATCAATCAGTCTAGCAGAAAATTAGACCCAATAATCACAGGACACCGACTGATTTTAATTCATAGTTCATTATGCACTAAAAGAATACTATTGATTAAATGGAGTCCTCACTAAAGACCTGAGAATCCGTACGAGCGTAGTATGTGTCATTGAACACTAAATAGATATTTCTGGCAGTATGTAAATATCTAAATTTATATTTATTTGTATCGCATCATATGCATAGAACATTTTTGCTATTTTGGCCAAACCTGGAACTCGATCCCAGGTCTTCAGATCCACTTGGCACCTGCATGGCTAGATGCTGCCATGCTGACACTCACCCCTTCAGGAATTGGGCCTCCTAGTCCCTCAGTCAAGGTCCCATCATTGCCAAAGTTTCTTCCTGGTGTAAGATTCCATGTGTGACACCTGTTTTCCTTTTCTGTGCAAGTGCTGGGTTTTAAGTATGATGTGCATGTTATGTATTCAAAGCTATATGCTATGGAATAGATTGGAACAAATGTAATAAATGTTATAGGTGTACTCACAGTCCATAAAATAAATGCTAACTCAATCAATCAATTAATAATAATAAAATATAATGAATCACTCCAACAAACATGATTTAAAATGAATATAGAGATATAACTCCAATATTTAAAATGTCTATAAATGTTTTGTTTTTCAGTACTGGTGCTTGAATTCAGGCCTAGGGAAGAGTTGAGAAGTGCATGCATGATTCACATAGGAAATGATAGGTAAGATCTGAATTAAGACTGCATGAAGTGTGACAATAATAATTACATTCAGGAAATTGACGGATTGGGAAAGATCCAAGAATTGGTAGTCACATGGAAGATAGGATTCCAACACAGCTCACCACATCTCCTACTCTATACAAACAGGCCTTTATTAGCATATTAATTTCAGCTTATGAATGGATGAATATGGTGCTCCACCCCCACCTCAGGGCTAGATCTCACGTCCTGTGTATGGCCTACCTCCTTAGTGGCTCACAAGCTGGTGTGCTCATGTTGACCCATTTGGCAGTTGGTTCTGCTAGGCCCTGAGTTCTACTTCTAGCATTGCCAAAAGGTTCATCCTGATGTGAGATGCCAAACCTTGCAGATGTTTTCCTATGCTGGGTCCTGGGTCACAGCTAGGATCTAGAAAGCATAGGAAACTCTATACCCATTGGAATAGGTTGTCATCCATGTGAGCACAGTTATATATTTCCTCCTATACTCAATAAAATACACAATACATAGATGAATAAGACACAAAATAAAAAGATTAACTGAAAACAAGGTGCATGCCACATCTTTATGTAAATAGAGATCCTATGTTTAAAAGAGGTGGGCTTGTCCAGTGCTGGGGCTTCCTTTGCATGGTGACAATTCTGGGTCCAAACATGGCTGCCTGCAGAGTGAAAGTGACCTGACATGGCTGAAAGCCTGCTGGTTTTTTGGGGTGCCACAGGCTAACCAGACAATGGAGGTCCCGAGAATGAATCCCAGTCAGCCCTTTTACTATGAGAGAACTGCTGGAGATCCTGGGACACTGGTTTCTGGGCCTAGGAAGGGTCCTGGAATGCAATCAATCTTATCTTTGAATGAGTAGTTCCTGCTTGATGTGAGTAGGAAATGATAGGCAAGATTCATGGGATATCGATTATTTTTAATGAAGAATTGATGAAGCATGACCATAATCATCACAGTTATGAAATGGAGGCATCGGGGAAGATCCAAGCATTGGTAGTCACAAGGTAGTTCCCATCACAGGTCTCCATCTCTTCTACACTATAAAAATATGTACTTATTTGCATACTAACTTGCACTTACAAATGCATGACTATTTTCCCCCCTCCTAATCCCCTTCTCCCAGGGCTGTATCTCAGGTCCTAGAACTGGCCTACCTCCTTAGTGGCTCACAAGCTGGTGTGCTCACTTTTGCCCATTCACCAATTGGGCCTGCTAGGCCCTGAGTTTGTATCCCAACACTGCCAAAAGATTATCCTGATGTGAGAAGCCTATCGATCCATCTGTTTTCCTGTCCTGAGAAAGACCTGGGTCTCAGGGAGGACGGAGATTACTACATAGGCAACTCTATACCCAAAGGAGTGGGTTGCCATACATGTCAGCACAGTTATATCTGTCATCATAATCAATAAAATACACATTACATCCATGCATAAGACACAAAATAAAGAGAACGAGTACACTGAATGCAAGATGTCACCCATCCATGTATGATAATATAGATCCTGTATTTAAACGATGAATTCATGATTATATTGATCCTCCCTTCCAGGGCTCAGTCTCAGAACCTGGGTACATCCTAGCTCCATAGTGGCTCACAGGCTGGTGTGCTCAAATTGACCCAATTCACCAATTGGGCCAGCTAGGCCCTGAGTTCAAATCCCAGCACTTGCGAAAGATTCATCTTGATGTGAGAAGCGCATCGATCCACCTGTTTTCCTGTCCTGTGAAAGTCCTGGGCCTCAGCCAGGATGGAGAATGCTATATAGGCAACTCTATAGCCATGGGAATAGGATGTCATCCATGTCAGCACAGATATACCTGTCACCATACTCAATAAAATAAACAATACATCCATGAATAAGACTCAAAATAAAAAAAAGATAACTACATTGAATGCAAGATGCATACCAAACCTGTATGTAAATAGAGATCCTATATGTAAAAGAGTTGGGCTTGTTATTTTGTCCAGTGCTTGGGCTTCAAATCAAGCCCTGGACCAGGCCTGACATTCTAGTCTTCAAGGATGGTGAGCTTCCCCTTCTCCCACAGTGCAATGGGGTTACCCAGACCTGAGTTTAAATCCCAGCTCTAGCAGTATCACAGTGTGAGTTCTTAGCTAGGGTGCTTCATTCATAATTTTTTATTTATTTATTTTTTTGCGAGAGCCGGGCCTTGAACTCAAGTCATGGCAACTCTGCCTCAGCTCTGATCATCCTAGGCTGCAGCCTCTGGACCCACAGACCTCGGACCCTAGGATCCAGGGGCTTGCTGGAAAAATAAAAGCCCCGAGGGGAAATAAAAGCGGTGGAAAGTTCCACCTGGCACTTTTACATTTATTTTCCTTTGCATGCTGACCATGCTGGGTCCAAACACGGTGGCCTGCAGAGTGAAGGTTACCTGGTGTGGCTGATGGCCTGTTGGCCATCAGAAGATCCAGAGGCCGACCCAGCAACGTAGGCCCCGGGGTCGAATCCTGGTCAGCCCCCATGCATTGAGGGAATGGTGGGAGATTCTGAGATACTCATTTCCAGACCTAGGAAGAGTCATGGAATTCGATGGATCTCATCTTTGAATGAGTAGTTCCAGTTTGATGCTAGTAGGAAATGATAGGCAGGACTTATGGGGTATAGATTATTTTTAATGAAGAGCTGATGAAACATGGCCATAATCATCACAGTCATGAAATGGAGGCATTGGGGAAGATCCAAGAATCATTAGTCACAAGGTAGACTGGATTCCATCACTGGTCGCCATCCTACTCTATACAAATATGTACTTATTTACATACTTCCTTTAGATTATGAAAGGATGACTGTTATGCTCCCCTTCTCCGCCCTGCCCCACGCCCACACGGGGCTCAATTTCAGGTCCTGGGAATGGCCTCGCTCCTTAGTGTCTCACAGTCTGGTGTGCTTACCTGGACCCATTCGCCTATTGGTCCTGCCATACCCCGAGGTCAGATCCCAGCACTGCCAAAAGATGAATCCTGATGTGAGAAGCCAATCGTTGCACCTGTTTCTCTGTCCTGTGAAAGTCCTGGGTCTCAGCTAGGATGCAGTATGCTATATAGGCAACTCTATATTCATGGGAATCAGTTGCCATCCATGTCAGCACAGTTATAGCTGTCATCTTATACAATAAAATACAAAATGCATCCATGACTAAGGCACACAATAAAAAGAATAACTACACTGAATGCATGATGCATTCCACATCCCTATGTAAAGAGAGATCCTATGTATAAAGTAGGTGAGCATATGATTTTTGCCAGTGCTCGGGCTTCAGTTCAGGCCCTGAGACTAGGCCTGACCTTGTAGTCTTCAAGGATGGTGAGCTTCACTTTCCCCCACAGTGCAACAAAGTTACCCAGTCCTGAGTTGGAATCTCAGAGGTGGCAGAAAAATGGTGAGAATTCTGAGCCAGGGTGTGCTATTGTTATTATTATTATTATTATTATTATTATTATTATTATTATTATTATTATTATTATTATTATTATTATTGCCAAGCATGGGATTTGAACTCAGTTCATGACAACTCTGCCTCAGCTTCAATCACCTCAGGCTGGTGGGCTCCCATGGGCTTGTAGCCGATCCTGGGATCCTAGGCTCTAAAACTTTGCAGGAAAAACTGACAGAAAAATGACAGGAAAAGATGACAGAAAAATGACAGAAAAAATGTCGCAGGATGGATTTTTTATATTTTCTTGTTTTGCACGGTGACCATCCTGGGTCTGAATTACACGGCTGCAAATGGTACTTCACCTTGCATTGGAGAAGGCTAACGGCCCATCAGGGAAACCATAGGCCCATGCGGCAAAATAGGCCCTGAGCTTGAATCCTGGTCCTGACACCTACCAGTGCGGGGAGATCCCAAGATACTTGTTCCTATGCATGGGAATAACAATGAAATGTTAGCAAACGCATGATTGAATGAGAAGTTTCTGCGTGTATTGGTGAAGTCCAAAATTAGAGGCAGTGATCCTAGGACAATGATTCATCTTAATGAATGGTTAATTAAGCATGAAAAGAATACTATTCCTTCAATGGTGGCATAATAAAGTCCTAAGAGTTAGTAGGAATGTAGTTGATGTCATTGAATATTACGTAGATATCTCTGGCACTATGTACAAATATATTTTTTTTGTTGTTCTACCACCTGTCTATCCATGTATGGCTATTTTGTCCACTCCTGCAGCTCAATCTCAGGGTCTGGAAATGCCCTGGCAGCTTCATTGGCTTGAGGTTGCAGTTTTGACACACCCATTCAGGGTCTGAATTGGGTCTGCTAGGCCCTGAGTTCAGATCCCAGCACTGCCAACAATTGGATCATGGAGTAAGAAGCTGAGTGTGATACCTGTTTTCCTTTTCTCTGAGAGTCCTGGGTGTCAGACATGATGGAGAACACATGTGCAAATCTAGATACTATGTGATGGGTTGTCATCAATATCATGAATGGAATGTGTGTCATCAGAGTCAATAAAAAATCTCATATCTAAAATATACTGGGAAATCAGAAAATTAAATCGCCCAACAACACATCCTCAAAGAAACAATTGCCCAATAAAAGAGTGGGCAAAGGACTTAAAGAGAAACTTCTCTGAAGAGGAAAGAAGCATGGCCAATAGACACATGAAGAAATGCTCAACCTCCATAGCCATAAAAGAAATGAAATCAAAACAACATTGAGATACCACCTCACACCAGTTAGAATGGCTATAATCAAGAACTCTAATAACAACAGATGCTGGAGGGGATGTGGACAGAAGAGAACCTTACTGCATTGTTGGTGGGAGTGTAAACTTGTTCAACCACTTTGGAAAGTAGTATGGAGGTTCCTCAAAAGACTCCACATAGAACTCTCCTATGACCCAGCAATCCCACTTTTGAGCATTTACCCAAATGTTTACAAACAAGACCACACTAAAGCTACCAGCACGACTATGTTTACTGCAGCACTATTTACTATAGCTAAGATATGGAACCAGCCCAGATGCCCCTCAGTAGATGAATGGATCAAGAAAACGTAGTATATATACACAATGGAATTCTATGCCTCCATCAGAAAGAATGACATTGCCCCATTTATTAGGAAATGGAAAGACTTGGAAAAAATTATATTAAGTGAAGTAAGCCAGGCCCAAAGAAACATAGGTCCCATGGTTTCCCTTATTTGCAATATCTAGTATATGTCTGGGTCAAGCAGAATAGGTCAGATAAGGTGATGTTAGGGAAATGAACCCTAAGATATGTACTCAAATGATTTTTCTCTCTCTTGTGATTGTTTCTAACACATGTATAATATTATTTCTTTGTTGCTTTGTACGTCCCTCTCCCACAGTATAACACCTGCTTTCACTGTATTTGATGTCGGTATAATTTGTGGAGGGAAACAGGAAAAATTAATCGTTTAAATAGGGATACAGGTGGACCCATTGCAGCAATGAGATGTACAAGTCGTTATGTCAAAAATGAACTTTACAACATTGGTGCAGGGGGATTGCGGGGGAGGAGCAGGGAGGATTGGTTGGGGGGGTGAGAGGGAACATGGGAAGGGATGGGAAGTGGAAACAAAGGAGGAGGCTACAATGCTTGATATGAAATGTACTCATTATCTTGCCCATGTAATTGTATCCCCTATGTACAGTATTTTCACAATTAAAAAATGGAAAATAAATGAATAAAACAAAAATACAATAAATAACCAATACAAACAGGACATGGACTGAAAATCTATATGTAAGTAGAAATCTTACCTTTACAATATATATAAATAGAATTTTTCCAGGGCTGGGACTTTAATTCATGCCTAGGGACCAGGCCTCACTTTCTTGTCTTCAAGCATGGTGAGCTTCCCCTTCGTCCACAGTGCTTCAGAGTTACCCAGGCCTTAAGTTCAAAATCAAAGGTAGGAGAAACAGCGTGAATTGCAAGCCAGGGAGCTAATTTTTTTCTGCTTTTTGCTTTTTTTGCCAAGCATGGTCTTGAACTCAGGTCATGGTAACCGTGCCTCAGCTTTCATCACCATAGGCTGGGGTGCAGCCGCTGGAAACACAAGCTATCCTGGGATCCTAGAACTTCAGGCCCTGTGCAACGGGGGAATTGCACAGAAAAAAGTGGCAGGATGGCATTTTTACATTTTCTTACTTTGCAGTATGGCCATCTGGGTCTGAGTGATCTGGCTCCAAAGCATACTTCACCTTGCATTGCTGAAGGCTTGCAGGCTACTGAGGAAGCCATAATCCCGAACAATGATTAGCCAAGCACCAGTGGCTCTCACCAGTCCTCCTTGATACTTACAAGGCTGTGATAGGAGGATCATGGTCAAAGTAACCCTAGGCAGGAAAGTCCTTGAGACACCTGTCCAACCTCAATGCCAACAAAGCCAGATGTAGAGCTGTGTGGCTCCAGTGGTAGAGGGCTAATCTTGAGCAAGAACACCTCATGGACTGTGACCAGATCCTGAGTTCAAGGTCCAGGACTGGCAAAAACAGACATACACACAATCTGTGCAGCCATCTGGCTAAAGCAGGTCTCCCTCTTGTCCCCAACTGGATTGGACAGACTTTCCTGGTAAAGGAGCTGCTGTCATGTTGACTAGGCCCATTTGGTCTGCATCCCAGGATTCCAGGCACACCCCCATTTTTTCATCATTCTTTTTCACCAATGGGATCCAAGAATAGTGGACATGCCCATATTACATGCTTCCCAGTAGCACCTGGAATCCCTCTGTTGGGTGACACCACTATCAGCAGTTGAGGAATGTAGAGGTGGCTGAGTGGTGAGCAAGAGACTCCAGGTGACTTTGAGGTAGAGTAGGAAACGATGTCCTAGTCAGTGAGTGGGAGAATAGAAGATTTTCTAGAGCCTGGGAATGTGGCCAGCCCAACTTTCCCGTCCTGGCGCTCAGATGTCTGAAACAATAAGAATCAATGAGAGAACTGTGGGCAAAAAGCTGCCACAAGAACACCAGCAGTATCCTCCCGACAGACCTGAAACATTCAAGAAAACAAAGAACACGAAAAAGGGAGGGATCCCCAAGACAAACACCACTGGGGAGCGAGATTGAATGGAGAGTCCAGCGAAAGGTGATGCCGACCATGGGCCTACCCTGACTTTGGACTCAGTCACAGCCACCAGGGTCCAGAGTGTCAAGGGTCCCAATCCCACCAAGGATCCACAGAGGTGCTACCTGCATATGGTGCCCACCCTGGACCACAGAAAAGAAGAAACCAGGCACTCTGTGCCAAGATCCAACCACTGAAGTAGGGAGACAGACCCGCAGGGTCAATGGGAGTAAGAGAGGGAGAAGATAGACCAGATACATGCAGCACCAAAAATGGAGGTAGAAATCCAAAAGGCACCCATACAGCGGTTGGTTTCGGCAGAAAGCTATTTACAATGTGCACTGGCCCAAGTGCAGCAGGCCGCTGATGACAGAGAAAGGGAGCATGAAGCTGTCACCAGCTGCCTACAAGCTACAGAGTGGCGTGTGGCAGAGCTGGAGATAGTGGCTTCTCTGGTCACTGCTGCAAAGGAGAAGACCAAAATGTTCCTCAAACAGCTGAATGATGTGATCCTTCAGCTCGAGGAAAATACCAGAAACTTTGATGACCTGGAGCAAGTGAACACAGAGTTGCAGGAGAAGGTGGAAGTGCTGTAGATACAGAGGAGCAACATGAAGAAGAGAATATGCAAGTTCCAACAAGCGCTGGAGGGCATTAGGTACTGAAGATGGAGTTGAATAACCTGGAGGAACAACTTCATATCCAGGTCCAGGAAAACCAGTCTCCGTCTTCAGAACGTGGAGCAGCAGGAGCAACTGCAGAGACTGGAGGAGAAAGCCTAGGATCAGCAGGAGACCCCTGAGACCCCACGATATGCATGTGTGTGGGATAGACAACCGGAGGAAAAGCTGGCCCTGCTGTGGGACGCTCTCCACCGGGTGAGCAGTGAGAAGGAGGAGCTTGCCAGCATCCTGGACACAAAGCAGCAGATGAAGAAACATCTGCGGGAGCAGTAGGACTGCTCAGAGAAGAAGATAGAGAAATGGATAGTGGTGGCTGAGAGAGAGAGAGCCAAGCAGCTCAGGAGCAGCAGGAGCAGTCCCTGGGCCAGTGCAGGAGTTCAGAACCTTCTGTGAATGGCACATTGTCTCCAATGAGCGACTGTGGTCTGAGAAGGAGGCCCTGCAGCAGCACTTAGAGAGGCAGATCCAGCTGCTGGAGCAGCTGATGCAAGTGAAGGGCTCAACAAACTGGAGGGACCAGGTGGTGTCCCCGAAGTGGCAGGACACTCTCAAGTGCCTGGAAGCCACCAGATCACAGGAGGAATGCCTGCAAGCCCAGCTGAGCTTCCTGGCTTTCCCTGGGGAAGGGGAAGGGATGAGCCCTGGAGAAGCAAAAGGTAACTAGGTGAATCCCCCCCACCACATGTGACCATCACACAGGATGGAGAGGTTCCCCAGACCAAGAGTGACATGGCTCTGAGAGTGCTCTTGGAGGATGAGATCCACAGGGGGAAACTCCTGACCCAAGAATGGTGGGCTAGCTTCAGGCACCCCATGGCCAACCCAGCAGCTCAGTGCCAGACTGAGCTGGAGCCACAGACCCTCATCCATGACCTGCCTGATGAGGTGGACTTCCAGAGTCCAGCAGGTGAGCTCCACCATTGATGCAGCCAGCTTTTGGCACACATCCAAACTATCAAGGAGTCCCTCATGGTGTGTAAAGAGCAGATGTTGGTCCTGAATGAGCTATGTTGGGAAAAAGCCCAGTGCATGCACTGGCTGTCTCAGGAGAAGATCGAGAAGAGGAGAGTGTTTAGGAGCTGCTGTCACTCCTAGCCAGGGAAAGCACAGACAGCAGTTTCCAGATGCCAGCACAGGCTGAGCCTCCCATCCCCCTCCCCAACACTGCTTCAGAAGCAACTTGAAGACAGCATGGAAACTGCCAGAGGAGAGGTCAGGGTTCCCGACCCCATAGTGGATTCCCCCAAGGAGCAGGTCCCGCCCCAGATGCCCCACATCCAGATCTGCCCACAGCTTCCAGGCTCAGGGGAGGAGTGCTCTCTCACTTTCTCCGGTAGACTGATGTAGATGACGACTCTCTATGTGACATACTGACTCTCAAAAGCGTTGGCAGCCACCAGAAGTAGGTGACCAAGTGGCTTTCTCTCAGGCCTCCATCTGCCGGGCAACGGGAAGGTTAAACTGGGGGTAGGGTAGGGCAGAGGCTGAAGGGAGTTGGCCCAAACTCAAGGGACATCTAATGGCCTATTGGTGGCCCATTGGTGACTTCTGGCATGCTAGGCAAACACTCTACCACTGATCCACATTCTCAGCTAGGATGATTTTTCCCCCTCCCAAACCCATATGGCCATTCCTCAGATAAATAGGAAGTAGGGGCTAGGATTAATATGAAGCACAAGTCTGGTTCAACCCAAAATATTCCCCTGCCCCCTCTTCCCACACCCTGAGTTGAAGTTTTTCTTCTACCATTGAGGGATGAGAGAGGGAGGGGGGAGTCCCAAGAAAATACCAACAACAGTGGCCCCCTGAGTCCCACATCCTTCCCCACACAAGTGGTCCTCCAGATTCCAATCTTACCTGACTCAATGTAAAGTCTAAACTGTCTCCCTACCACTGCAAGGCTCAGGATGAAATAAAAGTCAGCCCAGGCCTCAGCCCACACCCAAAGTGGAAGCTCCTAGTCCCAGACCTACTTCCACCTCTGACTGCCCCTAGTTAGGCCACACCCACCACTCACCACTATGATGGTGGTGATGACCTCATGGATGGATTCCAGGAAGAAGGTCTATGGCAAAGAGCAGAAGCATCAGGGTGAGCAGGGCAGAAGGAGGTGGGGTGATTGCTCTGGGATCTTCCTTGGAGCCCTCCCATCCAGCCAGAACCATGCTGACCCAAAGCACGAACAAGGCCAGGGGGTGAGACGAGATGGAGGAGCACAGGATTAAAGGAGGTACTGCTTTGTCTTGGAGGACTTGATTAATTCCAATTATAATTAATTCCAATTACATTTGGCCCATGACAATCCCAAAGACATCATGCAATGCCTCTCCGTGTTGTTGTTGGTCGTGAAGGCTGTCCCTGAGCTCTTTTTCTCAAGGCTGGCACTCTACCACTTGAGCCACACTGCCATTTTTGTTTTCTGATGGTTCATCGATAAGAGTCTCATACACTGTCCTGCCCAGACTGGCTTGGCACCATGATCCTCCAGATCTCAGCTTCCTGCGTAGCTAGAATGACAGGCATGAGCCACCAGTGCCCAGTATGTGATGCCTTTTGAATGCATCTTGGCGAGTCTGTAAAGGAGCCCCAAAGGGCCTGGATAGACGATGACCCAATCAAGGAGCCGGGATGGGGGAAGGTTGACCTTCTAGCCATTCTGTTCCTCCAAAATTGAAGATGCCAGGTGATGTTGTATGCACCAAACATCTGGGCCAGCAGCCACCAGGCTTAGTGGGGGAAAAAGTAGAGAATACCCAAAGACTGCAGTGTAGAAATCTCTGATTTTGCATATATGTGGTGTGTGTGTTTGTGTTTGTGTGTGTGTGTGTGTGTGTGTGTGTGTGTGTGTGTGTGTGCAGCCCCACTTCCTTTTTGATGGTTAATTGTAGGTATGAGTCTCAAGGACTTTGCTGTCCATGGTGGCTTTGAATCATGATTGGGGGCCCCAGGGAAGCAAGAGTAAACACAAGTGACAAGTACAATCCCTATTGTGGGCCACTCCTGCCCCCTGGTGGCCACACACGGAACATGCGGTCTCATGCCATTATCCTCTAGAGTTCAATTTGGGCAAGTTACTAGGGCCAAGCTGACTTTTGCTCACCCTGATTGCTGATGCCTGAGTAGGTCTGTTCAACCCTAGGCCCAGAGAGCTCCAGGAGGCCCAGCTTTCCAGGGCAACAGGGAAGGGAGAGGTCAGCTCCAGGCTGAGCTAAGAGCCTTTGCCCACGGATACCCTAACTTGGCCTTACTTATCACCATAAGACCTGTCAGAGAAAAACCCCAAAAAACAAAATTGGATCTGTGCCTCCAAGTGTTAGAGCTCTAGCATTGAACCAAAGAGCTCAGGGACAGGGCCCCCAAGCTTTTAGTTAAAGACCCCCAGCTGACTTCCCTCATAAAACACAGCTTGTCTAAATGTGAACTGGTAGGATTTGTGACGTGTTTCTGAAGAATGGTGATACTGAAGAAAGCACCCTAATTCTAATGACAGCTGAACTTGTGACATACAGCTATGTGCTGAGTCCTTCACAGGGCGCTATTTACTGGGTCCTTCCCTCATGGGAGTTATATGCTGAGTCCTTAAAAAGATGCTGTTTGCTGAGTCATCCCAAAGGGTGCTATGTGCTGAATCCCTGAGAAGAGTGGGCCATCCTGGTTTTTTTTTAAGGGGGCTTTTTGCTGAGTCCATTACACAAAGTATTGTACTCTGAGTCCTTCAAAAGTTGTGGTGTGTTAATGCATCCTAAAGGGTCCTGCTATGTGTGAGCCATTGAGAAGAGAGGGATGAAGTGTATTTTGAGTGCTGTGTGCCAAGTCCTTTCCATAGGGTGCTCTGTACTGTCCTTCAAATGGTGCTGTGTGCTGAGAGCTTCCACAGTGTGGTATGTGCTGAGTCCTTCAAAATTGTTCTGTGTGCTGAGTTTATCTAAGGAAGCTGTGCACTGGGTGTTTTACACAGCGTGCTTCAACACAGATTGTGATGAGTCCCTGGGAAAGAGTGCTATGTGCTGAGTGTTTCAAAGCATGCCATTCACTGAGTCCTTTACACTGTGGGCTATAGACTCCCTCCTTCAAAGGGTGCTGGGTAGAGTACTCAGCATACTACATGCTGAGTCCTTCAAGGGGAGCTGTGTGCTGAGTCATTTACACAGGGTGCTTTGTGCTGATTTTGGAAGTGTGCTGTGTGCTGAGTCATCCCAAAGGGTGCTATGTTCTGAGTCCTTGAGAGGTGGTTATCCCCAACAATCACACAGACACAAACACAAACACACATACACACAGGAGTGTCACCATGCAACTGCTTGGTGTGTGGAGTGGAGGGGGATGGAGGAGAGTCTCCTCCAGCGGTGGGGCTGAGGGGAGATTCGATCCCCTGGGCCGGTACTAGGGGTGGGGGTAATGTTGAGCTGAGGTAAGGCTGCAATTGCCATGGTCCAGAAGCCTCAGGGCCCAGTCAGGGCTGCAATTGTGGCCAGGGGTGGGGGGTGGGACCCAGGGGAGGAGGGGGCGGGGCCCAGGAGCACACTTTGGTGGCAGCAATGGCCAGGAGCTCCAGGGGCATCGGTGTGTGTGCAGCAGGGGTGGGTGGCCCAGGAGAGGAGTGTGGGGCAGAGAGAGAGCTGGGAGAAGAGCGAGCATGAGCACTAGCACGCGTGGAAACGGCTTCAGTGGCTGGCGGGTGCTCCGATCATAGTGTGGGTCCTGGCCGGGAGCGCAGAGCATGTGGAGCTGCAAGGCACGCACATCGCCACACGCAGCCCCTCGGAGGCGCCCAGCCATGGTGGCCCTGAGTCTGAGGTCCCGGTGCGGGGAGCACGGCAGAGGCAGTGGCTGCTGAGGCGGCGGCGGCCACAGGTTAGGAGGCCGCTGAGTCTGCGGTGGTGGCTGAGGAAGAGCAGAGGCTGCGCACAGCTACACCACGCGCCCGCGCTGGGTTTCAAACATGGCGCTGCTGGCTGGGACCCACGGAGCCTCTAGCAGTCACCTGGCGGAGATGTTGCGCCCCTGGCCTGCTGGTGGCCCTGACTTGGTTCCAGCCCTCGGTTCTCAGACTCCTGGCGCCACACGGAATCGCAGCCTACAGCTTCTTCCAGCAGCACACTTGAGTGGCCGACCTGAGCTCCCGCACTCCACAACCCCCCCTGTAAACCCCATCCCCCACTCTACCCTTCCTCCCCACCCTCGCGGCCCCGACCCTTGCCTCTTGCCTCCCCATCCTGCCCTGCCTGTGCCTCCACCGTGCCCCACAGTCTGTCCTGGCTCTGCCACAAATGCACCCCAGGGGTGGGGGGTGGAGGTGGGTGTCCACCTGAGGATCCCACCCTCATCCCTAGTGGCCAGTGTTCCAGGAAAAGGGGAGCTGCAGGGATGGGGAGGAGGGGACACCACAGAACCCCTGGCCTGGAGCAGTGGGAACCACACAGCTGTGCATCTGCACCCTACCTCTCCCTGGTGGGAACCTGGTGGCTTTAGTCAGAGGTGGGGAGCTGCACCTCCACACCTACCTTCTAGGTTCTTTTCCCTTTTGCTGGGCAGGGGTTGTTGGATGCAGAAGATAGACTCCGTTGTTGTGTGAGCCCTTGTCTTCTGCGCTCAGTCACCCTTTCACCTGAGGTCATTCCCAGAAGAGCCCACTACAGAGGTGAGGGCACTGGGGTCAGATAGAAGGTGGGTATTTGGGAGAAAAACACACCCCCTCTGACACACATATAACCGGCCTGTACACCAACCCCAGCATTCAACAGTTCTGACTGGGTGATCACATTTCCCAGTTCTGCCAGCTTCTGCTAGTGCTACCAGTCCATCTAGTCTCCTAGTCCTCACCAAGAATTTGCCACGTTGCCCAGAAGTATGTAGGAGGGAAGTAGGGAGTCCATCCATGTATATAGCCTTTAGGACCCCATCAAAGTCCCCAACAACGCCCCCACCCCAGGTCAGACACCTTTCTGGAGGCACCTGCTTTGTTTTCTGTCCAGGCTCTGAGAAGCCACGTGTCTCGGAACTCCTTCACCCAGCATCCTGGTCTAGGGTTTTGGTGAATGGGGAGTCAAGGCTTGTTGTTACCAATGGGAAGGGTCTGGCCCTTCTGCATTATGAGAGCATTGTTCCCCTTGGGTGAGATCCCTTGGTTCTGACAAGGGAACCCCTGTGCTCCAGCTAGTACATTGCCCAGGTGAGAAACCAACAAACTCAGGAGAGACACTGCTCTGAATCTGTGTGTGTGTGTGTGTGTGTGTGTGTGTGTGTGTGTGTGTGTGTGTGTGCGTGTGTGTGCGTGCGAGAGAGAGAGAGAGAGAGAAAGAGACAGAGAGAGAGAGAGAAAGAGAGAGAGAGAGAGAGATAATCTTTCTCATTGTACAGTCACCTTGTCTAAAAAGAGCAAAAGCATTTTATTTGTGTGTATGTGTGTATTTGTTATTCTTTTTCAATTAATGTCCAGTATGAGCCCAGCCATAATTTTTGTTTTCTCTTTCACCGTTTCATGGCTCCTTTAGAGAAGGTCTCAGTAGATGTTCCTTTCCACCTCTTTCTTCCCCTTTTCTGCAGCCCACAGTAGCTGCTGGACCTGCGTGGGTCTCTTCTAGGAGGCCTGTGTGAACCGCAGACCAGAGTGGACACCTGCCCTTCTGTCTTTAGCCAGAAGGCTCATGAGGCTACTGTGATCACAGCCGCACTCTTCCAGCCAGACAGTCTGCTCTGGTGTGTATAGTTGGAGCTAATTCAAGGTTGGGAATGAGTCTGCCAAACATAAATAGGGAATTAGATGGGAGGTAGTAGGGCAGGGGCTGTGAATCTAGGAGGGTCTGGGAAGTGATGAACGGTGTGACATAGCAGATGGTTCACCACGACTGAGGATGAGAGGAGAATCTTACCCAGGGTATTGACCATGTAAGTGGGCATCTGGGGAGGGGGCTCCGTCCCCCAGTGGTGGCGTGGATTCACTCTAGGGGCAGTGCACTGGTGGGTAGTCCTACCTGGAGTCCTGCAGACTCCAATCTGTGTCCCTCCTGGGCTGTTTCCAGCTAGGCAATGGTAGGCAAGTGTTTGCCCCTGCTGGAGCCTGCTTGGTATCAGGACATGGCTGTTAGCTAGGGCTCTCTGAATGCCATTTTCTGTAACCTACTGTAGGCTGTCTGGAAGGAAAAGGGGACCACTGACTTTGGAACCCTTTAAGTTTGATTGGGACAAGTTGAAATGCCAGCTTTTCCAGGGTTTTTTCCTTGAAGCTGGCAATTTCTACTAATGCTTGGGATAATGGGTCAAATGAGAAGGACCATTTCAGCCACCAAACAATGATATTCAAGCAGCACAAGCAGAGTTGCGGAGCCAAATGGTCTCCTGATATGAACGCCGTGCCTTGACTGCCTTTCTCCAGCAGCTGCCGATTCTCCTCCGGCTCTCTCTAGGGTGATCACTACATTCGAGAATGTTGTGGGGAGCAGAGATTGTGACCTTGCCATCTGCAGCCTGATTGCTGTGAGCAGAGACAATTCCCAGGACCTGTACTGGACTCTGGGAGATTCAGAGACCCAGGATGCCTCAGGGATCCTTTTCTGCAACATGAAAATTGGGGGCCGGATATGGTGGACCATCCAGTCTGGCACTAGGGAGTGCAGAGGAGGCCCCTTGAGCCAAGCTTTCAACTCAGGACAACCTTGTTCACAGCTGAGTGGGGAATAGAGTGCCATACAGCTGGTCAGTGGCTGGACAGAGATCTTTGAGAAGATAGTCATCCTAGAGACCCCAGAATACAGTGAGTACATGGCTCACGTCCTTGGAACCAAAAGAGTTAAGTGCGGTGGCACCAGGAGGGTGGGAAGAGGGAGGAGGGAGAACTGTGGGAGAGCTACATCAGGCTTTACCCCCACCCAGGATGCTTACCTGAGTTGGATGGGACTTTTCTGTAGTATTGTCATAGACAGATGCTCATCTATTTATCTAACAAAACGTTACAGTGTGTGCCAGTTCCTGGGGGAGAGAGAGTTGGAGTCATACACGATGAAAGGTTCCAGTGCTGGTTCCACAGCACATGAAGAAATCTTGGTTTGAGCTGGATGCTGGTGCCTCACACCTGTCATCCTAGCTACTTAGGAGGCTTGAGACTCTTTATCTCCAACTGACTACCAAAAAGAAAATGCCAGAAGTGGATTAGCAGCTCAAGCTGTAGACTGTTGGCCTTGAGTAAAAAGGCTCAGGGACAGCACCCAGGCTCTGAGTTCATGCCCAGGAGTGACACAAAGAAAGGAAAGAGAAAGAGAGGAGGGAAGGATGGAGGGAGAAAAGGAGGAAAGGAAGGAAGAAGGGAGCATGCAAGCCTTGGTTTGGAGTCCCTAGATCAAGGGAGCCAACCATTCACAATCTCTGTGGGGACAGTTCCAGAGCCTAAAGCTAGTGTGTAGGACCAAGCCACTGACCCATTCATGACATCAGCAACTTCATGACATACAAATCTGAGTGGTCGCTGACTGCAGAGGGAAGTAGCCTCGGGTAGACCCTAGGACTCAGGGTGGGTCACAGAGTTTCAATTTCCCCTGGCTCATGGAGTTTATTTTCTGGTCAGATAAGAAGATACTGTCCAAGCGCTAGGGAGGTATAGGTTGAGGGAGTGTCTAGAGGCGGGTGGCAAGGGATTAGCAGGGAGATGAAGAGGGAGGACAATCCCAGATCCAGTGACTCAGGCCTAGACCATCAGTGATAGAATCTTCGACCCAGCCACATGGCTATTAAAAGTCCTGGCACTCTGGTTTCACCATTGAAAACCTGGCTGTCGTCCACTGCAGGATGCCTGTGCAGTACATCCATGGGCACTGGCACTTTTGCTGGCTCAATCTGAAGGTGACACCCCCAGTGTTCATTCCTCGACCAGAGACAGAGGTAAGCGTGCCACTGGAACAGGACACCCAGGGAATGAGGGCAAGAGTCAGACCCGTGTTGCCCCCAGACTTCCTCTAGGGGATTCTACGGCCCCCTGACTGCCATTCTCAGAGGTAGAGGTGGGTCTCTTTGCTGGCTCACCCTTTAGTCTAGATGGCAGATGTGGGAGGGGCCGACTGAAGGTTGAGGCTAGTGGGAAATCAGGAGGCACTGGGGTGGGAGCAGGGTTGTTTCTTTGAGGATACTCACAACCCAGGAACATTCCTGAGATGGATCAGCCCCTTTCTCCTCCCTGAGAGAGAGGGACCTAGAGCCCTCCAGTCTGCATCCCTTGGCTGAGAAATTCATTCATTCCCATATCCTTTGTTTGGATAACTAGATCTCACCTGACTGCCCAGTGTCAAGGCAGGACAGTGAGAGATCTTGAGTCCTTGATGAGGTCATGGGATCCTCAGTATGGATTGTACTTGAATGTCCTGACTTGGTGCATGGTCAGTCCCATCTCAGCCTGCCATGATCTAGTACATAGAATCTAGAGACTCAGAGCAGGATGGGGTCTATTCTGTGAGTCTTGAGTATTGTGTGTGAGCTTTGAACTCCCGTGTGCTCACCTGCTTCCTTTTCTTGGGTGTGTCTATGCTAGAAAAAGCTTAAAACTAGGGCCTGGGTCCCATCCCTGGTTTCATGCTCAAAGCTAGCACTCTACCATTTGAGCCACAGCTCCACTTGCAAGGTTTTTGGGTGTTTAATTGGAGATAAGAGTTTTCAATGACTTTGCTGCCAAGGGTTGCATCCAAGTGCAGTCCTCAGATCTCAGTCTCCTGAGGGGATAGGATGACAGGCATAGAAAAGCCTCTTTGGCCGGGTGCCAGTGGCTCATGGCTCTCATCCTAAGTACTCAGGAGCTGAATCTTAGGATCATGGTAAAAGCCAGCTTGGGCAGGAAAGACCCTCAGACTCTTCTCTCCAATAAAGCACCAGAAAACCGGAAGTGGTGCTGTGGCTCAAGTAGTAGAGTGCTGGACTTGCGCTGAAGAGGTCAGGGATAGAACCCAGGCCCAGAGTTCAAGCCCCACAACCAACAAAAAGAAAGAAAGTAAAACATCTTTGCCTGCAAAGGATGGTGGAGGTGTGTTTGTGTGTATGTGGGGGGTGGGGGGAGGTAGTGGTGGTGGTAGACATTTAGTGCCCTGCTCAGTCATCATTTTAGATGGATTGTCCCAAACTCTTAGTTCACGGCAGCCGATTCTTGACCACAGGTGAAGCTCTGGGTTGGATGTCCACCATTGGACCTAAGTCTCCTCATAGGACAGTTGTGAGTAAATAAGGGACTAATACAGAGGTGTCTCTGGAGCAGGGCCAGGCACAGAGGGAGCAGGTGTCAGATACAGTTCTCAACAATTCTGTGAGCATATGACAGGAAGTTGCCGGGAAAGGGCTCAGATGGGGTCTGTTATTAATCAAGCAACAGGTGTGGGATTATGAAACAAAACATGGCTGCCTTTCATCATTACCCTGTCCCCATGCGGAAGGGATTTTTCACTCTATTCATTTTTCCAGCTGGGGAAAATGAGTCATGGAGAAGCCAGGTGACCTACTCATGACCCCAGCTGAGAGGAATCTTGGCCTGATTTCTCTGCCAGGCTTCCTAGGACCCTGTGTGTTATTCAGTCCCTTCTTGTGTGGGAAGTCCACTTCTTGTCATTTGTGGGGATTGAATTCTGGGCCTGGATGCTATCCCTGAGCTCCTCAGAACAAGGCTAGTACTCTACCCCCTGAGCCACAGCATCACTTCCGGTTTTCTGTTGGTTCTTTGAGGATAAGAGTCTCACAGACATTCCTCTGGAGCCAGCTATGAACCACCATCTTCACATCTCAGCCTCTTGTGTAGGTAGGATTATAGGTCCGAGCCACCGGCACCTGGCTTAAGTGTAATTCTGGACCTCTGTCTCTCTCTCTCCCTCTCTGTCTCTTCTCTCTCCCTCTCTCTTTCTCTCTCGCAGGAATTGGTAGAATGCTGGAGGAGGTGGCCCAGCATTCCCATGTGGCTGGAACCCAAGGTGGCCCTCTCATTCTGGAGGTGGGCTGTGGGTCAGGAGCTGTTTGCCCAGCCTGTTGAACCAGCCCCTTGAGGTAAGCCCCTCTGTGCCCTGGCTAGACCGTGATGGTTATTCATTGTCTATCCCATCAGTCCTTGCCCACATCCCTCTGCTACACTGTTGAAGGAAAGTGGATGAGAAGGTGTCGCCTTGTCCCCCTGCCAGCACAATTCCGGGCCTCTGACCTATACCCCCACGTATCTGACGAGACCCTGGGTATAAGACAATAAAAACACTCTGTGTGTACTACGCTTTGCTGGGGAGTGTCGTTTTGGTTAGGGTGGCGGGGTTCAGAGGAAAGACCACAGACCTGACGCCTCCCGGGGGGACATTTGTTCTTGTGACAGAGCCATGTCATTGCTGTGGATAAGGACGAAGCCTCCATCAGACTGACCCAGAACAATGCTCAAAGATAGGTAGGTTGTTGAAGTATCAAACCCACTCATGTCTGCTTCCTACTCCCAACAAGGAGGGGTAGTATAGGTAGCCTGGCTCTGGGCCTAAGGGATTATAAATGGATGGCGGCATTCAGGAGCTCATGGCTCCCACCCATCATTCTGGCTCTTTGGGAGGCTGAGATCTGATGGATGTGACTCAGAGCAGCCCGGGCAGGAAAGTCCAGGAGATTCTTATCTCCCATAAACCACCTAGCTCCCCAAAACCACACACAAAAAAGCCAGATGTGGTGCTGAGGCTCAGTTAGTAGAGCCTCAACCTTGAACAAAAGAAGCTAAGGGATAACACCCAGGCCCTGAATCCAAGCCCTAGGACTAACACAAACATAAAATAAATGAATAGTGTACATCTTTTTTCTGACTACCAAGAAAGATGTATTCAGTTTTCTTGCTGGTACATGTAGCCAAAGGTAGGGGCTCACTTTCTTGTTCCAATAACCCTCTCCTTCTCTCCTTTATCTGTCCAGGCTTTATCAGTGCAGGACAGAATTCGGATCATCCCCCTGGATGTGACCTTAGGTACCCTCCCTCATCCACCTCCCTTGGGGTCAGGATCCTGGATGCACTCCCTGCTGGGAGGAGGAGGCATCACATAGATGAGGATAGGTATCCCTAACACCCACACACACAAACATCCCTAAGCCAACTCAGACTAGCCTTTTCCAAAGACATTTTATCTGCCTGGATTAACCGACCTAGGGGAGGAATTTGATCCCCTGTAACTGATTATTTTAACTTGGGCTTGCTAGTTCACAGGAGATAAACGGAAGCAAACAAAAACCAAAAAGCCTTTGGTGCCCGTCACCTCTGGCTCAGGGTCAAGCCTGACATCCTGGTGACTTGGGATGCAGAGATCTGAGGATCAAGGATCAAAGCCAGCCATAAGCTGGAAAGCGAGAGAGACACTTCTCTCCATGGAACCACCAAAAAGCCAGAAGTGGAGCTGTGGCTCAAGTGGTAGAGCAGCAGCCATGAGCAATAAAACTCAGAGAAACAGCTCCCAGATCCTCAGTTCAAGCCCACAAAAAGAAATGGCCCTGTCATGTTGCCCACAGATTGCCCAGTCCTCGAGCCCCTCTCACGGAGTGTGATACAACACCTGCCCCTGGGTGGTGTATCAGGGCCTTCAGAAATCCGGTGGTGGAATCCAGGCCTTCCCCTTCATGCATTCTCAACACACACTGGCTGGAGGGCAGAGTCTGACAAGGCTGGCAGCCTGCACAGCGGAGAGGCTCCAGCTTTTCCAAGGTGATCAGAAAGGGCTTCTTGGAGACAGCACTTGAAAAGGGGTCTTGCTTAACAAGGAGGATCTGTAGGAAGCACAGACAACAAAGGTGCTACAGATGATGGGCAACATAGCAGAGCGTGTTCATTTCCAGCCAGGGCTGCTGGTGAGAGACTTGGTATAGATGTGCGAGACTGTCCCAAGACAGGCCCGAGGGATCACAGAAGAACAGCTATCCAGGGCTGGGATTGCATCCTAGAGGTAGAGCTGCCTAGCACACAGGAAAGCATGGGTTCAATTCCTAGGTCCTGCATACACAGTAAAAGCTGGAAGTGGCACCATGGCTCAGGTGAAAGGGCACTCCCCTGTAGACACAGAAAGTCAGGGACAGTGCCGGGCCCTGAGGTCAGGCCCCAGGGCTGTCACCATAAAACACTTCTCCCAGGGACCTTTCGTGACAGGTAGATGCACTGAATCTCTTAGTAGATCCATCTGTGCTTTGTGTCTCCTTTGACAGAGGGGAGCTGGACACTCCTTCTGCCCTGGGTACCCCTGGGCCTGGTTATCAGCAACCCTCCCAACGTCTTCCACCGGGACATGGCGCAGCTGGCCCAAGAAGTCCTCAGGTATCGGTTGGGTGGGGCACGGGGACATAGGGCAGGCCCCAGAACTCCTTGTGGGTCTGATCCACCCTGGAAGACCAGGCAATCCAGAGGAGGCAGATGGGAGCTTAGAGGGGGTTAGTGATGTGGAGTGGGCCCTTTAATCCCCATGACCCCACCCAGATTCTAGCCTCCCTTTGCTTTCCCTGAAGGAGGTAGAGGGGTGTCTAGGTGGTAGTGTCTAGAGAAGGACTAGGTGGAAATTCTGAAGGACTAGACACCTTAAGCCATGAGCCAGTGGCTCACACTTGTCATCTCATACCTGTCATCCCACACCTGTCATCCTGCCCACTCGGGAGGCTGAGATCCAGAGGATCTCATTTCTCAGCCAGGCAGGAAAGTCCCTCCAGAGCCTCATCTCCAATCTCCAACCCGAAGTGGCACTGTGGCTCAAGTGTTAGAGCACTGGCCTTGAGGAAAATTAGACATCAGGGACAGTACCCAAGCCCTGAGTTCAAGCCCCTCAACCAAAACAAAACAAAAAAAAATTCAGAAACCGAACAAGAAAGAAAGACACCCCTTCCTTGCTTGCAAGAGATGGTGAAGTAGTAGTGTTTCTGTGGTTCTGAGACCAGATGCTGACCTCACAGTACAGACATTTCTAATAAGTCCCCAGGTTTACCCCAGTGTGAAGCCAAAGCAGGGTAGGTGGTGCCTTACCAAGAACTCCAGAGGTTATGGCTATGGCAGACAGGGAGTGGGTGAATGGGATCTGGGGTGGAATGGTATTGTCAATTATATGCTCTCCATCCATGGAAGAATGGTTTTGGATGCTGGTGACAAAGTCTGAAGTGTAGGGTTACATTTGGTTTGTGTCTTGATGAGTTGGGTTTTCCCTTGGTATAAGAAGGTGGCTGCAGAGGAGGCTACAATGCTTGATAAGAAATGTACTCCTTTTATGGCTAGGGAGGTTGAGCATTTCTTCATGTGTGTATTGGCCATACTTCTTTCTGCTTCAGAAAAGTTTCTCTTTAAGTCTTTATCCCACTTATTTATTGGGCAGTTGTTTCTTTGAGGATTTGTTGGTGGGGGATCTAATTTTTTGAGTTCCAAGTATATTTTAGATATGAGACACTTGTCCATTGTATGGCTCAGTGAAGATCTTCTCCCAATCCGTAGGCTTTCTATTGGTCTTGCTAGCTATGTCCTTTGCCATGCAAAAGCTCTGCAACTTCATGCAATCCCTTTTCTCCAACCTTTCTTTGATTTGTTGTGTTTCTGGGTCTCTATTAAGAACATTTTGGCCTGCGCAAAGGAGACCTAGGGTTTCTCCTATTCCATCCTGTAATGTTTTCCGAGAGTCTGCTTTGACTCCGAGGTCTTTGATCCATTTGGAGTTGATTCTGGTGCAGGGTGATATATAAGGATCTAGCTTTAGTTTTCTACAAGTAGTTAACCAATTTTGCCAGCACCATTTACTGAAGAGGCTGTCTTTCTTCCATTCTATTTTTTTAGCTGTCTTTCTTCCATTCTATTTTTTTAGCTCCCTTATCAAAGATTAGATAGCTGTAGTTCTTTAGGTTCATTTCTGGGTTTTCAATTCTATTCCATTGGTCCTGAGGTCTGTCCTTGTGCCAGTACCAAGCTGTTTTGATTACTATGGCTTTATAGTAGAGGTTGAAATTTGGTATTGATATTCTTCCAGCAGGGTTCTTTCTGTTGAGGAGCGTTTTTGCTATTCGGGGTCTTTTATTGTTCCATATGAATTTTTGGATTGCCTCTTCTATTTCCTTGAAGAATGAGGTTGGAATTTTGATAGGTATCACATTGAATTTGTAGATAGCCTTGGGAAGTATTGCCATTTTCAAAATGTTAATTTTTCCAATCCAAGAGAATGGGAGTTTTTGCCATTTTTGGCTTAAGGTGTCTAGTCCTTCAGACACCTTAAACCATGAGCCGATGGCTCACACCTGTCATCTCACATGTGTCTTCCTGTCCACTCAGGAGGCTGAGATCCAGAGGATCTCATTTCCCAGCCAGGCAGGAAAGTCCCTCCAGATACTCATCTCCAATCTCTAACTGGAAGTGGCACTGTGGCTCAAATGGTAGAGCACTGGCCTTGAGGAAAATTAGACATCAGGGACAGTAACCAAGCCCTGAGTTCAAGCCCCTCAACCAAAATAAAAAACAAAAACCAAACATGAAAGAAAGATACCCCTTCCTTGCTTGCAAGAGATAGTAGTAGGGTTGCAAATCAAAACAACATTAAGATACTACCTCACCCCAGTTAGAATGGCAAAAATCAAGAACTCTAATAACAACAGATGCTGGAGGGGATGTGGACAGAAGGGAACCTTACTTCATTGTTGGTGGGAGTGTAAACTTGTTCAACCACTTTGGAAAGTAGTATGGAGGTTCTTCAAAAGACTCCACATAGATCACCCCTATGACCCACGAATCCCACTTTTGGGCATTTACCCAAATGTTTACAAACAAGACCACACTAAAGCTACCAGCACAACTATGTTTATTACAGCATTATTTACCATAGCTAAGATATGGAACCAACCCAGATGCCCCTCAGTAGATGAATAGATCAAGAAAATGTTGTATATATACACCATGGAATTCTATGCCTCCATCAGAAAGAATGACATTGCCTCATTTGTTAGGAAATGGAAAGACTTGGAAAAAATTATATTAAGTGAAGTAAGCCAAGCCCAAAGAAACTTAGGTCCCATGGTTTCCTTTATTTGCAATATTTAGTATATATATGAGTCAAGCAGAAAAGGTTAGATAAGGTGATGTTAGGAAAATGAACCCTAAGGTTTATATTTAAATGTTTTTTTTTTCTTTCAAGCATTTGTTTCTAACACATTTATAAGATTATTTCTTTGTTGCTTTGTATGTCCCTTGCCCACAGTACAACCCCTGCTTTCACTGTATTTAATTGTGGTATAATTTGTGGAGGGGAAGGGGAAAAAACAAGTCATTTAAGTAAGTATACAGGCTGACCCTTGCATCAATGAGAAGTACAAGTTGTCATATCAAAAAAGAACTTTACAACTTTCGTGGGGGGGGGGGGAAGGGTTGGTTAAGGGATAGGGGAAAGCTGGGAAGGGATAGGAAGGGGAAACAAAGGAGGAGGCTACAATGCTTGATAAGATATGTACTGCTTATCTTGCCCATGTAATTGTAACCACTCTGTACAGTATTTTCACAATAAAAAAAGAAAGAAAGAAAGCTGAAAAAAAAAAAAAAGAAGTTGGTTGTAGCCGGGCACAGCCAGTGGCTCACAACTGTCATCCTAGCTACTCAGGAGGCTGATATCTAAGGATCACGGTTCAACGCCAGCTTCGGCAGGAAAGTCTGTGAGACTTTATCTCCAATGAACCACCAGAAAATTGGATGTGGTGCTGTGGCTCCAGTGGTAGAACACACAACTTCATCTGAAGAGCTGAGGCCCTGCTGGCAGGCCCAAAGCTCAAACTCCATAACCTACAACCAAACAAAAGGTAGCTGAATTTTCTGCATAACTGTACAGTAGAAATGCCATGATGTGTTGTGAACCATTCCAGACATGTGAGAGGCTCTGAGTTTTGTCTACAGTTGGTCTATGATGGTAGTGCCATCATCTCTGGGGTGGAATATTCAGGGTGCTCAGGGACTGCTGAGGCTTTGGGCTACCAGTGTGTATGTCTGTGTGTTCGTGTGTGTGTCTGTGTGTGTCTGTGTCTGTGTGTTTGGATGTAGAAGACCTGGGTCTTGAACTCAGGGCCTAGGTGAAGTTCCTATGCTTCTGTGCTCAAAGTTGGTGCTCTAACACTTGAGGTACAGCTCATTTCTGGCTATTTGTTGGTTCATTGGAGATAAGAGCTTCACAGACATTTCTGTGCTGGCTGGCTGGCTTTGACCTCAACCTCCTGAGTAGCTAGGATGACAGGTGTGAGACACCAGTGCCATATTTGTGTGTGTGTGTGTGTGTGTGTATGTGTGTGTGTGTGTATGTGTGTGTGTGTGTGTGTGTGTGTGTGTGTGTGTGTGTGTGTGTGTGTGTATTTTCCTCATCTTTCTCTGTCCGCTTCCTGGGTGACTGTCTGCCTCTTTCTGACCTCGGATGGTGGTCCTTCTCCACACCACCCTTGCCTATAGCCTCCTATCTGGGTCTACAATGAGTCCTAAATTGCCAGAGACCTGAGTTCAAACTTTTCTTTGGGGCCCAAGTCCAGATGTCCAAATCTTTGGCCTCCTGCAGGGGATTCTGGGTCAGCCAGGCCAGCTGCAATAAAGTATTGCCTGTCTGTGGGTGGGGAACTTAGACATGGGATGTCCTGCCCTTTTCCTCTTCTAGACCTCTGGCTGCATGTCCCTCTCAGCAGGCTGGCAGTGAGTGGGGGAAGGGAGTTGCCAGTGGCTCTGGCCAACTCCAGCTTCATAGGGGACTGAAGGCCACCCAAGCAAGAAGGATTCCGGGCTACATTGGAGGTGAGGCCAAGATGGCTTGGAAGTGTCTGTTGGTGTCTAGGAAATGTCAACATACATTATCGCAGGCAAGTCAATCTTCCAGCCTTAGCTGGGCCTCTCAAATCCTTCTAGAGAATTCTGGATGCCCAGAACACTGAGGCACAGACTTTAGATTCCAGGGCCAGGGAATTGGGGTAGGAGAGACTGGTATGGCCAATACCTCAATGTTCTAGGCATTAGCCTTGACCTTGGTAGGCCCCCATTGTGTACGTTCACATCTTAACACAGAGCTGGCCAGAAACAGGCCACTTGTGGTGGGGCTGTAGAAGTGGCAAGAGTGGAAGTGAGATCTAGGATGACCAATATCTGGATTTAGGGCCTGACGGCGGGGGCGGGGGGGGGAGGTGAAAGTGTCTTTTTTAAAAAAAAATCTCTAAGAGCTGGAACTCAGGGCCTAGGCACTGAGTTTCCTTTGCTCAAATCTAACACTCTACCACTTGAACCACAGCTCACATTTCATCTTTTTTAGTAGTTTAGTGGAGATAAGCGTCTCACGAACTTTTCTGCCTGGGCTGGCTTCAAGCTGCCATCTTAAGAGCTCAGCCTCTTGAGTAGCTAGGATTGCTGGTATGAGACACTGGCACCTGCTAAGGATGTTAGTGTGTGTGTGTGTGTGTGTGTGTGTGTGTGTGTGTGTTTACCAGGGCTTGAGCTCAGAGCCTAGGTGGTATCCTTTAGCTTGTTTGTGGAAGGCTCATGGTCTACCAGTTGTACTACAGTAGCTCTACTTCTCATCTTTTTGGTGATTCATTGGAGATAAGAGTCTGCCCACCCAAGCTAGCTTTGAATCTTGCTTGATCCTCATGTGTCAGCCTTAAGTAGCTAGGATTATAGGCATGAGCCACTGGCATCCAGCTGCAAGGATGTCTCTTCATACTGTCTTCTGTTCTAACAGCTGTCTACTTGCCCTGGCCTAGATCTCTGATCTCCACATCAGCTCCCAGCAGCCCTTGACTGTGTGGAGAACATAAAGCTCAAACCTGCCAAATATCCTATTACTATGTTCTCACCGGAGGGTATGTTTCCTCTGAAGCCTGGAGGAGAAGGGGGAGGAGGAAGAAGGTTAGCTGTAGATGGGAGCTAGGCTGGGAGAGAGGTACACTGTCTTAGCCAAGAAGGAAAATGTGGCCAGATGTTAATAGCTCATGCTCTCATATTCCTAGCTCCTCAGGAGGCTGAGATCTAAGGATTGGCATTCAGAGGCAGCCCAGCTCACTTTTCTTTTCTTTTTTTTTCTGGTATCAGTAGGATCTTTTTTTTGTGTGTGAAAATATTGTACAGAGGGGTTACAATTACATGGGCAAGGTAATGAGTACATTTCTTATCACCAGCTCACTTTTCTAAAGTGTGTGAGACTCTCCTTTCCCAGTAACCACCTGAAAGCTGGAAGAAAAGCTCTGCCTCAGGTGGTAGAGTTGTTAGCCTTGAATGAAAAAGTGAGGGACAGAGCCCAGGTCCTGAGTTCAAGCCCTAGTACCAAGATGTGCCCATGCACACACACACACACACACACACACACACACACACACACACACACACACAGGTAGGTTGTAATGATGAGTTGAGCTAGAACTGGGGGCAGTCGAGAGGCACAGTCATAGTAAATTCTGGACACATAAGTTATTTCTCCCCAACTCCTTCTCGGGCTGAGGGGTCTGGGCCATAGCAGTAAATTCCATGGAACCGGCACCTCCATCCATGCATAGGGTACAGGACCAAGGGAAGAACACGTTTTTACTCGGTGCATGATTGCAGACCTTCATCTGCCGCTGAACATTGTTGAGGAAAGCAGGGCTCTGAGCCCTGGGACTCTTGGGATAGCCACTGCTACAAGCAGCAGCCAGCCACCTGTGGATTCCTGAGCCTACGAGTCTTTCATGAGCCCAACTCAACACCCACCCAAGGTGTGCTTGACAAATTTGCCCCCGTGAGTAGGCATTACCTGCTGTGCCATCTTGCAGATCTTGCCCCTCCTGGCCCAGAAACCTGGTCTGAAATGTTGACTTACTGCTCAGATCCACACTGCACCCATGACAGTTGCCATTCTGATGCCATTCTGGCCCATGTCCTCCGTGCCCCAAGGCTAAATCCTTCTCTGATACTTTGGCCCGCTCTGTAGGCAAAGGTTCCCAAAGAGTGGTGCTTTCAAGACTTGTAAGACATGTAGATATTGGGAGACCCTTAGGGGCCCACTGGAAATTACTCTGCCTAGAGCCACAGAGTGAGGTTCAAGCAGGACAGGTGTTGCTCATGGGGCTAGAACTCTGGGCCTGGGCACTGTCCCTTCAGCTTTTCAGCTTACCACTTGAGCCACAGTACCACTTCCAGTTTTCCTGTGATTCATTGGAGATCAGAGTCTCCTGGACTTTCCTGCCCAGGCTGGCTTTGAACCATGATCCTCAGATCTCAGCCTCCTGAGGAGCTAGAAGGATAAACATGAGCCAGCAGCACCCAACTGATTTGGACTTTCACCACAGTGGACTAGGAACTCCTGAAAGCTTTTCTTTATTTTTTCTATGCCAGTACTGGGGCTTGAACTTAGGGTCTGGGCTCCGGTCTCTTTAATTTTTGCTTCAAGTCTGGCACTCTACCACTTGAGCCACAGCTCCATTTCTGGCTTTTGGTAGTCCATCGGCAAGAAGAGTCTCACTAACTTTCCTCCCCTGAGCTGGCTTTGACCCATGACTTTGATCTCAGTCTTTTCAGTAGCTAGGATTTACAGGGGTTGAGCCACCAGTAGCATTGGGCTAGAAGCTTTTCTTAAGCAAGTGTTCTTCCCTGCATTTGCCCTGACTCCTCCATGTAAAGGAGGCCTGAGGGTAAGGAGCTGTGAAAAATAGTCTTCCAGCCATAGGAAATTGCTGGGGTCCATGGTGAAAAGCCAAGCTCATCTTCCCCCTTAGCCCCATTCTGGGACCTCCACCCTCTGCCCTCCCTGTGGCTCAAGTACAAACCTTGACCCAGCCTTGAATGTCCTGCAGGACTTGTGTGAAGCCACAGAACATTCATTCCACCCACACCACCTATTCTACACCACACCTCAGGAAACTTTGTGCATGTTGTACCTTCTGCCTGAGGCTCTCTATCTTGTTCCACATCTTAGAACTCCTGTGGAATTTTGGCACTAGTTATATCACCTCCAGGAGCCAGTCTTTCCTTCCCTTCTCCCTCTTTTTTTAATATTGAGTTGCTAGAGATGGATCTTGTGCAGGCTGACTGGCAAATGCTCTAGCTTGGTGTGTGTGTGTGTGTGTTGCTAGAGATGGAACTTGTGCAGGCTGACTGGCAAATGCTCTAGCTTGGTGTGTGTGTGTGTGTGTGTGTGTGTGTGTGTGTGTGTGTGTGTGTGTTTGCCAGTCCTAGGGTTTGAATTCATAGCCTGGATACTATCCCTGAGGTTTTGTGCTCAAGGCTAGCACTCTATTACTTGAACCACAGCTCTACTTCTGACTTTTGGGTGATTAATTGGAGATAAGTGTCTCATATAGACTTTCCTGCTTGCAATTGTGATCCTCAGATATCAGCCTCCTGAGTAGCTAAGATTACAGGTGTGAGCCACCAGCAACTGTCCTCTACCCTACCTCTTACCTCTAACCTTGGCTCTCCTATGAGTACCAGAAGAATATGTCTCACCAGGCTCACTTTTTTGCCAGTCTTGGGGCTTGAACTCAGAGTCTGGGCATGTTCCTGAGTTTCTTTTTGTCAAAGCTAGCACTCTTATCACTTAAGCCACAGTGCCACTTTTGGCTTTTTCTGTTTCTGTGATACTCAGGAATCAAACCCAGGGCTTCGTGCGTGCTAAGTAAGCACTTTACCACTAAGCCACATTCACAGCCCAAGGCTCACTTCTGACAGGAACTATGAGGGTGGGATTTATTGGCTTACCCCTTTTGGTGCAGGAATCGCTGGCTATTTCATATCTTTGCCAAGATTTGGGACCAGGATGTGACTCGGCAATGAGGAATGGTGAATGAGGGATAGCCACCAGGCCCCAGAGAAGTAGGCTCACATATTCTACAGAGGGATAGAGAATATGGAGCCAGAAACTTTGACAACTCCTACAGCCTAGGAACTGTGGTCTCCCTGGAGGCAGTGGCTGGCTGCTAGGTGTCCCGATGGGACATCTCAACCAGAACATAAGGCACTTGTTGCACTGCCCAGGCAAAGCCGGGGGGGGGGGGGGCTTCAGTTATTAAATGGCAGAGAAGGATGCTTTGTTCAAGGTGCTGGCTCAGACTTAGGACTCTCTGAGGACTTGCCCAGGTTGGGGGGATGGACATGAGCAACCTGCTGAATGCCCATCATCCATCCATACACAGAGACATGGAGTTATTGCCTCCTTTATTTGGGGGGGGGTTGAGGAAGGTCCAGGGTTGTCCTATGAGCCTAGGCCCTGTCCCTGAGCTCCTTTTACTCAAGGATAGCACTCTGCCCTTGAGCCACAGCCCCACTCATGGTTTTTTTCCCCCCTGTGATCTCTTAGAAAGAAGAGTGTTTTGGACTTTTTTACCCTGGATGCATTCAAATTGGCATTCTCTACATCTCAGCTTCAGGAGGAGTTAGGATTATAGGCAGGAGCCACTGACACTTGGCTTTCTTTTCTTCTTGTTGTTCTTTATTTTAATTGTGACAATCTGAAATCTTCACAGTGTCATTCCAATGTTTTGCATTCAAAGTAATCTACCCAGGCCTGGAATTCGAGTGCTATGACTATCACCCACAAATGGAGGGAGATCCTGATGAACTCATTCTTGTTCATGTGAATGCTAATGGAATGTTATAAAAGTAATAATTAAATTTGCCGTTAATTCATGATTGTATTTTAGAATGCCACACAAAAATTATTGGATATATATCTTCATTCTAGCACCAAGGTATGATTAAGGATATTGACTAATTTTTAATTAATGCTGTTGTAAGTATTTAACTATGATACTTCATTAAATGGAGTCATAATTTAGTAACTAATAATTGGTTATAACATATATATAATTTAATAACATCTTCACATTCCCTCTTTGTAAGTCTGTGTAAATATATATATACATATAGATGCAGGTATATATATATATATATGTATATATATATATATATATATATATATATAATATCAATCTACACATTTATCAATTGAGCACTACTGTGGCTTGGTCACAGTTCCTTAGAATTTCCTGGATGCTCAGTTTGCTGGAGGCTGGTGTGCTAAGACTGTACCCCATTTATGGATTGGGCAATGTAGGCTCAGTTGAAATTCCAGCATGGCCAAAAACTTATTTGTGGAGTAAGAAGCCAATTTTACACTTTTTGTTCATTCTCTGTGAAAGTCCTGGGTCTCAATACGATGTATAATCCATATGCAAATATATCCTATGAGATATGATATAATAAAGGAAATGTTATATGTGTAACAATACTAAATAAATAAGAGTAATAAATGTCATATGCAGTAGAACCTATGTATGTAAATAGATCTCATATATATGAATATTATTTTTTCCAGTGCTGGGGCATCTATTCAGACCCTGGGAACTGGTCTGAATTTCTTTTTTCTTTTTTTCTTTTCTTTTCTTTTCTTTGCCAGTCATGGTGCCTGAAATCTGGGCATGAGCACTGTCCCTCAGCTCTTCAGTTCAAGGTGAGTGAACGCTCTACCACTTGAGCTACAGTGCCACTTCCAGCTTTTTCTGCTTATGTGGTGCTGAGTTATTGAACCAGGGGCCTCATGCATGCAAGGCAAGCACTCTACCACTGAGCCAACTGCCCAGCCCCATGAATTTCTTGTCTATAATGATGGTGAGCTTTCCTCTTCACACATAGTGTCACAGAGTTACCCAGACCCTGAGTTCAAATCCCAGGCCTGCTAAAAAAATGGTGCAATTTCCTCACCAGGGTCTTATTGTTATTATTACTTTTTTTTGGCCTAGCACAGGGCTTGAACTCAGGTCTTCGCATCTCTGCCACAGCTGATCATTGGATCCTACCACCCTACTTCAAATTTCAGAGCTGGCAAAAAAATAAATAAATAAAAAGGAGAAGGATAAAACTGAGAAGTTCAAGAAGGCGGTTTTACTTTTTTTATTCCTTTGTATTGTGACCATCCTGGGTCTAAATGACAAGCCCCAGAATGTGTACATGACATTGCATTGCTAATGTTTCATGGGCTATTAGGGAAGCCATAGCTGAAACAAGCAACTTAGACCTGGAGGTCCAATCTTGGAACTGCCACTAATGAATGTGGGAGGTTCTAAGAAACACATTCTGATATACATCCGTACAAATAGAATGTTATAAAAGTAACATTTAAATTAGTAGTTAGTATATGATTATATTCTAAAATTATACACAACAATTACTCTACATTGACTAATTTTCAATTAATACTTTATTATATATTCAATCATGATACTTAAAAAAGGAAGGAACAATTTAATTGCCAATAATTGGTAGTAATATCATATATGCAGTTTCATAATATACAGACATCTCTTGTTTTATATCTATCTATCTATCTATCTATCTATCTATCTATCTATCTATCTATCTATCTATCTATCTACCTATCTATCTATCTGTCTATCTATCTATCTATCTATCTCTATCTACCAATCTACACATTAATCTGTTTATACACTTGTCACTCCTGGGGCTCAGTGTTAGAGTGCTCACTGAGTATGTACAAAGTCCTGGGTTCCATTCCTCACTACCACTTGCACAGAAAAATCCAGGAGTCATGCTGTTGCTCAAGCAGTTGAGTACTAGCTTTGAGCATAAAAGTTTAGGGACTGTATCTAGACACTTACTCAAGATGCAGGACTGGCACCAAAACAAAACAATTGAATGTTCTGACTGCAAAGATATAAGAATAGGACTGCAAATACATCATTGTAGAGCAAGCTAGGAGTCTGGTGCTGAGAGCTGCAATCTAACCTGACTTAGCCAGAGGTAAACTGCTGCAACCCAGCTACACGGAACCAGATGCTTCTGGCTCAATCAGCCCTGTCATCCAAGATACTGGGGGGCTGAGATCAGACACTGGTGGTTTTAAAATCCAGCCCTGACAGGAAGTCTGCAAAACTCTGAGCTTTGGCTCAAAGTGGTAGAGCTCTAGCCTTGAGCAAAAGATCTTAGGACAGTACCCCCAAACTTTCAGTGGAATCCCCGTGGCTGACTCACCACCCCCTCCCTACAAAAAACCCACCCCTCTAAATCATTAGAACTTTGTGTAGTTTGGTGACACTGATTAAAGCATCCTAATTCTAATGACAGTGTGTGGGATACAGCTATGTCATGAGTCTTATATGAGGAATGGTGTACTGAGTGCATCTGGTCCTTGTAAGAGCTCCACAGATTATTGTGCAGATGAGAACCTTAGGCTCAGATATGTCCCCATGTCAGGGCCAAAATGATGTATGTACTGAACTCTAGTGAGTTTTTCTCCTGCAGACAATTGTTTTGGTTTATTTTTCTCGGTCATGAACCTTAAACTCAGGGCCTAGCTACTGACTCTTCACTGTTGGGCTCATGGCTAGCACCCTACCAAGGGGACCCAAGGACACCCATACAAAAGTGTTACAGTCTAGGCATCTGTGGCTGATATCTGTCATCCTGCCTACTTTGACACATTTTTTTTCCTTCTCTGTAAAAATCCTGAGTCTCAGTATGAAGTATAATCCATATGCAAATATATCCATGTGATAAGATGTAATAAATGAAATAAATGTTATATATGTAATAATACTAAATAAATAAATAATGAATAAATAAGTGTAATAAATGTCAAATGGAGTAAGCCCATGTATGTAAAAAGATCACATATATGAATATTAATTTTCCCAGTGTTGGTGCTTAAATTCAGCCTGGAAACTGGTCTGAAATTCTTGTCTTCAATAACAGTGAACTTCCCTTCCTCCACAGTGTCACACAGTTACCCAGACCCTGAGTTCAAATACCAGGCCTGTCAGAAAAATGGAGCAAATTCCCAGTCACGGCCTTAAGTTATTTTGTCCAGGCCCGGGGCTTGAACTCAGCTTGTGGCATTTCTGCCTCAGATTCTATCACCCTAGGCTGGGGTGTAGCCAATGGACCCACAGCCCATTCTGAGATCCTAGGACCCAAGTTCAAATCTCCGGACTGATAAAAAAAAAACAAAAGGAGAAGGGCAGGGAAGATGGCCCAGTAGTAGAGTGCTTTCCTTGCATGCATAAGGCCCTGGGCTCGATTCCTCAGCACCACATAAACAAAAAGCTGGAAGTGGTGCTATGACTCAAGTGGTAGAACACTAGTCTTGAGCTGAATAGTTGAGGAACAGTGTCCAGACCCAGATTTCTGGCCCCACAACCAACAAAAAAGAAAAAAAGAGAAAGGGGGGGGGAAATAAGGATAAAACTGGGAAGTTCCAGAAGGTGGTTTTACTTTGTTTTTTTTTCTTTGCATTGTGACCATCCTGGGTCTAAATGAAAGGGCCCGGAAAGACTATGTGACCTTACACTGCTGAAGTTTGGTGGGTTATCAGGCAAGCCATAGCCAAAACCAGCAACCTAGGCCCAGGGTTCAAATTCTGGGACCGCCACCTACGAATGGCGGGAGATCCTAAGAAATGCATTCTGACATACATCCATATGAATGGAATGTTTAAAAGTAACAATTACATTAGTAGTTAGTATATGATTATATTTTAAACTTAAAAACAATAATCATAGTACATTGACTAATTTTCAATAAATATATTATTGTATTTTCAACAATGAGAAATGAAGGAATAATTTAATTATGGATAATTGATAGTAATATAGTATGTGTAATTTAATAATATACAGATGTCTTTCTTATTTTATACATATATATCTGTACATATATATTTCTACACTTGTCACTCCTGGGGCTCAGTGGTAGAGTGCTTGCCTAGTATGTATAAAGCCCTGGATTAGTTTCCACACTATCACATGCACAGAAAAAGCCGGAAGTGCTGCTGTCACTCAACCACCAAAGAAAAGTTAGAATGTTCTAACTGCAACTATACAAGAACAGGACTTTAAATACGTCATGACAGAGCAAGCTGGGAATCTGAAGATGACGGCTGCCATCTATCCTGAGGTTAACAGCTGCAAACCAACAGCCAGGGGTTAACAGCGCAAACCAACTCCATCGAACCAGATGCTGCTTGCTCACCCTAGCTGCTCAGGGGATGAGATCTGACATTGGTGGGTTGAAAACTCAGCCCTGGCAGGAAGTCTGTGAGACTCTGAGCTTTGGCTCAAAGTGGTAGAGCTCTAGCCTTGAGGAAAAGATCTTAGGACAGTACCCACAACCCTATGAGTGCCACCCCTGAGTCTGATGACCCTCCTCCCCCACCCCGACTAACCACCCTTCTAAACTGTTAGATGTGAACTTGTGTGGTTCATGACACTTTTCTGAAGGAATGGTGATACTGATGAAAACATCCTAATTCTAATGACAGCTTGTGGGATACAGCTCTATGAAGATTCCTTCCTGGGGTGCTAGGTCCTTCACGGAGTGCTGTGTGCTGAGTCAGGGCTGCTCAGGGTGGCAGTATCAGCTCCTTAGCCTGTGCTGTGGCCCTGGCCGGTCAGTGTAGGAACCTTCTCAATAAAGTTGCTTCTTTGTTACTAACTTTGCTGCGGTGGGCTCTGTCACTCCAGACGAATAGGTGGGTTTGCCTGCCTGAGTAGGAGTCTTCCTACTACACACTGAACTTCTGTTCTGAGCTCATGGTCAGTACTCAGGCCCTGTGTTCAACCTGGAAACCTAGTCACCCAAGGCCCAACTAGGAGAGGTCAAAGGTTTCCAAACCTGATGAGCTCCACCAGCCCTACATAACAGGGAACATTGTGATTTTGCAAATGTGCTTAGATGTAGCAAGCTTCGGAAAACCTGGGGAGGCACCATTGCCAATAATGAATCATTGCATTAGGTTCAGCTCCCTAGTTGTTGTCTGCCAGAATAAATCTTGAATTAATTGTAGCAGTTTGTTTCAACACTGGAACATATTCTAACAAAGACAGGATAAGTGCAGGGAACTTGGCCTGTCCCTGGAGGTGGCACAAATGAAGGCTTCCTGTCAAAACAGAGCACTGGGGAGAGAGATATCTTGGGGTACAAAGAGGCTTTTTTCTCCTGGTCTTCAGAGCCTGCCCACACTCATCATAACTAGTTGGCCCGGATAGAGTTGTTTGTTAGAGAGCTGTACGGGAGTGAGGCCTTTTGACTGCCTGTTCTAACAAAGAGGCAGACTTCCTCCAGCAGCATGGGGTGTGAAGAAACCCTTAGGCTACACTGGGAACAGGGAGGGGAGCCCTGGAACATGCACTGTCTTGAAAGCACCCTCTGTGCTATGAAATCATTCTATTCAAAGCAAATTTCCTAGCTGGGTTCCTTTCTTCATAGCAACTCTGGATGTTTACCAATAGAAATACATTTACACATACACAGACACATGGAGTTACTGGCTCTTTTTTTTTTTTTTTTTTTTGGTGCAGGTCCTGAGGCTTGAACTGTGAGCTTAGACATTGTCCCTGAGCTCCTTTTGCACAAGGAAGCACATTATTGTGCCTTAAACCATGATACATCATTAAATGAAGGCATAATTTAATACCTAATAATTATTAGTAATGTATTACATTTAATTTAATGATATATAGACATCTCACATTCTATAAATATATTTATATATTTAAATATACACTGTGATATACATATACATCTCTCTCTCACACTCTCCATGCATATATATGTATTTGCAGCAATTTATGCATCTATCTATTTATATATTGGCCACTCCTGGAGGTTAAACTTAGGTCCTGGGAACTCCCTGGCAGTGAATTTGTTTGAGGCTGCTGTGCTTACATTGATCCCTTGATGAGTTGGGCATTCAAGGCCCTGAGTTCAAATCCCAGCAGTGCCAAAGACAATAGGTGGGGTAAGAAACCAATGTTGACCTGTTCTGCTGTCTGTGAAAATATTGTTTCCTAGGTACAATATGTAATACCTATGCAAATACATATATATGATGTATATTATAAATGTATATAAATATAATATTGCCACTCCTGGGTCTAGAATTCATGCCCAAGGAAATGCTCTTGACTTTCTTTTATTCAAGGAGAGTGAGCTTCCACTTTACCCACAGCAAAATAGAGTTACCCAGGCCCTGATTTCAAATCCCAGGTATGGCAGATAAAATGTCCCAAATTCCAAGCCAGGACCTTAACTTTTGGGGGGGGGCAGGCACGGGGCTTGAACTCAGTTCGTCACAACTCTGCCTCAGCCTTAATTACCCTAGGTTGTGTTGCAGGTTTTACACCCACAGATGAACCAAGGATCCTAGGACCCAATTTCAACTCCCAGCACTGGCCAACAAACAAACAAACAAATCAAAATGGAAGAGGAAAAACCAGAAAGTTTTACACAACAGTTTTACCTTTGTTTCTTTTGCACAGTCGACATCCTGGGTCTCACTGACTTGGCTTGAAAATTGTACATGACTTTGCATGGCTGAAGCTGGTGGGCTGTCAGTGAAGCCTGAGGTTAACCCTGACACCTGCGCCCTGAGTTCGATCCTGGGACTCCCACATACACATGGCTGAAGATACTAGGAAACTGGTTCCTATCTCTAGGAACACTAATAGAATGTTTGAAATGTGCTAATTGAATTACTAGTTAACTAGTCTTTGTAATATAAAATTGTATGCATTAAATATAGGTCATTGGTTAGTTTAATTAATATTTTATTAAATCTTCTACTGTGATTAATTAATGGAGGAATAATTTTAGACCAAATAATTAGTAGCAACAGAATATATAAAAGTAAGATATAGACATCACTCTTTATATAGAGTTATACACTAGAATCTACATAAATGTCTATCTGTCTCCCTCTGCATATGTTTATAGATGCATATATATATGTAATTAAACACACACTGCATTTTACACATCTATGCGTTTATATCTTGGCCACTCCTAGGGCCAAATTTGACCGAAAACTCCATTTGCATCAGACTGGTGTGCTAACATTGACCCATGCCCCATTCATGAAGTGGGTTTTCTAGGCCCTGAGTTCAAATCACAGAACTGCCAAAACTTAAGTAATCCTGGTGGAAGAAGCCAAATGTCCCATTTGTCTTCCTTATCGGTGAAAGTCCTGGGTCTCAGGAATGATGTATAGTACATTGGCAAATCTATGTTGTATGTAATAAGATGTAAAAATGATTATGTGTGTAATCATACTCACTAAAATACATAGGAAATAAATAAAACACAAAATAAAATGAATAACCACACTAACTGCAATATGCAGTAAACATGTGTATGTAAATATGAATCCTGTATTTAAAATGAATACAAATATTATTTTTGCAAGAGCTAGGACTTGAATTCAGTCACAAGGAACTGGCCTGACTTTCTTGTCTACCAGCACGGTGAGCTTCCCCTTCTCCCACAGTGCTGTAGATGTACCTAGGCCCTGAGTTCAAATCCCAGGACTGGCAGAAAAAAATGGCATGAATTCCAAGCCAAGCAGCCTCATAACTTTTAAAATATTTTAATGTGTTTATTTATTTATTTATTTATTTATTGTCAAGCATAGAGCTTGAACTCAGGGCATGGCAACTCTGCCTCAGCATCGATCACTCCAGGCTAGGGTGCAGCCACTGGAACCACAGCCAAACCTGAGTTCCCAGGGCACAAATGCTGACAGGAAAAATAAATACATAAAACAACACAGAAACAAAGAATAAAAACCTGCAACTTTCAGATGGCTGCCGGTTTTACATTTGTTTTCGTTGCAAGGTGATCTTCCTGTGTCTGAATGACATGGCTGAAAAGTGTTGGAAACCTGGCATTGCTGAAGGCTGGAGGGCTACCAGGGAAGCCATAGGCCAACACTGCAACATAGGCCCTGGGTTCAAAGCCTGGTCCTGACCCCTACAAATGGCAGGAGATCCTAATAGTCTCCTTCCTATTCATAGGAATACTGATGGAAGGTTATGAATGTCAAGGTTGAATTAGTTGTTCCTGAATGATGCTGCTATAAAATTAGAGTGATTTTAGGAGGCCGATGGATTTTCATGAATATTTTTGACACATTAAAAGAATACTATTAATTACATGGACACAATGGTTTTGGGACAGTGGTTGATTTAATTAACAATTCATTAAGGATGAAAACAATAATATAAATGACATGGAGGCATTAAAAATACCCAAATATTGGTAGGAATGTAGCCTATTTAAATGAATAATGTATAGACATCTCTGGCACTCTATAAAGATCTATATTTATTTGTGTACTACCATCTGCATGTCAATCTGTTCTTATTTTCTCAAAACTTGGGGCTCGATCTCAGGTGCTGGAAACTGCTTGTCAGCTCAATATGCCCCAGGCTGGCATACTGACACTCACCCATTCATGAATTGGGGCTTGTAGGTTGTGAGTTCAGATGCCAGCACTCACAAAAATTGATTCATAGAGTAAGAAACCCTTGGTGACACAGGTTTTCCTTTGCTGTGAAAGTCCTGGATGTCAGGTGTGAAGTTCATACATAGGTAAATCTATCCTATATAATAAATGTAATAAATAGTCCATGTGTAAGAACAGTCAATAAAATAAATGGTAAATAAATGAATAAAACAAAAAAAATGAATAGCTACACTAAGCACAATATGGAGTCAATATATGTGGCTCGATCTCAGGGCCTGGGAACAACCTGGCAGCGGAATTGGCTAGAGGCTGCTGTGCTGACAGCCACACATAAATGAATTGAGCCTTCTAGGCCCTGAGTTTAGATCCCAGCACTGCCAAAAATGTAATCATGGAGTGGGAAGCCGAGTGTGACACATGATTTTCTTTTCTTTGAAAGTCTTCAGTGTCAGGTAGGATGTATAATTTGGATGCAAATCAATATGCTATGTAAGTAGAATGTCACAAAGGTAAAAGAAGTCATAGGTGGAAGAATTGTCAGTACAATAAACGATAAACAGATTGAATTAATAATGAATCATTCTAGGATAAAACTAGATGTGGTAATTATAGGATGTGGATTAAGTTTAATTAATATTTTATTAAGTATTAACAGAATAAAAATTGCATAGAGACATAAATACCTAATTATTGGTAGTAGCACATGATGCATAATTTAAGAATATATAGACACCTGTCTCATTCTCTAAAATATTTAATTATATGTATGGATGTATGTACATATATGATAAACAATAACAGGATATTGAGTATTAATTAATGCTTTATTAATTGTTAGCTGGGACACATCATTAAATGGAGATATAATTTAATACCTAATAATTGATAACAATATTATCTATAATGTAATAATATAGACATCTCTCTTTTGTCTATATAATATTTATATACAACAATCTATATATTTATACATCCTTTACTCCTGGGGCTCAGTGATTGAGTGCTCCTCTAGTAAGCATGAGCCCTGGGTTCGACTCCTCAGTGCCACTAAGCAGAAAACTTGGAAGTTCTGCTGTCTTTCAATCAATTGAGTGCTAGCCTTGAGCACAAATGGTTAGGGACAGTGTCTAAGCCCTTACTCAAGCCCCAGCACTGCCACCAAAAAAAGGTAGAATGTTCTAACTGCAATTATAGAAGGACAGGACTTCAAATACCACATCACAGAACAAGCTAGGAGTCTGGCACTGAGAGTTGCCACCTAACCTGACTTAGGCATATGTAAACAGCTGCAACTGAGCTCCACAGAAGCAGATGCTGCTGGCTTACCCCCATCATCCTGGCTGCTTGGGAGCTTTAAAACCAAGCCCTGGTAGGAAGTATGTGAGACTCTTGGAGATGTGGCTCTAAGTAGTAGAGCCTTAGCCTTGAGCAAATGTTATTAGAACAGTATCCCCATGCATTGAGTTCAAGCCCTATGGGTAGACTGGCCCCAAAAAAACACCCCACTAAACCATTAGATGTGAACTTGTGTGATTTGTGAAATGTTCTTCAAACAATGGTGATACTGATGAAAGCAACCTAATTCTAATGACAGCTTGTGGAATAGAGCTATGTGCTGAGTCCTTCATAGAGTGCTCTGTGCTGAGTCTGGCACAGGGTGCAGTGTGCTGAGTCCTGCATTGGGTGCTGGGTGCTATTTCTTCACAGGATGTTGTGTGCTGAGTCCTTCAAAGAGTGCCATCTGCTGTGTCCTTCACAGAGTGCATTCTTTCATATGGTCCTTGTAAGAGCTACACAACTGAGATGATTATGCAGACAAGAATATTGAGATGCAGATATGTCCCCATGGCAGGGACAAAATTATGTATTACTGAAGAGTGGGTGAGTTGTCTACTGCAGACAATTGTTTTGTTTTGTTTTTTCTCAGTCATGAACCTTGAACTCGTGGCATAGGCACTGACACTTACCTCTTGGGCACATGGCTAGCATTCCACCATGTGGAGCCAAGGACCCCCTTGCAGTAGAGTGCCACAGTCTAGGGGTCTATAGCTGAGGTCTGTCAGCCTGCCTTCTCAGGAAGCTGAGATCTGAGGATCTGGTTTCCAAACTATGACAGACACAAAAGGTCCCATGAGACTATTATCTTCAATTCACCACTAAGAAACCTGAAGTGGAAGCTGGATGCTTGTCACTCACGCTTGTCATCCTAGCTCCTCAGTAGGATGAGATCTGAGAATCATGGTTCAAAGCTAGCCTAGGCAAGAAAGTCCCCGAGACATTTAGCTCCAATGAACCATGAGACAACCTGAAATGGTGCTTTGCTTCAAGTGGTAGAGCACAAGACTTGAGGGACATCACCCAGGCCCAGACTTCAACTCCTACAAGCAACAACAACAAAAAAGAAACAAAATAACAAACCTGAAGTAGAGGGATGGGTATGTGCCTTAGGGGTTGGGTGCTTTGCATCTATGAAACTCTGGACTTGATTTCTCAGGAACACATCACTAGAAAAAATTCTCAAGTGGCTCTGTGGCTCAAGTGGGAGAGGACTATTCTTGTACAAGAGAAATAAGGTACAGTGTTCAGGTCCTGAGTTCAAGCTCCAGGACTGGTGTATTTGTGCAAGCTTGCACACACACACACACACACACACACACACAGACCAGAAGTAAAAGCTGTGACACAAAATGGTAAAGCATTGGGCTCCCTCACACCTCATGGTCAGCACCCAGGCACTGTGTTCAACCCCAAAACTTTGCCACCCAGGGCTCAACTAGGAGAGGTAAAAGGTTTCAAAACCTAATGTGCTTCAGCAGTCCTAGATGACAGGAAGCATGGTGAGATCAGACATGTGATTGGATTTCTAAAGCTTCCGGAAACCTAGCAGAGGCATCATAGGCCTATCATCTCCCTCAATGAAACATTTCTTGAGGTTAAGTGCCCTAGTTGTCTGCCAGAAGGACTCCTGAATTATATTGAGCACTGTATCTGATCACCAGAATACAGTCTTACAAAGGCAAGATTAGTGCTGAGAACTTGGCCTGCCAAAGGAGGTGGCACAAATGAAGGCTTCCTGTTAAAATGGAGCACTGGGGAGAGAGATGGCTTGGGGTACAAAGAGGCCTTTTTGTCCTGACCTTCAGAGCCCATCCACACTCCTCCTTACTAATTGTCCCATATGGAGTTGTTTGTTACACAGCTGTACAGGACTGAGGCCTTTTGTCTGCCTGTCCAGACAATGAGAGAGACTTCTTCCAACAGGCCTGGGAGGCAGAGAAACCCTCAGGCTGCACTGGAAACTGTGAGGGGAGCCCAGGAACATGCACTGAAATGAAAGCAGTCTCCGTGTTATGAAATCATTGTATTGAAAACAAATTTTGTAGCTTGGTGCCTTTCATCATAGCTACTCCGGAGCTTCACCTATAGGAATACATCCACACATACACAAAGACATGGAAGCAGATCCTGAGGTTGAACTATGAGCATAGGCGTCCCTGAGTTACTTTTGCTCAAGAGTAGTGCATTAACCTGGAGCCACAGCCCCACTTCTGGGTTTTCTGTGATCTCTTAGAAATAACAGTGTCATGGACTTTCCTATGCTGGCTGGATTCAAACTCAGATTCTCTATATCTCATCCTCTGAGGAGCTGGGATTTCAGTCAGCAGCCAGTGGCACCTGCCTTTCTTTTCTTCTTCATTTTTTAATCTGGACAATCTGACTACTTAACAGCATCATTCCAGTGCTTTGAATTTATAAGTAAACTACCCAATGTTCTTTATAGGTGCTTTCTCTGAGAAGGAATTTCTCTCCTCATCTTTTCCTCTGGTCACAGGTTTGAAGCCAAAAGTGAGAAATGAGTGTCACATGATTTTGGCAGCAAATGTCCACAGGACATGCCAGTTCAGTCACTTAGCATTGAGCTGCAGTGAATTTACTGTCTCAGGATGAGAGGACCAAAAGCTGGAGCGATCATCATACTGTCTGCATTGCTCCTTAGGCTTATAAAATTATCTATAATTATGATTGTTTTGTGTCTCCAACTTAAGTATCTAGAATACACTAGAAGCATCATCATGTTTCCCTTTTGTTCTAGTACCTCTCAAGATTTAGACTAAGGGTTTGTGTGGAGCAGATCCTCGGCGAATCCCTGTGGAAAGCCACTTGAAGTCTCCTCAGGAGATCTCTGTTCAAAGCCAGCCCAAGCAGCAAAGTCTGCGAGACTCTTATTTCAATAAACCACCAGAATACCAGAAGTGAATCAGAGGCCCAGAGGGTAGAGCTCCAGCTTTGAGAAAGAAAGCTGAACAGGAGATACAAGCCAGACCAGGCGGGAAAGCCTGGCAGGCGCTTATGTCCAATTAACAACCATATGGTTGGAAGTGGAGCTGTGGCAGTGGTAGAGTCTCAGCCTTGAGCAAAATGGCTGAGGAACACATAGGGCCCTGAGTTTAAGCACGGGATGGCCACCATAAAAACTCAAAAAGAGAAGGCCAAGTTTATGTATGATTGTCCTACCTACTTATGTGTGTATATTACCTCCCTGAGTTCAAACAGATTGTATGCAATGCTTCTCCTTTTATGTACAGATTTATTTTTCAGATAGGCTTGTTGCACATACTGCATCATTCTTTTTTTTTCAGGCCCGTGGCTTTTCTCTTCCAGAGTTCCAGGCCTGGTTCCTTATATGGTGCACACTTAAGATCTCAGCAGCCTTTATTACATTTTATTATGAGGCCAAGGCAGGAGCAGTCACAAATCAGGTAGGAGAAGGGAAGATCAGGGTTTTTGAAATAACTGGTATTCAGAAAATTAAACTTGGGGGATGTAAAATGGTACCATACTTAGGTAGAAACTACCATTAAGAAAAAGATGAGAGGACTGGGATTGTGGATTAGTGAGAGAGGGCTTGCCTAGCATGCAAGAAGCCCTGAGTTTGATCCCTCTGTAGCACATGCACAGAAAAAGCCAGAATTGGTGCTGTGGCTCAAGTAGTAGAGTGCTAGAGACAGTGCCCTGGCCTTGAGTTCAACTCAAGTACAAGTAACTTCTCATCACCAAAGGAAACCCAGGAAGCTCTTGAACATCTGCCTTTCAGAAGTGGAAGTCAGAGTGTCATAGACATTCCTGCCCTGGCTGGCTTCACCATGTAATCCTCAGACCTCAGCCTCCTGAGCTAGGGGATGGGCCTTAGCTACTGGTGCTCTGCTAGGCCAGAAGTGTAATGACATTGACAATACAAGTCAACTGCTTATCACAAAGGGCTTGGGGAACATATTAAGCCTTTCAACAATGGACCTTTCAGAACCCTGTAGGACACAAGGTTATAATTCTAGAGTCTGAGAGGCTGGGCAGATGGATCTGCTAAACTTGAACCTTGAGCTCTAACTCCAATTCTGGTGTATATCAGCTTTCATTTTTCCAGAGAATGTTCTCCTAATTAGGAAATAGGAAAAGTACTTTGATTAACCTTCACTTTTTCCCATTGTGTGTCTCGAACTCAAGCTTGGGCACTGTCCCTGAGCTCTTCCTCTCAAGGCGAACAAGCTACCACTTGAGCCACAGTGCCACATGGGGTCTTTTGGTGGCTCATTGGTAATAAGAATCTAACAGGCTTTCCTTGCCTAGGCTGTCTTTGAACTGTGGTCTTCGGATCTCAGCCTCCTGAGAAGAACGGTCCCAGGTGTGAGCCATTGGAATCAGGCCTATTGTTTTTGCCAGTGCTGGGGCTTGAACTTAGGGGCTGGGTACTGTCTCCGTACTTCTTTTTCTCAAGGCTAGTGCTCTACCACTTGAGCACTCCACAGCTTCTGGCTTTTTCTGAGTATGTGGCACTGAGGATTCAAACCCTGGCATTCATGCATGCTGAGCGAGCTCTCTACCACTAAGCCACATTCCCAGTCCCACCCTTACAATATTATCCCTCAACTTGCCTATCCTCAAGGAAAGACTTCTGAGTATAAATCATCTAAAAAATACGTGTAGGAAGTTGTTAAAGATAAACAAGACACAGCTCATATTTGGGAGTGACTCCAAACATGTGAAGGCTGTGACAAATGCCTCCATTTAATTATGTATCACGTTTCAACACTTAATAAAGTATTAATGAAAAATGAGTCAATGTCCTAAATTGATGTGTATAATTTTATAATAGATGTGCAAAATGTAATAAATATTATGTGTATAGTGATACTAATACAATAATAAAAAATCATAGTTTGTAATAAACATACACATGTAATACGTCACATATATTACACATGTACATAAATATTATTTTCCATTATAGGGACTTAATTCAGGCCCTGGGAACTCTACCCTGAATTTCTTTTCCTCAAGGACAGTGAGCTTCCCCTTCACCTAAGATGCAAAAGAGTTACCCGGATGGTGAGATCAAATCCCAGCAGTGGCAGAAATACTAGCCCCAGTTCCAAGACAGTCAGTTAACTATTTTTAATGGAAGGAGTTATTTTTATTCAATTTCATACTGAACATTTTAAAAACTGCAGTGTATAATTTTGTACAGCTATTCAGACATCCTTCCCTTACCTTCAAAGTGCTTCTCTGAGCTCTAAATTTTTTCCTTTTTTGTACATTTTTTGTTGTAAAAATGTGGTATAGAGGGTTACAGTTACATGAGCAAAGTAATGAGTACATTTACTATTGAGCATTGTTGCCTCCTCCTTTGTTTTCCCCTTGCCTTCCCTTCCCTCCCACCTCCACAGCTATCCCCCTCCCCCCAGCTGAGGTCAGTGACTTAATTTTTTGTTTTTGTCTTGGCACAGGATTTGAACTCAAGTAGTAGAAACTCTGCACCTTCCCTCACATTGCTACAGATATACCAAGATCCTGAGTTCAAATCCCAGGCTAGGAAAGAAAACGCAGAAATTCCAAACCAGGGGGATTTTTTTCAATTTAGTTCAACAATTAATTATTTTTTTATTTATTCTTTTTTATTTTGCCAACCATGGAGCTTGAAATCAGGCCATGGCAAGTCTACCTCAGCTTCGATTGCCTTAGACTAGGCTGCAGCCTCTCACCCATAGTCAATCTTGGGATCCTAGACCCTGAGAGCTTGCAGGAAGAAAAAAAAAAGTGGGACAGCACAAAAAGTGTCCAGCTGCAGAGGACTGGTGGTTTTACGTTATTTTTTTCTTTGCAGGGTGATCATACTGAGTCTGAATGACACGGCTACAAAGTGGAACTGAACTGATATTCCTGAAGGCTGGTGGGCCATCAGGGAAGCCATAGGCGAAACCTGCCAACATAGGCACTGGGTTAAAAATCTAAGTCCTGACACCTACCAATGGCAGGACATCACAATAGACTCATTCCTATGCATAGAAATACTGATTGAAAGAGTAGTTCGTGCATCCATCAAATCTAAAAGTGGATGTAATAATCCTAGGATGCTGATTGATTTTAATTGATAGTTTAGTAAGCATGAAAAGAATAATATTACTTCAAAGGCAGTATAATAAATACCTAAGAGTTGGTAGGAATGTAGTGGGCATCATTCAGTCAGATAGATGGCTCTGGCACTCTACCAATATGTATTAATTGTATACCACTCAGATCATGACAGCTCTGTCTCAGCTTCCATCACACTAGCCTGGGGTGCAGCCTCCAGAACCAAAGCCGATCCTGGAATCCTAAGACCTGATGTCTGACAGGAAAACAAAATGAAAATGACATTAAAACAAGCATCAAGCTGAACATGGTAGGCGGTTTCTTGGCTTTGGTTCCTTGCATGGTGACCATCCTAGGTCTGAATGACATGGATACCACGCACAGGTGACCTGTCATTGCTGAAGGCTGGTGGACTGTCAGGAAAGCTATAGGCCAACCCCACAACATAGTCCCTGAGTTCAAATCCTGGTCCTGTCACCTACCAATGGCAGGAGATCCTAAGAGACTCCTGCCTGTGCATAGAAATTCCAATGGAATGGTATGCAACTCATGATTGAATAGTTCATGCAGCGGTCTGGACTCAAATTAGATGAAATAATCCTAGGACGCTGATTGAACTCAATTAATGGTTACTTAGGCATGAAAAGAATAATATTCCTTCAATGGAGGCATAATAACTACCTAAGACTTGGTAGGAACGTAGCAGATGTCATTAAATACTAGATACACAGCTCCGGCACTCTGTACTAATATGTATTTATTGGTGTAGTACCACCTGTCTATCCATGTATAGCTATTTTGTTCGATCTCAGAGCCTGCCAAAAATGTCATACTGGAGTAAGAAGCCAAGTGTGACACCTGTTTTCCTTTTCTGTGAGAGTGCGGGATGTCAGGCATGATGGAGAACAAGTCTACAAATCTAAATGCTATGTGATAGGGTGTAAACAATGTAATACAAAGTTAGGTGTCATCATAGTCAATAAAATAAATGGTAAATAAACGAATAAACCAAAAAGTAAAATGAATGACCACACCAAACATAATATAGACTGAACACCTGTCTCGAAGTTCAATCCTATCTTTAAAATACATGTAAGAACTACGTTTTCCAGGGTTGGGGCCTGAATTCAGGCCTAGGGAAGAGGCCTGACTTTCTGATCTTCAAGCACAGAGACCTTCCCCTTCCCCCAGAGTGCAACAGAGTTACCCAGACCCTGAGTTCAAATAGCAGGCCTTGCAGACAAAAAATAGCATACATTCCAAGCCAGGGAGCTTCATTAGCATTTCTCATATTTTTTAAAGTTCACTTGGCCTTTATTTGATATATTTTGATTTTATAACAAGAGAGTTTTTCAAAAAGTGGTTTAAATGTTTACATTTCAGCATAGCACATTGGTGTTTCCATTTTGACCATCTGCCATGAAAAGTGAGAATTAAAATCAGTACATCCTTCCTCCCTAGAGGGACAGTTCATGTTAATTCTATTTAGAGTTATTTCTGTAACTATAAACTCTCTGCAATTGTATCGTGTGAGTTTTCCTCGGTGCCTACCACAAAATACACTAGAGGAGTCCTCATACCACAAAAGGTTGGGTTTCTGAATAAAAACTCACTTCTGTGAGGACAGGAGGTACTTGTAAGCATTATGGGAATAAAGTGAATTTTAAAATGAGAAACTAAAACATTGGGACTGGAATGTAGCTCAGTAGTGGAGTACTTGCTTAAAGAGCATAAGACCCTGGAAGAAAAGGAAGACAAGTTTCCTAAAGCTCAGAAGGTTAGAATTTTATGATCTGTATGAACAAATTTCTTTCTTTCTTTCTTTCTTTCTTTCTTTCTTTCTTTCTTTCTTTCTTTCTTTCTTTCTTTCTTTCTTTCTTTCTTTCTTTCTTTCTTTTTTTTGATGGTGGGGCTTGAACGCTGGGCTTGGCTGCCCACCTTCAGCTCTTCAACTCATGGCAAGTGCTCTACAGCTTGAGCCATAGTGCCATTTCCAGTTTGTTGGAGATAAGCCACAGTGCCGTTTCCGGTTTATTAGAGGTAAGAGTCTCATGGACTTTCCTTTCCAGGCTGGCTTTGAACCGCCATCCTCAGATCTCAGCTTCCTGAGTAGCTAGGATTGTAGGAATGAGCAACCAACGCCCAGCGCATGAACAAATTTATCAAAGATTGATTCTGAGGAATGAAACTTGAACAAATTTATCAAAGATTGATTCTGAGGAATGAAACTTGGAATACACTTTTAATATAAATAATTTATAATGCCATCCTTAAGGCACTAATTCAGAAGTATTTATTCATTGGCTAGTTTCTTAGTTTATTTAAATATATATATATATATTTAATATATCTACATGTATATTATTAAAACATAGCTTTGAAGTGTACCTAAAAGCATGTGTGCTCATGTAAAGTTATACAACTGCTTGATTTTTTTATTTTCAGTTTGTTGGTGCCATAAATTAGGTGGGATGTGTGTACTGTTGTTTTGTTCTCTGTTTTTGGAGGATTTCTCTCTGCTTTCTTCCCCTACTCCCCTCTCTCTGCACTTGAATGCAGCTTGCTCTTTCTTGGCTTGATTGTTCATAGCTGATTTTCTACCACTTCAGCCATACCTGTAGCCTGGCTTTTTGCCAGTTAATTGGAGATGTCGTCTCTCAGGCTTTTCTGCCTAGATTGGCTTTGAAACTTCATCTTCCAGTTCTCACCTCTTGAGTAGCTGGGATTACAGATGTGAGCCACTGGGGTGCTTAGGGATGAATTCGACTTTGGTGGGTGTATTCTTTCTGTTTTTCTAAGCATGGGATCATCTACTATAGAATTTCTGTGAATGTCCTGGGTCTGAAGTAAGATATATAATACATATGCTAATCTGTATAGTTCTCCTAAGATGTAATCCATTTAATACAAGTTATAAGTGTAATAATAGTTAATATAAATAATGAATGAATGAATAGTGCAAAAAATAAAATAAATAAACAGTAAAATAATATGCGGTAAACATAAGTATGTAGATATTACTCATTATTTCAAATGTGGATGAATATTACTTTAACAGGGCTGGGGATTGAATTCAGGCCTAGGGAACAGGCCTGAATTGCTTGTCTTCAAAGACGGTGAGTTTCCCCATCCTCCATATTGCATTAGAGTTACCCAGACTCTGAGTTCAAATCCCAGGCCTGACAGGAAAAAAAAAAAAGGTACGAATGTCAAGCTGGTGAGCTTCATTAGTATTTTTACAATTTTTTTTTGTGGGGCTTGAGCTCTGGCCTTGGGCTCTGTCCTTGCGCTCTTCAGCTGAAGGCGAGTGCAGTACCGCTTGAGCCACAGCACCACTTCTGGTTTTCTAATGCTTTATTGGAGATAAGAATCTCATGGGCTTTACAGCCTGGGTTGGATTGAACCACAATCCTCAGCCTCTTGAGTAGCTAGGATTACAGGTGTGAACCACCAGCGCCCGGCTATTTTTAATATTTTAATATTTTTTGATTGATTGATTGCCAATCACTGTACTTGAACTGAGGTTGTGGCAACACTGCCTGAGATTCCATCACCCTAGGCTGGGATGGTGCAGCCTCTGGACCCACAGCCGATCAGGGGATGGTACGCCTCAGGGACTGACAAGAAAACAAATTGAAAACAGCACCGAAAAAAACGCCATCTGTGGATGGTCGGCGGTTTCTTGGTTTTCCTTCCTTGCATGGTGACCAATCTGGGTCCAAATGACATGGCTGCAACCTGTAGGTCACTTGGCACTGCTGAATGCTTTCAGGTTGTCAGTGAAGCCATAGGCCAACCTGACCACCTAGGTCCTTAGTTTGAATCCCGGTCATGCCACTTACAAAGGGCTGGGGAGCCTAAGAAACTATTGCCTATCCATAGGAGCACCAGAAGAATGTGAACAGTGTCACGGTTGGATGAGTAGTTCATCAATCAGTCTAGCAGAAAATTAGACCCAATAATCACAGGACAGAGACTGATTTTAATTCATAGTTTATTATGCACTAAAAGAATACTATTGATTAAATGGAGTCCTCACTAAAGACCTGAGAATCTGTAGGAGCGTAGTATGTGTCATTGAACACTAAATAGACATTTCTGGCAGTATGTAAATGTCTAAATTTATTTATATTTATTTGTATACCATCATCTGCATAGAACATTTTTGCTAATTTGGCCAAATCTGAAACTTGTTCCCAGGTCTTGGGATCCACTTGGCACCTGCATGGGCTAGATGCTGCCGTGCTGACACTCACCCCTTCATGAATTGGGCCTACTAGTCCCTCAGTCAAGGTACCATCATTTCCAAATCTTCTTCCTGGAGTAAGATTCCATGTGTGACAACTGTTTTCCTTTTCAGTGCAAGTGTTGAGTGTCAGGTATGAAGTACATATTATCTCTGCAAAGCTATATGCTATGGAATAGATTGGAACAAATGTAATAAATGTTATAGGTGTACTCACAGTCCATAAAATAAATGCTAAATCAATCAATGAATCAATAATAATAAAATATAATGAATCACTCCAACAAACATGATTTAAAATGAATATAGAGATATAACTCCAATATTTAAAATGTCTATAAATGTTATGTTTTTCAGTACTGGTGCTTGAATTCAGGCCTAGGGAAGAGTTGAGAAGTTCAAGCATGATTTGCATAGGAAATGATCTTAATTAAGACTGCATGAAGTGTGACAATAATAATTACATTTAGGAAATCGAGGCAGTGGGAAAGATCCAAGAATCGGTAGTCACATGGAAGATAGGATTCCAACACAGCTCACCACATCTCCAACTCTCTACAAACAGGCCTTTATTAGCATATTAATTTCAGCTTATGAATGGGTGAATATGGTTCTCCACCCCCACCACAGGGCTAGATCTCAGGTCCTGGGTATGGTCTAGCTCCTTAGTGGCTCACAAGCTGGTGTGCTCATGTGGACCCATTTGGCAGTTGGTTCTGCTAGGCCCTGAGTTCAAGTTCCAGCACTGCCAAAAGGTTCATCCTGATGTGAGATGCCAAACCTTGTAGATGTTTTCCTATCCTGTGCAAGTCCTGGGTCATAGCTAGGATCTAGAAAGCATAGGAAGCTCTATACCCATGGGAAAAGGTTGTCATCCATGTGAGTACAGTTATATATGTCATCCTATACTCAGTAAAATACACAATACATAGATAAATTAGACACAAAATAAAAAGATTAACTACACTGAAAACAAGGTGCATACCACACCCATATGTAGAGATCCTAGGTTTAAAGGAGGTGGGCTTGTCCAGTGCTGGGGCTTCAAGTCAGGCCCAGTACCAGGACTAACCTTTTAGTCTTCAACGACGGTGAGCTTCACCTTCCCCCACAGTGCAACAGAGTTACCCAAACCTGAGTTAAAATCCCAGCTCTCACTGTAAAATGGCACAAATTCTGAGCTAGGTTTCTTCCTTCATAGTTTTTTCTTTTTTCTTTTTTCTTTTACCAGATCTGGGGCTTGAACTCAAGTCGTGGCAACTCTGCCTTAGCTCTGATCATCCTAGGCTGCAGCCTCTGGACCCACATCAAGTCCTAGAACCCTCGGACTCTGGGGTTTGCTGGGGAAAAAAAAAAAAACCTTCGAGGGGAAAAAAAGCAGAGGAAATTCTACCTGGCTCTTTTATGTTTATTTTCCTTTGCATGGTGACCATTCTGGGTCCAAACATGGCTGCCTGCAGAGTGAAGTTGACCTGGCATGGCTGAAGGCCTGCTGATTTTTGGGGGAGCCACAGGCTAACCAGACAGTGAAGGCCCTGAGGACGAATCCCAGTCAGCCCTGTGACGATGAGGGAATGGCTGGAGATCCTAGGACACTTGTTTCCAGACCTTGGAAGAGTCGTGGAATGCAATCAATCTCATCCTTGAATGAGTAGTTCTTGCTTGATATGAGTAGAAAATCATAGGCAAGACTCATGGGGTATCGATTATTTTTAATGAAGAGTTGATGAAACATGACCATAATCATCACAGTCATGAAATGGAGGCATAGGGGCAGATCCAAGAATCCTTAGTCACAAGGTAGATTGGATTCCATCACTGGTCGCCATCACTGCGGGGGTCAATCTCAGGTCCTGGGAATGGCCTAGCTTCTTAGTGGCTCACATGCTGGTGTGCTTACCTGTTGGGTCTTCGTCCATCCCACAAAAGACGGACGGAGTCCGAGGAAAGGTAAGTGTGGCGTTCACCCGTTCCCTAGCCTCCCTCAGCACAGGAGACAATCAGACACAGCAGGGAGCCAAATCCAGCAGGTAGAAAAACTCATTTATTAACAGAGAGCAGCCCCTTTTAAAGACAAAAAGGGTGGGTGGTATGGTAAGGGAGGAAGAGGAACCAATCACTGTCAAGGTCACACCCTATCATTCACCTGGCTGGTTAGGCACTGATCGGCAGGTCAATTGGGGTCTGCCCACTCTACTCTCTCCCAGAGCCATCTTGGCTGGCCATGTGCTCTACAGTAAATTAGGCTCTGCCCACTCAACCCCCTCCCAGCGCCATCTTTGCTGCCCATGTGTTCCAGATTCCCCCTTTTTTTTTTTAATGGCTGACCCACCTAGCACAGTAATAAACATCAGTCCCACCACAGTTAGAAATGTCCAAAGCAGTTCAATTAATACCTGGGCACCTGGTGTCGTTTAAGTAAGCCAGTTCCTTGTACGTGTCTTTAAGCTAGCACAGGAGTCAAGATGACCTTTGAGCTTTACTGTCAGCTCCCAATTGCTCCCAACATCATCTCCCCCTGTCTTTGCTTAAAGAAGTGAACCCGCCTGTCTTAGGTTGGGTGGATCGCCTTGTCTGCCTTGCCCATCATTGGGAACTTCTTCAGAGCGAAGCTGAAGGCCCTGTCTTAGGTTGGTCAGACTGACACCCCCTCTTACCCGTCTCTGGCTGCGATTCCTCTGGGGGGGGGGAATTCATTCATTTGGAGCTTGTTAACTGGCTGGCTAAGCTCATAAGAGTTTTGCAGTGCACGTATAATGCAAGGAAGGCATAGAAAAACCATCAGCAAAAGCATTCCCAGGCCAGGAAATGTCACTACTAGTCCTTTAACCTTAGTGAAGGATGGGATAGCAGTCTTTGCCACTTCAGAGTCCAGAGGTGGGGATTGTTCTAATCCAGCTATTTGCCTGTGGGATTGGACAAAATCTAAGCTGGAAGCATAACAAAAGGTGGTTGTTTAACAATTAAGTATGGATTCAATGCTGCTATACAAGCAATTAGTAAAAGAACAATTAAAGCAGGTAACATTAAAATAATTAACTCCTACAAAAATATTAAGCAGTCCATAGGGTGGTGATCAAAATGAAGGTCAGGCCACCAGGTCGAAGGGACAGCTTCTCTTGTGGTGCTCCTGATGATTTCTGCATTGCCAGCGTTGACCACTGCCCAGGTCACTTGTCGAGGTTGATGCAGATTCCATACGGCTGTTCACAGGATCGGGAGAGTCAGGACAGCCAACAGCTGGAGTGTCAGGACAGCTGGAGTATCGCCATCTGCTGGTTGCCCTTGGGGATTGTTAATAATTGTCTTTTTGGCTTTTGTCTTTAAAACATAAGCCTCGGCCATGGCCATTTTTTTTTCCTTGTTGGTTAGCTTATTCTTGGGCATCCTCCTGTATAGAGGAAATGGGTAAAAACTTAGGTTCCTGGCAGGGATCCAAATGGGAGTGTACTCCCCTATAGGAAAAACGCATCCAAATCCCCTGCTCATAGTAACTAGGGGGTCAGGTCCTCTCCATTGTTGTGTCAGGGGGTCCTTCCACCTGACTTTCACTTGGGGCTTAGGGTTTAGTTGTCCCCAGTGCTTTTGAAATCTGGATTCAGTTGCCCCTTTTGACAAATTTAAAAACAAAGCTATCTGTAACTGTATATGGGGGCTAACTCCCCCTTTTTTGTTTTAATAATTGCTCTTTAAGACATTGATGATTTCTTTTTATAATTGCTTGGCCTTGGGGATTATAGGTAATTCCTGTAGTATGATTAATATGCCATTTGTCAAAAAACTCTGACATTGCTTTGCTAACAAAAGAGGGTCCATTATCGGTTTTAACTTGTGCTGGTAGACCCAAGGTGGCAAAGCATTGAAGAAAATGTGCTTGTGAATGTTTAGTTCTTTCTCCTGTATGTGCTGTGGCCCAGCATCCTCCTGAGTAGGTATCTATAGAGACAAAGATATATTTAAACTTATCAAAGGCCAGGAAATGAGTGACATCCGTTTGCCAGAGGACGTTAGGTTTAAGGCCTCTGGGATTTACCCCTGGGGTTGTAACGGGGTACTTTTAAGAAAGGCTGGCATGTTTTACAGGTATGTACTATCCTTTTAAGGTCCTTTACAGGAATCTGAGGAAATCTATGCTGAAGACCTCTCCAATTAATATGGGTTAAATCATACAAACAGGTAGCCTCTTGTAATGTTAATGCTTGTGGGCCAGTAGCTAACTGGTCTGCCCACTTATTGCGTAGGGGAAAAAACCCAGGAAGTTTTGAATGCCCTCTCAAATGTTGAATATGAATAGGGGCTCCCTGCCCTTCTAATAGGCCCTTAAGGGTAACCATAAGGGGGGAAATAGGGTTTTCATCCAGCTTAATATGTGCCTGGGGAATATGAGGGAGCAAGTTAATCATATATAGGCTATCAGAATACAAATTAAAGGGTTTTTGAATGTCCTGAAGAGCCATAATTACGGCCAGCATTTCTTTATATAGTGCTGACCCTTGACAAGGTTGAAATCTTTGTTGGCTCGGGGTCTTTTGTTGTTCCTCAAAGGCTGCATATGCAGAGCCTGCTTTACCTCCGTCAGTAAAACCATGAAGGGTGCCAGGAATAGGCGTAGGAGAAAATAGAGATGGTATTTTGAGGGGAAGCCGCCATAACATGACAGTCCATTTGGATGGCCCATAATGGCAGTCAATTTGGCCTAGAAACCTGTCCAAGGAGAGAGCAAGACGAGCATTGGCTCGAGTGAGCCACTCGACGCCTGCCATCCGAAAAGGAAAAACAATGGAGTGAGGGTCGAGGCCATAATGCCTTTGGGCTTGCGTCCTTCCCTTCACAATAGCATCTGCAAGTTGGTCTGCTTGAGAATATACCCGAGGCGTGCCCCCAGGGGAGTGTGAACCCACTCTAATGGCTCCCCACTTTGAGTTAAAACTGCAGATATTAATGTGACCCCTGCAAACAACCAAAGGGAAATGGGCTCACTAATAGAATACCTCTTTAGAGAAACTTTATCCAGGGCTTTTTGGAACTGCAAAAATATTGCCCTATGGCTGTCTGTAATTGTAATAACTTCTTGTGGCGTCCTGTCTTTTAGCAGGGCAAATAAGGACCCAAGACTATCTTTAGGGACAGAAACCCATGGCAACAGCCAATTTATTTCCCCTAAAAGACTCTGAAGTTGGGTTAAGGTTAGAGTGGCCGGAATATCCAGCAAAGGCTTAAGGGGGCTGGCCTGAGTCAAGGTAAAGTGGGTCCCGAGCACCTTAAAAGGAGCTACCTTTTGAATTTTATTAAGGGCTATGGTAAAACCCCCCTTTTTTAATATGTCCAGAACCTGGGCCAGAAGGCCTTCCAGGCAGCTTGGGTCTCGGTGTCCCAGAATTATATCATCCATGTAGGCATAGACAAAGGAGTTATCTGAACCCAGCACAGGCTCTAAAAGTGTGGCCGAGTATTGTTGGCAGAAGGCCGGGCTATTGGCCATACCCTGTGGCAGCACTGTCCATTTAAACCTCCGATCAGGCTGGGAAAAATTAAGAGAAGGTATAGAGAAAGCAAACTTCTTGCAGTCATCTGGATGCAGAGGGATAGAGAAAAAACAATCTTTAATATCAATCACAACCAAGGTATATTCTGAAGGTATAGCAGGAGTCCAGGGCATGCCTTTTAGGGGCTTTCCTACTAGCTCCATCCTTTCATTTACCTTTAGTAGATCTAGGAGCATCCTCCAAGCCCCGGAGGCTTTTTGAATAACAAATACGGGTGTGTTCCAAGGACTTATAGAAGGGCAATATGCCTGAGGCTTATCTGTTCCTCCACCAGAAGGTGGAGGGCTTCAAGTTTAGGTTTGGTCAATGGCCACTGCGCCACCCAGATTGGGCTTCCTGGCTTCCACCTAATGGGAGGTACTTGGGGGGCAGTGGCCTTTAGGATTGGGGGGTGCACCTGAGAGGGTCCCCTATGTTCTTCCTGTTTAAGCCTTTGTGCTTTTTCTCCATCCAGGATATCATCATATGATGCTCGATGGTCTGTAGTGACCACGACATCCATTTGTCTTAGTATGTCTTGCCCTAGTAAATTGACAGTGAGGTTCTTTGCCACTAAAGGGTGTATCTTTCCCTGTTCTCCATCTGGGCTAGTCCATGTCAAAAGGGCAACCGTTTCTTTGGTCTGGGAGTTGCCCCCTACCCCCAATATCGGAGCCCCAGGTGCAAGCTTCCAGTCCAAGGGCACTACCTCCTCCCTGAGTATGGTTCGGTCTGCCCCAGTGTCAATTAAGCAGTGAAACCTCTTTCCGCCTATGAGAATACTCATTTTAGGGTGGAGTCCGTCCTCCAGGGGGATAGTCCAATGGGCCTGGGTCACCCCGCCATGAGGCTGCCTGGGCCTCACAGCAGAGGGGGTTCCTCCTTGAGTTAAAGGGGCTAGAGGATGCCCCTCCCCAAGTTTAAAGACTTCCCCTCTAAATCAAACTTGTATCCCTCCATGCCCCTGGGGCAGGGTGTAGGGGGTGGTTTGCTCTCAGGCCGGTTGGCGGGGGATTGTTGTAAACAGTCCCTCTTAAAGTGCCCCTCCTGCCTGCATTTAAAACAAGTCCCTCTTCCCGATAGTCTTGGGGTTCCTTGGCCCTGGGCTGCCAGCGCCTGAGTAATAGCCTCAGTCATTGCAAATGCCTGAGCCTGTAAAGCTAAAGCTAGTGATTGGGACTGGTGCTGTTGCATTCCCACATCCTGCGAGGCCACCACCCATCTGCTCAGGGAACTCTCTCTCAATCCCGAGCAGGCCATGAGGTGGTCTGCATTCATCCCTTCCCAGACCAGCAGCTTTACAAACTGATCTCGGAGGTTCCCTGCTGGCAGCTTGCGGTGAACACTCTGTTGGACTCGGTCTATGAAATCAGGTAGAGACTCACCCGGTTTTTGTCTCACTCCTGCTATGGGGGACTCAGTAGGCCCATCATCTAGTTTGTACCACGCAGCAAGTCCTGCCTGCCTCACCTGGTCACGGTACGGGCCAGGTATTGCAGCCTGTTCGACGCCGGTGGAGTAGGCTTCTCCCGTCCCTGCTAACATGGTATAAGTAATAGGTATTGCAGGTTGAGCCTGCCGGTTACTCTCTGCTCTCACTCTGCATTCCTCCTTAAAGAAAGCACACCATTTAATAAACTGAGAACTAGTAAGAACGGCTTTGGCCACATCCATCCAGTCCTTAGGGACACAAGGGTGATAGGCAATGTCTTGGAATAGGGTCTGGGCCCAGGAAGAGTTTGGGCTATCCTCCGCCACCGCCTTGCGGAGCTCTTTAAGATCCTTAGCTTCCCATGGATACCATTCCAAGGGCCTGTTAGCTCCTGGTGCCAGATTGACTGGATACGCTTGGGGAAGCGAATCCTGTGGCCGAGAGTCTGGGCTCTTGGGTGGCCCTTCCTTTCCAGGGCTCTTTGGTGGCCCTTCCTTTCCAGAGGAGGTCTCCGAGGAGGTTACTTCCCCGGCCCTCGGCCCCTCCATAGAAGGCTGGTAGGGGTCTGGGTCTTGCAAGTCCCTCTCACAGGTCTGTAGGGCACCATACCTCCCCTCCAATCAGGAGAATAGGGAGGGGGCCTAGGACCGTCAGTATCAGCTGGGTCAGAGGGGGTAATTTTTACCCTCGTTTTGACTTCTACTGTGCACGTCTCAGTGCGTTCTCGATTGGATTTGACCCTTTCCTTTTCCTTCTCACTTCCCAAGTCCTCCTGTACCCCTTCTAGGCCTAATGTTGCCTCTTCCTTCTCCTTCTGTGATATAGCATTACCCATATTTAGGGTTTCACTTACCCCAAGAGACCGCTTAGCCTCGGCCGGTATCTTTTCCTTTCGTGCCCCACGTTGGGCGCCAGATGTTGGGTCTTCGTCCGTCCCACACAAGACAGACGGGGTCTGAGGAAAGGTAAGTGCGGCGCTCGCCCATTCCCTAGCCTCCCTCAGCCCAGGAGACAATCAGACACAGCAGGGAGCCAAATCCAGCAGGTAGAAAAACTCGTTTATTAACAGAGAGCAGCCCCTTTTAAAGACAAAAAGGGTGAGTGGTATGGTAAGGGAGGAAGAGGAACCAATCACTGTCAAGGTCACACCCTATCATTCACCTGAGCCTTCATGGGCTGGTTAGGCACTGATTGGCAGGTCAATTGGGGTCTGCCCACTCTACTCTCTCCCAGAGCCATCTTGGTTGGCCATGTGCTCTACAGTAAATTAGGCTTTGTCCACTCAACCCCCTCCCAGCGCCATCTTTGCTGCCCATGTGCTCCACACTTACCTGGACCCTATTGGGCCTGCCAGTCCCCGAGGTCAGATCCTAGCACTGCCAAAAGATGAATCCTGATGTGAGAAGCCAATCGTTGCATCTGTTTTTCTGTCCTGTGAAAGTACTGGGTCTCAGCTAGGATGCAGTATGCTATATACGCAACTCTATATTCATGGGAATCAGTTGCCATCCATGTCAGCACAGTTATAGCTGTCATCATATGTAATAAAATACAAAATGGGCATCCATGACTAAGACACACAATAAAAATAATAACTACACTGAATGCATGATGCATTCCACATCTCTATGTAAAGAGAAATCTTATGTGTAAAGCAGGTGAGCATAGGATTTTTGACAGTGCTGGGGCTTTAGTTCAGGCCCTAGGACTAGGCCTGACCTTGTAGTCTTCAAGGATGGTGAGCTTCACCTTGCCCCACAGTGCAACAATGTTACCCAGACTTGAGTTGGAATCTCAGAGGTGGCAGAAAAATGGTGAGAATTCTGAGCCAGGGTGTGTTGTTGTTGTTATTATTATTATTATTATTATTATTATTATTATTATTATTATTATTATTCTTGCCAAGCATGGGATTTGAACTCAGTTCATGACAACTCTGCCTCAGCTTCGATCACCTTAGGCTGGTGGGCTCCCATGGACCTGAGATCCTAGGCTCTGAAGTTTGCAGGAACAAATGACAGAAAAATGACAGAAAAAATGTCACAGGATAGATTTTTTTATATTTATATTTTATATTTTCTTCTTTGCACGGTGACCATCCTGGGTCTGAATTACACGGCTGCAAAGGGTACTTCACCTTGCATTGGTGAAGGCTAATGGGCTATCAGGGAAGAAATAGGCCCATGTGGCAACATAGGCCCTGAGCTTGAATCTTGGTCCTGACACCTACCAATGGGGGGAGATTCCAAGATATTTGTTCCTATGCATGGGAATAACAATGAAATGTTAGCAAATTCATGATTGAATGAGAAGTTTCTGCATGTATTGGTCTAGTCCAAAATTAGATATAATGATCCTTGGACAATGATTCATCTTAATGAATGGTTTATTAAGCATGAAAAGAATACTATTCCTTCAATGGTGGCATAATAAATACCTAAGAGGTAGTAGGAATGTAGTTGATGTCATTGAATCCTAGGTAGATGTCTCTGGCACTCGGTACAAATATATATTTATTGATGTTCTACCACCTGTCTACCTATCTATGGCTATTTTGTCCACCCCTGTGGCTCAATCTCAGGGTCTGGAAATTCCCTGGCAGCTTCATTGGCTAGAGGTTGCCATGTTGACACACCGATTCAGGGTCTGAATTGGGTCTGCCAGGCCCTGAGTTCAGATCCCAGCACTGCAAACAATTGGATCATGGAGTATGAAGCTGAGTGTGATACCTGTTTTCCTTTTCTCTGAGAGTCCTGGGTGTCAGACATGATGGAGAACACATTGACAAATCTAGATATTATGTGATGGGTTGTCATCAATATCATAAATGTAATATGTATCTTCACAGTCAATAAAAAATCTCATATCTAAAATATACTTGGAATTCAAAAAATTAAATCCCCCAACAACAAAGCCTCAAAGAAATAACTGCCCAATAAATAAGTGGGCTAAAGACTTGAAGATAAATTTCTCTGAAGAGGACAGAAGGATGGCCAATAGACACATGAAGAAATGCTCAACCTCCATAGCCATAAAAGAAATGCAAATCAAAACAACATTGAGATACCACCTCACCCCAGTTAGAATGGCTATAATCAAGAACTCTAATAACAAAAGATGCTGGAGAGGATGTGGACAGAAGGGAACCTTACTACATTGTTGATGGGAGTGTTAACTTGTTCAACCACTTTGGAAAGTAGTATGGAGGTTCCTCAAAAGACTCCACATAGAACTCCACTATGACCCAGCAATCCCACTTTTGGGCATTTACCCAAATGTTTACAAACAAGACCACACTAAAGCTACCAGCACGACTATGTTTATTGCAGCACTATTTACTATAGCTAAGATATGGAACCAACCCAGATGCCCTTCAGTAGATGAATGGATCAAGAAAATGTGGTATATATACACAATGGAATTCTATGCCTCCATCAGAAAGAATGACATTGCCCCATTTATTAGGAAATGGAAAGACTTGGAAAAAATTTTATTAAGTGAAGTAAGCCAGGTCCAAAGAAATATAGGTCCCATTGTTGCCCTTATTTTTAATATCTAGTGTATGTCTGAATCAAGCAGAAAAGTTCAGATAAGGTGGTGATAGGGAAATGAACCCATTGTTTCCCTTATTTGTAATATCTAGTGTATGTCTGAGTCAAGCAGAAAAGGACAGATAAGGTGGTGATAGGGAAATGAACCCTAAGATATGTACTCAAATGTGTTTTTTTTCTTTCTTGAGATTGTTTCTAACACATTTATAAGATTATTTCTTTGTTGCTTTGTATGTCCCTTCCCCACAGTATAAATCCTGCTTTCACTGTATTTGATGTAGGTATAATTTGTGGAGGGGAAGGGGAAAAACAAATCGTTTAAATAGGGATACAGGAGGACCCATTGCAAAACTGAGATGTACAAGTCATTATGTCGAAAAAGAACTTTAAAACTTTGGTGCAGCAGAGGTGGGGGGGGAGGAGGGAAGCGGGGAGGATTGTGGGGGGGGCTGGGAGGAGGATGGGAAGGGATGGGAAGGGGAAACAAAGGAGGAGGCTACAATGCTTGATAAGAAATGTACTCATTATCTTGCCCATGTAATTGTAACCCCTCTGTACAGTATTTGCAAAATAAAAAATGGAAAATAAATGAATAAAACAAAAATGCAGTAAATAACCACAACAAACAGGATATGGACTGACCATTTATACATAAGTACAAATCCTACCTTTATAATGTATATAAATAGAATGTTTCCTGGGTGGGTACTTGAATTCAAGCCTAGGGACCAGGCCTTACTTTCTTGTCTTCAAGCATGGTGAGCTTCCCCTTCATCCACAGTGCTTCAGAGTTACCCAGGCCTTAAGTTCAAATTCAAAGGTAGGAGAAACGGCGTGAATTCCAAGCCAGGGAGCTATATATATATATATATATATATATATATATATATATATATATATATATATATATATATGTATATATATATATATATGTGTGTATATATATATATATATATACATATATATATATATATATATATTGCTTTTTTTGCCAAACACGGTCTTGAACTCAGGTCATGGCAACCGTGCCTCAGCTTTCATCACCATAGTCTGGGGTGCTGCCGCTGGAAACACAGCCTATCCTGAGATCCTAGAACTTCAGGCCTTGTGCAGGGGTTGGGGGGGTGGGGGTGGAGAATGCACAGAAAAAAAGTGGTGGGATGGCATTTTTACATTTTCTTCCTTTCCACCGTGGTCATCTGGGTCTGAATGATCCGGCTCCAAAGGATACTTCACCTTGCATTGCTGAAGGCTTGCAGGCTACTGGGGAAGCCATAATCCTGAACAATGATTAGCCAGGCCTATTTCCTGGCGACCAATGGGCCATTAGATGTCCCTTGAGTTTGGGCCAACTCCCTGCAGCCTCTGCCTTACCCTACCTCCAGTTTAACCTTCCCGTTGCCCTACAGATGGAGGCCTGAGAGAAAGCCACTTGGCCACCTATTTCTGGTGGCTGCCAAGGCTTTTGAGAGTCAGTATGTCACATAGAGAGTCATCATCCGCCACATTCTCAGATCTCAGCTTCCTGAGTAGCTAGGATAACAAGCATGAGCCACCAGTGCCCAGTATGTGATGCCTTTTGAAGGCATCTTGGCGAGTCTGTAAAGGAGCCCCAAAGGGCCTGGATAGACCATGACCCAATCAAGGAGCTGGGAGGGGGGAAGGTTGACCTTTTAGCCATTCTGTTCCCCCAAAATTGAAGATGCCAGGTGATGTATGCACCAAACACCTAGGCCAGCAGCCACCAGGCTTAGTGGGGGAAAAGTAGAGAATACCCAAAGACTGTAGTGTTGAAATCTCTGATTTTGCATGCATGTGGTGTGTGTGTGTGTGTGTGTGTGTGTGTGTGAGAGAGAGAGAGAGAGAGAGAGAGAGAGAGAGAGAGAGAGAGAGAGAGAGAGAGAGAGAGAGAGAGAGAGAGAAAGAGAGAGAGAGAGAGACAGAGACAGAGACAGAGACAGAGAGAGAGAGAGGCAGAGAGAGAGAGAGAGTGAGAGAGAGAGAGAGAACTCAGGGCCTAGGCTCTATCCCTCTATCCCTGAGTTTTCTTGCTCAAGGCTAGTGCTGTGCCACTTGAGCCACAGCCCCACTTGCTTTTTGATGGTTAATTGTAGGTAAGAGTCTCAAGTACTTTCCTCTCCAGGGTGGCTTTGAATCATAATGGGGGCCCCAGGGAAGCAAGAGTAAACACAACTCACAAGTACTATCCCTATGGTGGGCTACTCTTGCCCCCTGGTGGCCACACGTGGAACATGCGGCCTGGTGCCATTATCCCCTAGAGTTCAATTTGGGGCAGTGACCAGGGCCAAGCTGACTTTTGATCACCCTGATTGCTGATGCCAGAGCAGGTCTGTTCAACCCTAGGCCAAGAGAGCTCCAGGAAGCCCAGCTTTCCAGGTTCACAAGGAAGGAAGAGGTCAGCTCCAGGCTGAGTTAAGAGCCTTTTCTCACGGATACCCCAACTTGGCCTTACTTATCACCATAAGACCTGTCAAAGAATAACTCCAAATAAACAAAATTGGAGCTATGCCTTCAAGTGGTAGAGCTCTAGCATTGAACCAAAGAGCTCAGAGACAGAGCACTCAAGCTTTGAGTTCAAGACCCCCAGCTGACCTTACCCCATAAAACATAGGCTGTCTAAATGTGAACTAGTAGGATTTGTGCAGTGTTTCTGAAGAATGGTGATACTGAAGAAAGCACCCTAATTCTGATGACAGCTGAACTTGTGACATACAGCTATGTGCTGAGTCCTTCACAGGGCGCTATTTGCTGGGTCCTTCCCACATGGGGGTTTTGTGCTGAGTCCTCAAGGTGCTGTTTGGTGAGTCATCCCAAAGGGTGTTATGTGCTGAGTCCCTGAGAAGAGTGGGCCGTCTAGGGTTTTTCAAAGGGTGCTGTGTGATGAATCCATTACACAACGCACTGCATGCTGAGTCCTTCAAAAGGTGTGGTGTGCTAATACATCCCAAAGGCTCCTGCTATGTTCTGAGCCCTTGAGAAGAGAGGGATGAGGTGTTTTTGGAGTGCTGTGTGCTGAGTCCTTTACACAGGGTGCTCTGTACTGTCCTTCAAATGGTGCTGTGTGCTGAGTCCTTCCACAGTGTGGTATGTGCTGAGTCCTTCAAAATTGTTCTGTGTGCTGAGTTTTTTGAAGGATGCTGTGCACTGGGTGTTTTACACAGCGTGCTTCAACACAGGGTGTGATGAGTCCCTGGGAAAGAGTGCTATGTGCTGAGTTTTTCAAAGTATGCCATGCACTGAGTCCTTTACCTTGGGGGCTATGGACTCCCTCCTTCAAAGGGTGCTGTGTGCTGAGTAGTCTACACAGCATACTACATGCTGATTCCTTCAAAGGGAGCTATGTGCTGAGTCATTTACACAGGGTGCTTTGTGTTGATTTTGGAAGAGTGCTGTGTGTTGAGTCATTCCAAAGGGTGCTATGTTCTGAGTCCTTGAGTGGTAGTTATCCCCAACACACACACACACACACACAAACACAAACACAAATACACAAACGAGTGTCACCATGCACCTGTTTGGTGTGTGGAGTGGAGGGGGATGGAGGGGTGGGGCTGAGGGGAGATTGGATCCATTGAGCAGGTACTGGGGATGGGGGCTAGTGCTTAGCTGAGGTAAGGCTGCAATTGCCATGGTCTAGAAGCCTCAGGGCCCAGTCAGGGCTGTAATTGTGGCCAGGGGTGGGGGACGGGGCCCAGAGGAGGAGGGGGCGGGGCCCAGGAGTGCACTTTATTGGCAGCAATGGCCAGGAGCCCAAGGGGGCAGGGGTCTGTGCTCAAAAGGGGCGGGGTGGCCCAGGAGAGGAGTGTGGGTCCAAGAGAGTGCTGGGAGAAGAGCGAGCTTGAGCACAAGCACTAATGGAAACGGCTTCAGTGGCTGGCGGCTGCTCCAATCATAGCGTGGGTCCTGGCTGGGAGTGCAGAGCATGTGGAGCCTACAAGGCAGGCACATCGCCACACGCAGCCCCTCGGAGACGCCCAGCCATGGTGGCCCTGAATCTGAGGTCCCGGTGCGGGGAGCACGGCAGAGGCAGTGGCTGCTGAGGCGGCGGCGGCCACAGGTTAGGAGGCCACTGAGGCTGTGGTGGTAGTTGAGGAGGAACAGAGTCTGTGCGCAGCCCCACCACTAGCCCGCGCTGCTTTTCAAACATGGCGCTGCTGGCTCGGACCCGCCTAGCTGGTGTACCCCTGGCCTGCTTTTGCCCCTGACTTGATTCCAGCCATCGGCCCTCAGACTCCCGGCCCGCACCCGGAGTCCCAGCCTACAGCTTCTCGCAGCAGCTCACGTGAGTGGCCAACCTGCACTCCCGTACTCCACGACCCCCCCTGTAAACCCCGTCCCCCAATCTACCCTTCCTCCCCACTCTCTCGGACCTGGACCCTTGCCTCTCCCCTCCCAGTCCAGTCCTGCCTGCGCCTCCCCCATGCGCCATAGTATGTCCTGCCTCTGCCAAAAATGCACCCCAAGGGTGGGGTTTGGAGGTGGGTGTCCACCCAGGTATCCCACTCTCATCCCTAGTGGCCAGTGTCCCGGAAAAGGGGAGTTGCAGGGATGGGTGAGGAGAGGGCACCACAGAGCCCCAGGCCTGGAGCAGTGGGAGCCACACAGCCTTTCATCTGCATCCTTTCTCTCCCTGGTGGGAACCTGGGGGATTTAGTCAGAGGTGGGGAGCAGCACCCCACATCTGCCTTCTTAGGTCTTTTCCTTTTTGCTGGGGAGGGGGGTGTTGGATACAGAAGATAGGCCCCCCTTGCTGTGTGAGCCCTTGTCTTCTGTGCTCAGTTACCCTTTCACCTGAGGACATTCCCAGAAGAGCCCACTAGAGAGGTGAGGGCACTGGGGTCAAATAGAAGGTGGATATTTGGGAGAAAAACACACCCCCTCTGACACACATACAACTGGCCTGTACCCCCAACCCCAGCTGTCAACAGTTCTGACTGGGTGATCACATTTCCCAGTTCTGCCAGCTTCTTCTAGTGCTCCCAGTCCATCTGGTCTCCTTGTCCTCCCCAAGAATCTGCCAAGTCTCCCAGAAGTATGTAGGCTGGAAGTAGGGAGTCCATCCATGTCTATAGCCTTTAGGACCCCATCAAAGTCCCCAACAACGCCCCCACCCCAGATCAGATACCTCTCTGGAGGCACCATGACCCCCTGCTTTGTTTTCTGTCCAGGCTCTGAGGAGCCACGTGTCTCAGGACTCCTTCACCCAGAGTCCTAGCCTAGGGTTTTGGTGAATGGGGAGTGAAGGCTGGTTGTTCCCAAGGGGAAGGGTCTGGCCCTGGAGAAAGGGGGAGGCAGGGTAGTTCTACATTATTAGAGCATTGTTCCCCTTGGGTGGTTGCCCCTGGTTCTGACAAGGGAACCCCAGTGCTTGAGCTGGTATATTGCCTAGATGAGAAACCAACAAATTCAGGAGAGGCACTGCTCTGAGTCTGTGTGTATGAGAGAGAGAGAGAGAGAGAGAGAGAGAGAGAGAGAGAGAGAGAGAGAGAGAGAGAGACAGAGAGAGACAGAGAGAGAAAGAGAGAGAGACAGAGACAGAGAGAGAGACAGAGAGAGAGACAGAGACAGAGAGAGACAGAGAGAGAGAGAGATCATCTTTCTCATTGTACAGTCAGCATGTCTAAAAAGAGCAAAAGCATTTTTTTGGGGGGGTTCTGGTTGTGGGATCTGAACTCTGGGCCTGTGCCCTGTCCCTCAGGTCTTGAGCTCAAGCTAGCACTCTACCACTTGAGCCACAGCACCACTTCCGACTTTTTCTTTTTGCTCACGTGGTGCTGAGGAATCGAACTCAGGGCCTCGTGCATGCAAGGAAAGCGCTCTACCACACAGTCAACTTTCTAGCCCAAGCGAAAGCATTTTATTTGTGGGCATGTGTGTATTTGTTGTTCTTTTTTCATTTATGCCCAGTTTGAGCCCAGCCACAATTTTAGTTTTCTCTTTCACAGTGTCATGGCTCCTTTAGAGAAGGTTTCAATAGATATTCCTTCCCACCACTTTCTCCCCCTTTCCTGCAGCCCAAAGTAACTGCTGGGCCTGCGTGGGTCTCTTCTAGGAGGCCTGTGTGAACCGCAGACCAGCGTGGATACCTGCCCTTCTGTCTTTAGCCAGAAGGCTCATGAGGCTACTGTGACCACAGCCACACTCTTCCAGCCAGAGAGTCTGCTCTCATGTGTATAGTTGGAGCTAATTCAAAGTTGGGAATGTGTCTGCCAAACATAAATAGGGAAGGAGATAGGGGGAGTAGGACAGGGGCTGTGAAGCTACGAGGGTCTAGAAAGTGATGAATGGTGTGACATGGCAGATGGTTCACCACGACCGAGGATGAGAGGGGAATCTTACGCAGGGCATTGATGGTGTCCATGGGCATCAGAGCAGGGGGCGTTGGGCTGCCAATGTTGGCATGGATTTCCTCCCAGGGCAGTGCACTGGTGGGCAGTCCTCCCTGGAGTCCTGCAGACTCCAATCTGTGTCCCTCCTGAGCTGTTTCCAGCTGGGCAATGGTAGGCAAGTGTGTTCCCCCTGCTGGAGCCTGCTTGGGATCAGGACATGGCAGTTAGCTAAGGCTCTCTGAATGCCATTTTCTGTAACCTGCTGTAGGCTGTCTGGAAGGAAAAGGGGACTACTGATTTTGGAACTCATTAAGTTTGATTGGGACAAGTGAAATGCCAGCTTTTCCAGGTTTTTTTCTTGAAGCTGACAATTTCTACTAACGCCGGGGATTCTGGGTCAAATTAGATGGACCATTTCAGCCACCAAACAATGACTTTCAAAGCAGCACAGGCAGAGTTTCCGAGCCAGATGGTTTCCTGCTACGAACGTCGTGCCTTGACTACCTTTCTCCAGCAGCTGCTGATTATCCCCCGGCTCTCTCTAGGGTGACCACCACAGTTGAGGATGTCTTGGGGAGCAGAGATTGTGACCTCACCATCCACAGCCAGCCAGCTGAGAGCAGAGAATTCCCAGCACCTGCACTGGAATCTGGGAGATTCAGAGACCTAGGATGCCTCAAGGATCCTTTCTCTGCAACATGAAACTTGGGGGCCGGATATAGTGGACCATCCTGTCTGCCCCAGGGAGTGGAGAGGAGGTCCCTTGAGCCTGGTGTTTACTTCTCAGCAACCTTGTTCACACCTGAGTGGGGAATGGAGTGCCACAGAGCTGGTCAGTGGCTGGACAGAGATCTTTAAGAAGATAAGCATCCCAGAGGCCCTGGAATCCAGGGAGGACATCATGGCTCATGTCCTTGGAACCAAAACAGTTAAGTGCGGTGGCACCAGGAGGGTGGGAAGAGGGAGGAGGAAGAACTGTTGGAGAGCTACATCAGGCTTTGCCCCCACCCAGGATGCTTACCTGAATTAGATGGGACTTTTCTGTAGTATTGTCATAGACAGATGTTCATTTATTTATCCAACAAACCGTTATAGTGTGTGCCAAGCCTGGGGGGGGGGGGATCATACAGGATGAAAGGTTCCAATGCTGGTTCCACAGCACATGAAGAAATCTTGGTTTGAGCTGGATACCATTGCTTCACTCCTGTCATCCTAGCTACTTAGGAGGCTGAGATGGGAGGATTGAGGCTTAAAGCCCATGCAGGAAATCCTATAAGACTCTTATCTCCAACTAACTACCAAAAAGAAAATGCCAGAAGTGGATGAGTGGCTCAAGCCATAGACTGTTGGCCTTGAGTAAAAAGGCTCATGGACAATACCCAGTCTCTGATTTTAAGGCCCAGGAGTGACACGAATAGAGTAAAGAGAAAGGAGTTAAGGATGGAGGGAGAAAAGGAGGAAAGGAAGGAAGAAGGGATCATGCAGGCCTTGGTTTGGAGTTCTTGGATCAAGGGAGCCAACCATTCACAATCTCTGTGGGGACATTTTCAGAGCCTAAAGCCAGTATGTAGGAGCAAGCCACTGTTCCCTCAGCAACTTCATGGCATCCAGGATCTGAGTGGTTGCTGACTGCAGAGGGAAACAGCCTGGGGTAGACCCTAGTGCCCAGGGTGGGCCATGGAGTTTCAATCTCCCCTGGCTCACTGAGTTTATTTTCTGATCAGATAAGAAGAAAGTGTCCAAAGGCTAGGGAGGATAGGGAGAGGGAGTGTCCAAAGGGGGGTGGCAAGGGATAAGCAGGAAGATGAAGAGGGAGGACAATCTCAGATCAGGTGTGTCAGGCCATTGAAGCCATGACCTCACCTGATAACCTAGACCATCAGTGATAGAGCTTTCGACCCAGCCACATGGCTATTAAAAGTCCTGGCACTCTGAGTTCACCGTTGACGACCTTGCTGTCATCCACTGCAGTATGCCTGTGCAGTACATCCTTGGGGACTGGAATTTTTGCTGGGTCAATCTTAAGATGACACCCCCAGAGCTCATTCCTCGATCAGAGACAGAGGTAACCAGGCCACTGGCACAGGACAGCCTGTGAGGGCAGGAGTCAGATCCGTGTTGCCCCCAGACTTCTTCTAGGGGACTCTAGGGCCCCGTGACTGCCATTCTCAGAGGTAGAGGTGGGTCTCCTTGCTGGCTCAGCCTTTAGTCTAGAGGGCATATGTGGGATTTAGAGAAGGTCGACTGAAGGTCGAGGCTGGTGAGAAAACCAGAGGCACTGGGCTCTGAGCAGGGTTGTTTCTTTGAGGATACTCAAACCCAGGAATATTGCTGAGATGGATCAGCCCTTTTCTCCTTCCCAAGAGAGAGGGACCTAGAGCCCTCCAGTCTGCATTCCTTGGCTGAGAAATTCATTCATTCCCATATCCTTTGGTTGGATAACTAGATCTCACCTGACTGCCCAGTGTCAAGGCAGGACAGTGAGAGTTCTTGAGTCTTTGATGAGGTCACGGGATTCTCAGTATGAGATTGTACTTGAATGTCCTGACTTGGTGCATGGTCAGTCCCATTTAAGACTGCCATGACCTAGGACATAGAATCTAGAGACACAGAGCAGGATGGTGTCTATTCTGTGAGTCTGGAGTATTATGTGTGAGCTTTGAGCTCCCGTGTGCTCACCTTCTTCCCTTTTTTGAGTGGGTCTATGCTAGAAAAAGCTTAAAACTAGGGCCTGGGTCCCATCCCTTGTTTCATGCTCAAAGCTAGCACTCTACCATTTGAGCCAGAGCTCCATTTGCAATGTTTTTGGGTGTTTAATTGGAGATAAGAGTTCTCAATGACTTTGCTGCCAAGAGTGGCATTCAATTGCAGTCATCAGATCTCAGTCTCCTGAGGGGATAGGATGACAGGCATGGAAAAGCATCTTTGGCTGGGTGCCAGTGGCTCATGGCTGTCATCCTAAGTACTCAGGAGCTGAATCTTAGGATCATGAGTAAAATCCAGCTTGGGCAGGAAAGACCCTCAACTCTTGTCTCCAATAAAGCACCAGAAAACCGGAAGTGGTGCTGTGGCTCAAGTAGTAGAGTGCTGGACTTGCGCTGAAGAGGTCAGGGATAGAACCCAGGCCCAGAGTTCAAGCCCCACAACCAACAAAAAGAAAAAAAGTAAAACATCTTTGCCTGAAAAGGATGGTGGAGGTGTGTTTGTGTACGTGTGTCATCACTTTAGATGGATTGTCCCAACTCTTAGTTCACGGCAGCCGATTCTTCACCACAGGTGAAGCTCTGGGTTGGATGTCGACCATCAGCCCTCAGTCTCCTCACGGGACAGTTGTGAGGAAATAAGGAGGGATCTTCAGAGCAGTGCCAGGCACAGAGGGAGCAGGTGTCAGATACAGTTCTCAACAATTCTGTGATTATATGACAGGAAGTTACCAGAAAGGACTCAGATGGGGTCTGTTTTTAATAGTGCAACAGGTATGGGAATATGAAACAAAACATGTCTGTCTTTCATCATTACCCCATTCCCATGAGGAAGGGGATCCTTCACTGTATTCAGTCTTGCAGCTGGGGAAAATGAGTCATAGTGAAGCCAGGTGAACTACTCATGACCCCCAGCTGACAGGAAGCTTGGCCTGATTTACCTGCCATGCTTCCTAGGACAGTGGGTGTTATTCAGTCCACTTCTTGTCGTGCAAAGTCCACTTCTTGTCATTTGTGGGGTTTGAATTCTGGATCTGGATGCTGTCCCTGAGCTCCTCAGATCAAGGATAGCGCTCTACCACATGAGCCACCACATCACTTCCGGTTTTCTGTTGGTTCTTTGAGGATAAGTGTCTCACAGATCTTCCTGCCAGGGCCAGCTATGAGCCATGATCTTCACATCTCAGCCTCCTGTGTAGGTAGGATTATAGGCCTGAGCCACTGGCACCTGGCTTAAATGTAATTCTGGTACTCTCTCTCTCTCTCTCTCTCTCTCTCTCTCTCTCTCTCTCTCTCTCTCTCTCTCTCTCTCCCTCTCCCTCTCTCTTCCCCTCCCCCCTCTCTCTCCCTCTCCTTCTCTTTCTCTCTCTCCCTCTCTCTTTCTCTCTCTCAGGAACTGGTTGAATGTGTGCTGGAGGAGGTAGCCCAGCATCCCCATGTGGCTGGAACCCACAGTGACCCTCTCATTCTGGGGGTGGGCTGTGATTCAGGAGTTGTTTTGCTCAGCCTGTTGAACCAGCTTCATGAGGTAAGCCCCTCCATGCCCCGGCTAGACCATGACAGTTATTCATTGTCTATCTCATGAGTCATTCCCCACATCCCTCTGCTACACCATTGAAGGAAAGTGCATGAGAAGGTGTCAACTTGTCCCCCTGCCCAGCACAATCCCGGGCCTCTGACCTATACCCCCACTTATCTGACAAGACCCTGGCTATAAGACAATAAAAACACTCTGTGTGTACTACCCTTTGCTGGAGAGTGTCATTTTGGTTAGGGGGGAGGGGTTCAGAGGAAATACCCCAGACCTGACACCTTCCAGGGGACATTTGTTCTTGTGACAGAGCCAAGTCATTGCTGTGGATAAGGATAAAGCCTCCATCAGACTGACCCAGAACAATGCTCAAAGATAGGTAGGCTGTTGAAGTATCAAACCCACTCATGTCTGCTTCCTACTCCCACAAAGGAGGTGTAGTGTGGGTGGCCCGGCCCTGGGCCTAAGGGATTATAAATGGATGGTGGCAGTCAGGAGCTCATGGCTCCGACCCATCATCCTGGCTCTTTGGGAGGCTGAGGTCTGATGGTTGTGACTCAGAGCAGCCCGGGCAAGAAAGTCCATGAGATTCTTATCTCCCATAAACCACCTCCCTCTCCAAACCCACACATAATCCAGATGTGCTGTGTCTCAAGTGGTAGAGCCTCAGCCTTGAACAAAAGAAGCTCAGGGATAACACGCAGGCCTTGAATCCAAGTCCTAGGACTAACACAATCATAAAATAAATGAACAGTGTACACCTTTTATCTGACTATGAAGAAAGATGGATACAGTCTTCTGCTGGTACTTGTAGCCAAAGGTAAGGGGCTCCCCTTGTTGTTCCCCTAAACCTCTCCTTTTCTCCTTTATCTGTCCAGGCTTAGGCTGCAGGACAGAATTCCGATCATCCCCCTGGATGTGACCTTAGGTACCCTGCCCCCCCCTTCCTTGGGGTCAGGATCCTGGATGCACTCCCTACTAGGAGGATGAGGCACCGCAGAGATGAGGGTAGGTATTCTGGACACTTTTACACACACACACACACACATACACACACACACATACAAACACATACGAACACACAAACACCCCTAAGCCAACTCAGACTAGCCTTTTTCAAAGACACTTTATCTCCTTGGATTAACTGACCTAGGAGAGAGTTTTGATCCCCTGTAACTGATTATTTTAAATTGGGCTTGCTAGTTGACAGGAGATAAACAGGAGCAAAACAAAAAGCCTTTGGTGCCCATCACCTGAGGCTCAGGCTCATGCCTGTCATCTGGCTACTCAGGAGGCTGAGATCTGAGGATCACAGCTTGAAGCCAGCCATAAGCTGGAAAGCCCGTGGGACTCTACTTTCCATGGAACCACCAAAAAGCTAGAAGTGCAGCTGTGGCTCAAGTAGTAGAGCACCAGCCTTGAACAATAAAACTCAGAGAGACAGCTCCCAGATCCTCAGCTCAAGCCCACATGTAGAAATGGCCCCATCTTATGGCCCACAGATTGCCCTGGCCACGAGCCCCCACTCATGGAGTGTGATACAACACCTGTCCCTGGGTGGTGTATCAGGGCCTTCAGAAATCCAGTGATGGAATCCACGCCTTTCCCTTCGTGCACTATCAACCCACACTGGCTGGAAGGCAGAGCCTGACAAGGCTGGCAGCTCTGCCAAGGTGATCAGAATGGTCTTCTTGGAGGCAGCACTTGAAAAGGGGGTCTCACTTAACAAGGAGGATCTGCCCGGAAGCACAGAGAGCAAAAGTGCTGAATATGATGGACAACACAGCAGAGCATGCTCATTTCCAGCCAGGGCTGCTGGTGAGAGACTCGGTATAGATGTGTGACTTGGTATAGATGTGTGAGACTGTCCCGAGATAGGTCTAAGGGGTCATAGAAGAACAGCTATCCAGGGCCGGGTTTGTATCTTAGAAGTAGAGGGCTCACCTAGCACGCAGGAAAGCACAGGTTGGATTCCAAGGTCCTGCATACACAGAAAAAGCTGGAAGTGGCACCACGGCTCAGGTGAAAGAGCACTCCCCTTGAGACAAAGAAAGTCGGGGACATCGCTGGGCCCCAATGTCAGGCCCCAGGGCTGTCACCATAAAACAGTTCTCTCAGGGACCTTGGTGACAGGTGGATGGCTATGCCCTGAAGCTCTCAGTAGATCCATCTGTGCTTTGTGTCTCCTTTGACAGAGGGGAGATGGATACTCCTTTTGCCCTGGGCACCCCTGGGCCCGGTTATCAGCAACCCTCCCAAGGTCTTCCACCGGGACATGGAGCAGGTGGCCCTAGAAATCCTCAGGTATCGGTTGGGTGGGGCAGGAGGATATAGGGCAGGCCCCAGAACTCCTTGTGGGTCTGATCTGCCCTGGAAGACCAGGCAATCAGGAGGAGGCAGATGGGAGCTTAGAGAGAGCTAGTGATGTGAGGGGGCCCTTTAATCCCCATGGCCCCACCCAGATTCTGAGCCTTCCTTTGCTGTCCCTGAGGGAGGTAGAGGGGTGTCTAGGTGGTAGCTTCTAGGAGGAGTAGGTGGAAATTCTGAAGGACTAGACACCTTAAGCCAGTCGCTCACCCCTCTTCTCCCACACCTGTCATCCTGGCCACTCGGGAGGCTGAGATCCAGAGGATCTCATTTCCCAACCCAGGCAAGAAAGTACCATGAGAGGCTCATCTCCAATCCAACTGGAAGTGGCACTGTGGCTCAAGTGGTAGAGTACTGGCCTTGAAGAAAAATCGACCTCAGGGACAGTATCCAAACCCTGAGTTCAAGCCCCTCAACCAAGAAAGAAGAAAAATAAAAGAAAACAAAAAAAAAAACAGGAAAGAAAGAAAGGCATCCCTTCCTTGCTTGCAAGAAATGTTGAAGCAGTGGGGTTGCTATGGTTGGGAGACCAGATGCTGGCCTCCCTGGGTTTGCTCCAGTATGAAGCTGTAACAGGGTGGGTGGTGCCTTACCAAGAACTCCAGAGGTTGTGGCCTGTGGCAGGCAGGGAGTGGGTGAATGGGAGCAGGCGTGGGATGGCAGTGTCAATTATATGCTCTCCATTCATGGTTTTGGATGCTGGTGACAAAGTCTGAAGTGTAGGGTTACATGTGGTTTATGTCTTGATGAGTTGGGTTTTCCCTTGGTATTAGAAGGTGGCTGAAGCCGGTCGTTGCCCGTGGCTCACAACTGTCATCCCAGCTACTCAGGAGGCTGAGATCTGAGGATCATGGTTCAAAGCCAGCTTGGGCAGGAAAATGTGTTTGACTTTATCTCCAGTGAACCACTAGAAAGCCAGAAGTGGTACTGTGGCTTCAGTGGTAGAGCGCCCACCTTCAGCTCAAGAGCTAAGGGACTGTGTGCAGGCCCAGAGTTCAAACCCCATGACTGACAACCAAAAATAATGTAGCTGAGTTTTCTGCATAGTGGTATGTACATTTAGGAAATACCAAGATGTGTTATGAGCCATTCCAGATGTGTGAGATGTCCTCAGTTTTGTCTACACTTGGTCTGAGGATGGTAGTGCCATCTTCTTGGGTGTGGGATGTTCAGGGTGCTCAGGGACTGCTGAGGCCTTGGGCTATGTGTGTGTTTGTGTGTGTATTTTTCCTTCGTCTCTCTCTGTCTCCTTCCTGGGTGCCTGTCTGCCTCTTTCTGACCTTGGATGGTGCCCCTCCTCCACACTGACCTTGCCCTTTAGCCCGCTATCAGGGTCTACAATGAGTCCTAAATTGCCAGAGGCCTGCATTCCAGTTTTTCTTTGGGGCCCAAGTCCGGCCTGTCCAAATCTTTGGGCACCTCCAGGGGATTCTGGATTCTGGATCAGCATGGCCAGCTAGCATAGGGTCTCTCCTGCCTCTGGGAGGCCTCAGTCATGCGATGTCTTGCCATTTCCTCAGCTGGGTCTCTGGCTGCACGTCCCTCCCTGCACGCTGGCTGTAGAGTGGGGGATGGAAGTTTTCCGGTGGCTCTGGCCAACTCGAGCTTGATAGCTGACTGAAGGCCATCCAAGCAAGGAGGATCCGGGGCTACATGTGAGGTGAGGCCAAGGTGGCTTGGAAGTATCTGTCAGTGTCTAGGAAATGTCAACATACCTTGTCACAGGAAAGTCTATTTCCCCCTCCCCCTCCCCACAGCTTGGCTGCTCAGGTCCTTCTAGAGAATTCTAGATGCCCAGAATACAGATGCACACATTTAGATTCTAGGTCCAGGGAACTGGGGCATGAGAGACTAGTATGGCCAATACCTCAATGTTCTGGGTCATTAGCCTTGACCTGGCTATGCCCCCCTTGTTGTACGTTCACTCCTTTTTTTTTTAAATTTTTTTATTGTAAAGATACTATACAGAGGGTTACAGTTACATGAGTGAGGTAATGAGTACACTTCCTCTTGAACATTGTTACCCCCTCTATTATTTTCCCCCTACCATCCCTTCCCTTCCCTCCCTCCCTTCCCCGAGGTTCTTTTTTTTTTTTTTTTTGATTGTGATTAAGTGATTACATAATTTCCGGAAATTCACAGTATTGTGGAATAATGATGCTCATTTAAAGTCACAAGTTCATTCTAACTTTCCTGGAGCAAATTGTCTATCACAGTCTGTAATATATAACGGTGCTCACATGTTATATACCATATATGTGATCAGCAGCATGGGGATATTTGGTTGGGGTTCAACCAGTTGAGTGGGAGTTATTTGTTTCTTAAGTCCTGTTAGTTTTGTCATATCACCTAACATTTTGGATTTAGCATCCACTTATCAGGGAGACCATGTACTGTTTGTCTCTTCGTTCTTGGCTTACCTCGCTCAACATGATTCCTTCTAGCTCCATCCATTTCCCTGCAAATGCCATTATTTTGTCATTTCCAATGGCTGCATAATATTCCATTGTGTATAGATACCACAATTTTTGGATCCATTCATCTGTGGTGGGGCATCTAGGTTGTTTCCATATCCTAGCTATTGCGAACAGTGCTGCAATAAACATGGAGGTGCACGTGTCCTTGTATATTGGTTCCTGTTGTTCAGGGTAGATGCCTAGAAGTGGTATGACTGGGTCGTAAGGGAGGTCAATCTTTAGCTTTCTAAGGACCCTCCAGACTGCTTTCCAAAGTGGTTGTATAAGTGTACATTCCCACCAGCAGTGTAATAGCGTTCCTCGTTCTCCACATCCCCTCCAGCATTTGTTGTTGGCTGATTTGTGGATGTGGGACATTCTGACTGGGGTAAGGTGGTATCTCAGGGTTGTCTTTATTTGCATTTCCTTCACCACCAGAGATGATGAACATTTCCTCATGTGTTTCTTTGCCATTTTTATTTCTTCATTTGAGAAGTCCCTCTTTAGTTCCCTTGCCCATTTAGTAATTGGTTTGTTAGGTTTGGGAGGGATTCGTTTCTTGAGTTCCCTTTATATACAGGATGTTAACCCCTTGTCTGATATATTGCTGGTAAATATTTTTTCCCAATTAGTTGGTTGTCTTTCTAGCTTGGTTGCGATAGCTTTATCTGTGCAGAAGCTTTTTATTTTAAGGTAGTCCCATTTGTCGAGTCTCTCTCCAACTTGTTGTGACCCTGGGACTCTGTTCAGGAAGTTCCTTCCTGTGCCTATTAGTTCAAGTGTCCCTCCTACTCTGTCCTGCAGTAGTTTCAGAGATTCAGGTTTAATGTTAAGGTCTTTAATCCATTTTGAGTTGATGTTGGTGCATGGTGATAGGCTGGGGTCCACTTTTAGTTTTCTGCATGTGGCTGCCCAGTTTTCCCAGCACCAGCGGTTGAAGAGGCTGTGTTTCTTCCATTGTATGTCTTTGGCTCCTTTGTCGAATATCAGCTGGCTGTAGGCCTGTGGATTTATTTCTGGATCTTCTATTCTGTTCCATTGGTCTTTGGGTCTGTTTTTGTGCCAGTACCATGCTATCTTTGTTATTATAGCTCTGTAGTAGAGTTTGAAGTTCGGCATGGATAGCCCTCCCATATTGTCTTTATGCCCTAGAATTGTTTTGGCTATTCTAGGTCTTTTGTTGTTCCATATGAATTTTTGGACTGTTTTCTGTATTTCAGTGATGTACGTCATTGGGATTTTAATAGGAATTGCGTTGAATTTGTATATTAGTTTTGGAAGTATTACCATCTTTACTATATTAAGTTGGCCTATCCAGGAGCATGGGAGGTCTTTCCATTTCCTAGTGTCTTCTGCAATTTCTTTCTTTAACTTTTTATAGTTCTCATTAAATAGTTCTTTTACATCTTTGGTCAGGTTAATTCCTAAATATTTTATTTTTTGGGAGGTTATTGTGAATGGGGTTGCTCCCTTTATTTCCCTCTCTTCCTGTACATTATCAGTGTATGGGAAGGCAACTGATTTTTGTGGGTTTATTTTGTATCCTGCTATTTTGCCGAAGTGATTTATGATTTCTAAGAGTTTGGGGATGGAGTTTTTGGGATCGTGGAGGTATAGTATCATGTCGTCTGCAAAAAGGGATAGTTTAACTTCTTCTTTCCCTATGTGGATCCCTTTAATGTCTTTTTCTTGCCTTATTGCCCTGGCTAAGGGTTCTAGGACTATATTGAAGAGGAGTGGAGACAGTGGGCATCCTTGCCTTGTTCCTGATTTTAGGAGAATTGGTTGTAGCTTTTCCCTATTAAGTTTTTCCCTATTAAGCTTTTCCCTATTGGCTATTAGTCTGTCATAAATGGCTTTTATTGTTTTTAGAAGTGTTCCTTCTATTTCTATTTTCTCCAGAGCTTTTAGCATGAATGTATGTTGAATTTTGTCAAAGGCCTTTTCTGCATCTGTGGCGATAATCATGTGATTCTTGACCTTGGCTCTGTTGATATGTTGAATTACATTTATTGACTTACGTATGATAAACCATCCCTGTGTCTCTGGGATGAAGCCTACCTGGTCATAGTGAATTATTTTTTTATGTGTTTCTGGATTCTGTTAGCTAGAATCTTGTTAAGGATCTTTGCATCTGTGTTCATCAAGGAGATTGGCCTGTAATTCTCCTTTTTGGTTGGGTCTTTGCCTGGTTTGGGGATGAGTGTGATATTGGCTTCGTAGAATGAGTTTGGGATAGCTCCCTCCTTCTCTATTTCTCTGAAGAGCTTGAGGAGTATGGGTATTAGTTCTTGTTTAAAGGTCTTATAGAATTCTGCTGTGAATCCATCTGGTCCTGGGCTTGTTTTTGTTGGAAGACTTTTGATAGCTTCCTGTATCTCATTATAGGATATTGGCTTATTTAATTGGTTAACTTCTTCTTTGCTCAGTTTGGGCAACTTGTATTTCTCTAAAAATGCATCCATTTCTGCCCGATTTTCTTCCTTTAGAGAGTATAGCTTTTGAAAGTAGTCTGTTAGAATTATTTGGATATCTTGAGTACGTGTTGTGATGTTTCCCGTGGCATCCCTAATCCTATTAATATGGGTTTCCTCTCTTCTTTTTTTAATTAATCTAGCCAATGGGCCATCAATTTAGTTTATTTTTTGAAAGAACCAGCTTTTTGTTTGGTTTATTTTGGTTATGGTTTTCTGATTTTCTAATTGGTTAATCTCTGCTTTTAATTTGGTTATCTGGCTTCGTCTAGTAGCTTTAGGTCCCATTTTTTCTTGTTTTTCTAGCTGTTTTAATTGCAACATGAGATTATTTACTTGGTTGGTCTCCATTCTCTTGATGTGGGCACTGAGGGCAATAAATTTGCCCCTCAGGACTGCTTTTGCTGTGTCCCACAAGTTTCTTTGTGAGGTGTTTTCATTTTCATTGAGTTGTAGGAAATGCTTTATTTCTTCTCTGATCTCTTCTGTTATCCAGGCATTGTAAAGGAGTGTGCTGTTCAATTTCCATGTATTGGAGAAATTTCTGCGGTATGCTTTGTTATTGAGAGCTAGCTTGATTCCACTGTGGTCAGATAGGATACAGGGGATTATGTCGATCCCTTTGTATTTGCTTAAAGTTCCTTGCATGAACTATGATATGGTCTATTTTGGAGAAAGTTCTGTGAGCTGCTGAGAAGAATGTGTACTGTGTTGTTTTAGGGTGAAATACTTGGTAGGTGTCAGTTAATTCCGCTTGGAGTATGGCCTCTCTTAATTCGGTGGCTTCTTTGCCAATCCTCTGTTTGGTAGACCTGTCCTTTGGTGAGAGTGGTGTGTTAAAGTCTCCTAGTATTATCGTATTGGGATCTATTTTATTCTGTAAGTTTGAGAGCATTTGTTTTACATATCTGGTTGCACCAATATTTGGGGCATATAAGTTGATGATGGTTATATCCTCCTCTTGGATTGTTCCCTTTATTAATATGTAGTGTCCATCCTTGTCTTTCTGTACTGATTTTAATGAAAAGTTTATTTTGTCAGATATCAGGATAGCTACACCTGCTTTCTTACTGGGGGCGTTTGATTGGTAGATCCTTTTCCACCCCTTCACTCTGAGTTTGTTTGTATGTTTGGCTGAGAGGTGGGTCTCCTGAAGGCAACAGATGGATGGGTCTTGTTTTCTGATCCAGTCCTCAGTTCGTTTTCTTTTAATTGGCGAATTCAGCCCATTTATATTAAGAGAAAGTATAGAGAGATGCATTGTTGTCCCTGCCATTCCGTTTTCCTAAGTTTTTCTTCTTTCCTTTCCTCCTGTGCTTGCTCAGTTAGACTTTGAGTAATGCCTGTTTGGGGCAGGCCCCAGTTCCTGGTTGCTTTCTTCAGGTTGTGTCCCCCCTCTTAGAATTCTTTGTAATGCTAAGTTCACTTCTTAATCCAGTGCTGGCCCCACACCGACCACTTGTGGCAGTGCTGTGAAAGTGGCAGGAGTGGAAGTGAGATCCAGGGTGCCCAAAATCTGGATTTATGGCCTGATTGGGGGTGGAGTGGGGGCAAAGGGTGTCTTAAAAAAATCTTAGAGCTGGAACTCAGGGCCTAGGCACTGTCCTTGAGCTTCCATTGCTCAAAGCTAACACTCTACCACTTGAACCACAGCTCACCTTTCATCTTTTTTAGTAGTTTAGTGGAGAGAAGAGTCTCACAGACTTTCCTGCCTGGGCTGGCTTCAAGCTGCCATCCTAAGAGCTCAGCTTCTTACGTAGCTAGGATTGCTGGTATAAGACATTGGGACCTACTAAGGATGTTTTTGTGTGTGCTTTGTGTGTGTGTGTGTGTGTGTGTGAATTTACCGGGGCTTGAACTCAGAGCCTAGGTGGTATCCTTTAGCTTGTTTACATAAGATTGGTGTTCTACCACTTGAACTACAGTACACTTCAGCTCCCAGAAGCCCCTGACTATGTGGAGAGCATAAAGCTCAAACCTGATCATATTTCTTTGACCTCAGGGAAGGATATGACTCCTTTGCAGCCTGGAGGAGTAGGGGTGGATTAGGAGTGATAACTGTAGATGGGTGCTAGGCTGGTAGAGAGGTACTCTGTCTTTTGCCAAGAAGGATAGTGATAGCTCAAGCTCTCATTTTTTAGCTATTCAGGAGGCTGAGATCTGGGCCAGGAGGGGCAAAAGCTGCAAGATGGCACGGCAGGTAATGCCTGCTCATGCAGGGATCACAAGAGTGCAAATCTGTCAGGCACACCTCGGGGGAGGGGATATTGAGTTGGGCTCATGAAAGACTTGTGTGCTTACAAATCCACAGCCAGCTAGCTGCTACTTCTAGCAGCAACCTGGAGTCCCAGGACTCAGAGCCCTTCTTTCCTCACCAGTGTTTGGGGGCAAATGAAGGTCTGCAATCATGGGCCAACTACAAAGGAGCATTTGAAGTGTTCTTTTCCTTGGTCCTGTGGCCCCATGCATGGATGGAGGGGCGGGTTCCCTGGAACTTACTGCCTTGGCCCAGACCCCTCAGCCCAAGAAAGACTTAGGGAGAAACCACATGATCTGGCTTGAGAGTTTACTATGACTATGCCTCAGGACTTCCCCCAGTTCTGACTCAGCTCATCATTAACACCTTCCTGTGTGTGTGGGTGCATCTTGGTACTAGGGCTTGAACTCAGGTCCTGGGCTCTGTCCCTCAGTTTTTTTTCATTCAAGGCTAGCACTCTACCACTTGGGTCCCAGAAGAATATGTCTCACCAGGCTCACTTTTTTTTTTTTTTTTTTTTTTTGCCTGTCATCAGGCTTGAACTCAGGGTCTGGGCATGCTCCTGAGCTTCTTTTGCTCAAGGCTAGCCCCAGTGCCACTTTTGTCTTTCTTTGTTTCTGTGGTACTGAGAAATCGAACCCAGAGCTTTGTGCGTGCTAGGTAAGCACTCTACCGCTAAGCCACATTCGCAGCCCAAGGCTGAATTGTAACAGGAGTTATGAGGGTGGGATTTATTGGCTTACCCCATTTGGCATAGAAATCGCTGACTATTTCATATCTTTGCCGAGATTTGGGACCAGTCTGTGACTCGGCAATGAGCAATGATGAATGAATGAGAGCCACCAGACCCCACAGTTCTAGGCTCACATACTACAGAAGGATAGAGAATATAGATCCAGAACCTTCGACCATTCCTACAGCCTAGGAACTCTGAGGGCTTGTCCCAGCTTGCCCAAGTTGGGTGGGCTGAGCATGGACAACCTGCTGAATGCCCATCATCCATCCATACACAGAGACATGGAGTTACTGCTGCCTTTTTTTGGACAGGGGGCAGGTCTGGGGTTGAACTATGAACCTAGGCCCTGTCCCTGAGTTCCTTTTGCTCAAGGGCAGTTACTCTGCAACTTGAGTCACGATCCCACTCATGTTTTTTTTTTCCCTGTGATCTCTTAGAAATAAGTGTCGCCTACTTTCCTGCCCTGGCTGAATTCAAGTTGGCATTCTCTACATCTCAGCCTCCTGAGGAGCTAGGATTACAGGCAGAAGCCACTGACACCTAGCTTTCTTTTCTTGTTCTTTTTTAACCATGATAATCTGAAATCTTCACCGTGTCATTCCAATGGTTTGCATACGATGTAAACAACCCTGGAGTTCGATTGCTAGGATTGCCACCCACAAATGGAGGGAGATCCTGACAAACTCATTCTTATTCGTGTGAATGCTAATGAAATATTATAAAAGTAATAATTAAATTTGCAGTTAATTCATGATTCTATTTTAGAATGCCACACAAATATTATTGGATTTATATCTTCCATTCTAGCACCATGGTATGATTCCCCTAATTGAAGGATTTTGACTAATTTTTAAGTAATGTGTATATAAGTATTCAACCATGATACTTCATTAAATGGTGGCATAATGTAATAACTAATAATCGATAATTATATATATAATTTAATATCATCACATTCCCTCTCTCTCAGTATATATCTATATCTATATACATACATATACACACACACATATATACATATACATATCTATTAATGTATATATTGGGCACTACTGTGGCTTGATCAAAGGTCTTCAGAATTTCCTGGCAGCTCTGTTTTCTGGAGGCTGGTGTGCTAAGACTGTGACCCCATTTATGGATTGGGCATTGTAGGCCATGAGTTGAAATCCCAGCATGGCCAAATATTTATTTGTGGAGTAAGAAGCCAACTTTGACACATTTTTTTTCCTTTTGTGTCAAAGTCCTGGGTCTCAGTATAATGTATAATCCATATGCAAATATAATCTAGGTGATATGATGTAATAAATGAAGTGTTATATGTGTAACAATACTAAATAAATAAGGGTAGTAAACGTCATACGCAGTAAACCCATGTATGTAAATAGATCTCACATATGAATATTATTTTTTCCAGTGCTGAGGCTTGAATTCAGGCCCTGGGACCTGATTTGAATTTCTTATCTTCAAGGACAATGCCACAGAGTTACCCAGGCCCTGAGTGAAAATCCCAGGCCTGCCAGAAAAATGGTGTAAATTCCAAGCCAGGGCCTTATTATTTATTTATTTATTTATTTATTTTATTTTATTTTATTTTTTTGGCCAAGCACTTAGGTCTTGGCACCTCTGCCACAGCTGACCCTGGGATCCTAGGACCCAAGTTCAAATCTGAGGCTGGCAAAAAAAAAAAAAAAATAAGGAGAAGGATAAAACTGAGAAGTTCAAGGAGGTGGTTTTACTAATTTTTTTCCTTTGTGTTGTGACCATCCTGGGTCTAAATGACAAGGCCCAGAAAGTGCACATGACCTTGCATTGCTGATGTTTGGCGGGCTATTAGGGAAGCCATAGCCAAAACTGGCAACCTAGGCCTGGAGGTCAAATCCCAGGACTGCCACTAATGAATGGTGGGAGGTTCAAAGAAATACATTCCGATGATACATCCGTACAAATGGAATGTTATAAAAGCAACAATTAAATTAGAAGTTAGTGTATGATTTTCATATTATAAGATTATACACAATTATACTACATTAACTAATTTTCAATTACTACTTTATTATATATTCAATCATGATACTTAAAAAAGGAAGGAATAATTTAGTTGCCAATAGTTAGTAGTAATATCATATATGCAATTTCATAATATACAGGCATCACTCTTGTTTTATACATATACATCTATCTATCTATCTATCTATCTATCTATCTATCTATCTATCTATCTATCTATCTATCTATCTATCTATCTACCAATCTACACATTTATTTGTTTATACACTTGTCACTCCTGGGGCTCAGTGGTAGAGTGCTCCCTAGTACATACAAAGCCCTGGTTTCTATTCCTCACTACCACATGCACAGAAAAATTCAGAAGTCGTGCTGTCGCTCAAGCAGTTGAGCACTAGCTTTGAGCATAAAAGCTTAGGGACTGTGTCTAGACACTTACTCAAGACCCAAGACTGGCACCAAAGAAAAGAATGTTCTGAGCACAATGATATAAGGATAGGACTGCAAATACCTCACCACAGAGCAAGCTGGCAGTCTGGTGTTGAGAGCTGCCATCTAACCTGACTTAGCCAGAGATAAACCACTGCAACCCAGCTCCATGGAACCAGATGCTACTGGCTCATTCACTCCTGTCATCTAAGATACCCGGGGTCTGAGATCTGACACTGGTGGGTTTAAAACCCAGCCCTGGCAGGAAGTCTGAGAAACTCTGAGCTGTGGCTCAAAGTGTTAGAGCTCTAGCCTTGAGCTAAAGATCTTAGGACAGTAGCCCCAACTTTGAGTGCAATCCCCATGGCTAACTCCCCCCCACACAAAAATCCCCACCACTTTAAACCATTAGATGTGAACTTTGTGCAGTTTGTGACATGTTTCTGAAAGAATGGTGATACTGATGAAAACACCCTAATTCTAATGACAGCTTATGGGATACAGCTATGTGATGAGACCTTCATGATGTGTTTTGTGCTGAGTCCTTCATGGGGTGCATTCTTTCATCTGGTCCTTGTAAGAGCTCCACAAGTAAGATGATTGTGCACATGAGAAAGTTGAGGCTCAAATATGTCCCCATGTCAGGGCCAAAATTATGTATGTATTGAACTCTAATGAGTTTTCTCCTGGATTATTTTTCTCGGTTGTGAATGTTGAACTCAGGGTCTAGGCACTGACCCTTCCCTATTGGGCTCATGGCTAGTGCCCTATCATGTAGAGCCAAGGACCCTAGGTATCTGTAGCTGGGGTCTGTCATCCTGCCTACTCAGGAAGCTGAGATCTGAGGATCTGGGTTCAAAACTATCCTGGACACAAAAGGTCCCATGAGACTATTATCTCCTACTCACCACTTAGCAACTTGAAGTGGAAGCCAGCACTGCTGACTCGTGCCTGTCATCCTAGCTACTCAGGAGGCAGAGAGCTGAGGAACACATTCCAAACCAGCCTGGGCAGGAAATTCCTTGAGATGGTTATCTCCAGTGAACCACCAGAAAGCCTGAAGGAGTGCTGTAGCTCAAGTGGTAGAGCTTGAGCTGAAGAGCTCAGAGACATCACCCAGGCCTGCCATGGGAGGTGGCACAAATGAAAGCTTCCTGTCAAAACACAGCACTGGGGAGAGAAAGACCTTGGGGTACAAAGAGACCTTTTTCTCCTGGACTTCAGAGCCCACCCACATTCATCCTCACCAATTGCCCCCAGATGAATTGTTACAAAGCTGTACAGGAGTGAGGCTTTTTGTCTGCCTGTTCCAACAATGAGGCAGACTTCCTCCAGCAGCCTGGGGTGCACAGAAACATTCAGGCTACACTGGGAACAGTGAGGGGAGCCCCGGCACATGCACTGTTTTGAAAGCTCTCTCTGTGCTATGAAATCATTCTATTCAAAGCAAATTTCCTAGCTGGGTGCTTTTCTTCATAGAGAATCTGGATGTTCACCAATAGAAATACATGCATTCATACACAGACACATGGAGTTACTGGCTCTTTTTTTGTGTTGCAGGTCTTGAGGCTTGAACTGTGAACCTAGACATTTTCCCTGAGCTCTTTTTGCTCAAGGAAGCATTTTATTGTGCCTTAAACCATGATTACTCTAGGCTGGGGTGCAGCTTTTACACCCACAGATGATCCAGGGATCCTAGGACCCAAGTTCAACTCCCAGCACTGGTAAAAAAAAATCAAACCAACACAAATTTAGGAGGAAAAAACCAGGAGGTTTTACATAACTGTTTTACCTTGTTTCCTTTGCACTGTGACCATCCTGGGTCTCAATGACTTGGCTTGAAAATTGAACGTGACCTTGCATGGCTGAAGGCTGGTGGGCTGTTAGTGAAGCTCAACTCACACACCTAGGCCCTGAGTTGGATTCTGGGACTTGCACCTACACACTGCTGAAGATCCTAGGAAAATTGTTCCATGTATAGGAACACTAATAGGATGTTTGAAATGTACTAATTGAATTACTGATTAGCTAGTCATTCTATAAGTTTGTATGCAATAAATACAGGTCATTGATTAATTTAATATTTATTAAGTCTTGTACTGTGATTAATTAATGGAAGCATAATTTTAGACCAAATAATTGGTAGTAGTAGAATATATAAAAGTAAAATATAGACATCACTTTATATAGAGTTATACACTAGAATCTACATAAATGTCTATCTGTCTCTGCATACATTTATGGATGCATATACATACGTAAATACACACATACACTGAAATCTACACATCTATGTGTTTATATAGTGGCCACTCCTAGGGCTTGATCTCAGGTCCTCAATGTTGCCCGATAACTTCACTTGCATCAGACTGGTGTGCTAATATTGACCCATTCATAAAGTGGGCCTTCTAGGCCCAGAGTTCAAACCACAGAACTGCCAAAAACTTAATCCTGATGGAAGAAGCCAATTGTCCCACTTGTTTTCCTAATTGGTGAAAATCCGGGGTCTCAGGAATGATGTCTAATACACAGGCAAATTTATGTCCGATGTAATAGGATGTAAAAAATATTATATGTGTAATCATACTCACTAAAATATATAATAAATAAAACAAAATAAAATGAATAACTACACTAACTGCAATATGCAGTAAACATGTGTATGTAAATATAAATCATGTATTTAAAATGTATACGAGTGCTAGGACTTGAATTCAGGCTCTGGAGACAGGCCTGATTTTCTTGTCTTCCAGCATGATGACCTCCCCCTTCCCCCACAATGCTGCAGATTTACCCAGACCCTGAGTTCAAATCCCAGGCCTGGCAGAAAAAAATGGCATGAATTCCAAGCCAAGGAGCCTCAAAAAATATTTTAGATATTTTTAATGTATGTATGTATGCATATATGTATGTATGTATATATGTATGCATTTTTATTTTGTCAAGCACAGGGCTTGAACTCAGGTCGCAGCAACTCTGCCTCAGCTTCAATCACTCTAGGCTAGGGTGCAGCCACTGGACCCACAGCCAAACCTGGGTTCCTGGGCCCCAAAGGCTGACAGGAAAAAAATAAAACACTAGAAAAAAAAAACTCGGCAACTTGCATATGGCTGCAAGTTTTACATTTGTTTTCTTTGCAAGGTGACCTTCCTGGGTCTGAATGACACAGTTGAAAAGTGTTGGTAACCTAGCATTGCTGAAGGCTGGCGGGCTATCAGGGAAGCCATAGGCCAACATGGCAACATAGGCCCTGGGTGGGAAGCCCGGTCCTGACCCTTACCAATGGTGGGAGATCCTAAAAGTCTCGTTCCTATTCATAGGAATACTGATGGAAGGTTATGAATGTCAAGGTTAGAGTGATTTTAGGAGGCCAATGGAGTTTAATGAATATTTTTGGCACACTAAAAGAATACTATTAATTACATGGATGCAATTATTTTGGGACAGTGGTTGATTTAATTAATAATTCAATAAGGATGAAAACAATATTAATTACATGGAGGCATAATAAGTACCCAAGAATTGGTAGGAATATAGCATATATAACTGAATATTGTATAGACATCTCTGGCACTCTATAAAGATCTATATTTATTTGTGCACTACCATCTACATGTTAATCTGTTCTTATTTTTCAAACCCTGGGGCTCGATCTCAGGTGATGGAAACTACTTGTGGGCTCAATATGCACCAGGCTGGCATGCTGACACTCACCCATTCATGAATTGGGCCTTGTAGGCTGTGAGTTCAGATGCCAGCACTCACAAAAATTGAATCGTGGAGTAAGAAGCCCATGGTGACACATGTTTTCCTTTTCTGTGAAAGTCCTGGATGTCAGATGTGAAGTTTCATACATAGGCAAATCTATATCCTCTGTAATAAATGTAATAAATATTCCATGTGTAATAACAGTCAATAAAATAAATGGCAAATAGATGAATGAAACAAAAAATTTAATGAATAGCTACACTAAGCACAATATTGAGTCAACAGATGGGGCTCTATTTCAGGGCCTGGAAACTGGCTAGGAGCTGAATTGGCTGCTGTGCTTACTATCACCCATTCATGAACTTCTAGGCCCTGAATTTAGATCCCAGCACTGCCAAAAGTATAATCTTGGAGTGAGAAGCTAAGCATGACATGTTTTCTTTTTCTTTGAAAGTGCTCAGTGTCAGGTAGGATGTATAATTTGGATGCAAATCTATATGCTATGTAATAGGATGTCATAAATGTAATAAATGTCATAAGTGGAATAATTGTCACTACAATAAATGATAAAGGGTTGAATTAGTGAATCATTCTAGATTAAATTAGATGCAACAATTATAGGAAGTGTATTAAGTTTTATTAATATTTTATTAAGCATTACCAGAATAAAAATTACATGGAGACATAATTAAATATCGAATAATAGGTAGTGACACATGATGCATAATTTAATTATATAAGACATCTGTCTCATTCTATAAAATATGTAAATATATATGTGTATATGTACATATATGATAAACAATAATGGGATATTGAGTAATTATTAATTAATGCTTTATTAATTGTTCAACTGGGACACATCATTAAATGGAGACATAATTTAATATCTAATAATTGGCAGTAATCCCTGCAACTACTGCTGCCTCCTTCTTGCCCTCATCGCTGGCCTGTCAGTGCCAAAAAAGGCCTCCAGGAGAACCCCTCCACCCCTGCACCAATGTGTCCTGTACTTCCAGTGACTCCTGGTGGTCAGTATGATCTACATGACCACAGAAGAGCATGAGGATATATGTTACACACAGACATGAAGAACTAGTATGATGGCTTGACCTTCATGGCCTCTGAAAATGGAGGTTTGACCTGCATAAGTTTTGCTTCACTATGAATTTTCTATTTTCACACTGAACACCATATACTTTCATTGTGATTCCTTTATTGGTTTTTGTCTTATTCTCTCAAAACAAGTCTATTATCATAGGCTGATACTATGTCTCTGGTGATGGCACCAGCAGATCCAAGTGGAAAGGGAAGTGGGACATAGAGTACCCATCCTTTCCAAAAGAGTCCACCACAGGTCAGAAGAACAAGTCTTAGGAGAGTGGGCACAGCTGATGCTTCCCTCTCTGAAGCATGGCTCAAGTTTGGAGAGGGATTTCAGGACATCTGAAATATTGAATTATTGAAATATTGAATTATCTCCAAGACCAAAGAAACAACCACATCTAGTAATTGAGCTCACAAGTATACCATGGAGATCCAGTGAAAATGATCAATCAGATGAAGATAGGACACTGTTTAAAATACAGAGAAACAATGGGATTGGCACTATTGGCAGGAACAATTTGTGTACAGAAAGAAGATAGAGCCAAGGGAGATGAACTGCAGTTGATTGACTAGAAAATGGACAGTGACAGAGAAGAAACCAGTAAAGGCAATGAATGTGAAGATGGAGAGGGTGCCATGGAAATTTCAGATGGTGCTTCTAGTGCAAGTAGTTATTCTTTGGCAAGTGATAGTAGGAAACCTGAGCTTCCTAAGGCAGGACCTGACTTTATTGCCTAGCTGGACTAAAAGTGAAGATCCTCCTGCCTCACATTCCGGAGTTCTAGGATTACAGTCATGCATTACCACATTCCTGTTTGAAACATTTAACTTTCATGTTAGATTATTTCTTTTTCACCTGTGGCCTTTATAAGCCTGACTTCGACATTTTTGGACCTTGGCGTGAACATTTGTCTGGATTATGAGGAAACAATAATTATTCCAACAGTTTCCCATATTGAAACACCCACTCCTTGGGTACTTGTCAACTCACTGTGTTCATCTGGCCTGTGTGGAGATTGTCCATTCTGCTCTGGTCCTTAAGAGGTCTGCAAGATTCTCAGCTGTGTACTAGAAGAACACAGAGATGGAGAGTTTTAGATAGCAATGAGAAAAAAGAAATTTACTTCACTGAAACTCTATTATTTGCCTTATTTTTGCCTGTCATATTTACCTTGCTCACAGTTTACATTCTTTTATGGTATAATGAAGTAATAACATTTATTTTCCTCAGCATTTAAGTTTAATTCTTTGTTTTCATTGAGACAAACTTCTAAGAAAGAACAACTAATCTCATGTTCATTTCCACAAATGGATGTTTTTATTTTCATATTCCCTTGTAAGACAATAGTTCTTGGTGTGGCAAGTCAGGAAATAGAAATAGATTAAAATTTTAAACATGATACATTTATTTGTGATGTCAGTAAGCTTTGGAATTTTAGTCACTAAAATGTGTGTGACTACTACGTTTACTCTTGCCCACTCTGGTGAGAGCATCCTTAATTACTAAGTTATTAACAAGTGAATGGATTGCCAGACAAACTTTGAGAGTTTTTGTTTTCTTGGCAGACCATTAAACATTCATTTAGAGGAAAAAATACCACACTATTTCTGCTCTTCATAGAGTCTACTATACTTCAGTTAATTCATCTGTAACTATTAGCATACAACTGAATGTATTTGCTTTTGGGTTTATTGGAACATTCTAGCAGCCACAAATAAGGGAAACCATGCAGCTTGTGTTCTCTGGGTCTGGATTACTTCCCATAATATAATTCTTTCCCAGTCTTTCCACATTATTACAAATGGTAGTCTATCATGCTCTCTGACAGATGAGTGGGATTTCTCTCTGTTTGTTTGTGTGTGTGTGTGTGTGTGTGTGTGTGTGTGTGTGTTCATACATACATTTATATATATGTATATATGTACATATACACACATATATGTATATATATTTATATCTATATATACATATATGTATATAAAATGTGGTATACATGTATGTAACCTCATACATACATACATATATATATGTATGTATGTAACCTCATACATATATATATATATATATATATGTAACCTCATACATGTATACCACATTTTATTGATCCATTCACCATTTTAGGGTTTTCTGGGTACTGGAAAGTGAGAGACAGGAGCCTTATCCCTCTGTTTGTGGGAAGACATGAACTCTTGTAGCAACAGTCCTGAGCCTTGTTACCCTTTTTTATGGCCTGAAGTGGTAAAAGCTGATCGACAATTTGTTCACTTTTGCAATTCCTGGGGCCTGAACTCAGTGCCTGTGCACTGTCCCTAAGCATTTTTTGCTTAAATCTAGCATACTAACACTTGAGCCACTGCAACACTTCCAGCTTTTTCTGGATATGTGGTTACTGAAGAATCAAACTCAGGGCTTCATGCATGCTAGGCAAGCACTCTACCACTAGGCCACCTTCCCAACCCAATATTTTATTTTTTAAAAAACTAACATGTAAAAGAAACAACTACATGAGCAACTGTATTACAGGAGGCAAGCTCCATGACTAGAACCATGACTTCCCTGGCCAGAAACCTGGGAGACCAGGCCTTTGCCACAAGTCTCCTGTGAGGTCAGCTTCCAACCACTGAGCATCATTTCATTGGCCTGAAAGGAAGGAGAGTGTTGAGATGTGAAACATGATGCAAACAGACAGAGGGAGCCTCATCCCCCAATGTCAACAATGAGGATGGTTACTCACAAACCCCAGATCCTGTGGCACATGTGCTAGTAGACACTAATTATGAATTGTGTAGAGTCATGATCCAATGGGCAGATGGGTTGAGCTATTATGAGAAAGACATAACCTCATTCAGAATCATATGGACTCCAAAAATGTGAACTAGAAAAGGTCTACTTTGTGTTTGAGGTTATTGTTTTAACTTCCTTTATCTGCACTCTGTCCTCTAAAGTCAGCTCCCATGTGTGAACTCTTCATATGCAAGAAAATGAGCCATAAATAAGGCCAAGTAATTGTTAATCTTATGGAAGTGAGCCAGGCATAGAATGGCTGTCTGGGGTTTCTTTTCCTCTCTGAGTTACAAAAAGTGATTTGTTCCTGAGACAGAGCCCATGTTCTAATGGCTGAGCTATTACTGCTGGATATCACATTTCACCATGTGGATATAACTATAAGAGACAAAGCAGCCAGGACTTTGATGTTCCCAAAATTATTGCCATGCTGAGTGAGTCTGACACATGACTTCGAATGACTGCATGAAGGAAGTGAACATTCTTTTGTTTTTACAACATGTAATAGTGTATAAATCGATACATGCTTATTCACTTTACACTGACTTTAATTTTGTCCCAGGTTTTCATTTTGGTTTCAGAGGAAAGTGTCTGGATTTACCATTCCAACAACAGGCTCCCAGATGCTCATGCAGGGTGAGGAGGGGAGAATGGGTCGAAATGATGACTTCCTTCTGTGTTTCCCTGGCAGTGCTGAAAACCAGACCCAGAGCTTCTGGGCTTCAGGTAAACAAGCAGTGGGTAGAGTCTCCCTTCTCAAGAGATGAAATCTTCATGAAAATTGCCCACAGGACACTACAGTTTCCACTGCTTTTTTACTTCCACGCAGTGCACATAGCACACGAACTAATGCTGGAGGGCACAGGTATGGCTGACTCACCACCCTTCAAGAGAGGCAAGAAGGATGAACACAGTGGCAGGGGACCTGTTCCTCAGCAGACAGCCTTGCAAGGTTCTGAACATCACCCTAAGTGAGGCTGGCATTTGAGCACAGTCTTGGACAGATCATAAGCATCTGAAGAGTGTGGAATGTTCTGCTAATACACAGGTTGACTAAGCAGCCTGTCCTTGGGGGAAAAGGATCTACTATAAGTAAACATTTATCAGAAATCTCACTAAACCTTGTTCTTTATATTAAGTCAGTTCTTCAAGGCAGACAAGTGAGAGTGGATAAAGGAGAAGGGCTCTAGGACCACTGAATTTTCCCATCTTAGAACATCATTTTCTTTCTCAACATATAGTAGGGAAGCCACAGCCTAGTCCTGCTAGCCAATAGAAGTATATTCTCAATAGTATATGCCAATATGTTCAGGTCCAGATAACTCAGTGATAGTGGTTCCACTCTGTTCTCTCAGTAACTTCTCTTTTTTGAGATAGGGTCTAATCTAAGTAGGACTTTGGGCTAAGCTACCTTTGTATGCAGATCATAGGCATGTACCACCATGCCTAGTCTCATTACTTCTTTTTGTTTTCTGCCCTTTGAAAGTCAGCCAATAGCTCTAACATCGTTCTCTTCCATTACATTCTATTCATGCCCTTATCTGGTTCTCTCCATCTGGTCTAACTGGAGCCATCTGTCTCTAGCCAGCACACTGTCATGGTGGTCCATCTTCCCAGCTAGCTCCATACACATCTGTTTGTTACTAGGGAGTCTTTCCTGACTTGTGCTTTTCACTTTTCCAAATGACTGGATGTGCAAGACAATAAAAGGAGTTCCTGAATTTTGCCAAGAGTGTGAATGACATGACTGATTCAAGGCTGTTAACCATTTTCTTTTCTTTTCTTTTCTTTCTTTCTTTTTTTTTTTGGTCCGGTTGTAGGGCCTGAACTCTGGGCCTGGGCGCTGTCCCTCAGCTCTTCAGCTCAAGGCTAGTGCTCTACCATTTGAGCCACAGCGCCACTTCTGGCTTTTTTTCTTTTTGCTTATGTGGTGCTGGGGAATCGAACCCAGGGCCTCATGCATGCAAGGCAAGCACTCTACCACTGAACCACCTTCCCAGCCCCCTGTTAACCATTTTCCACTTAAACACACAAGCAGTGGGCCAGGATTGGTGGCTCATACCTGTGATCTTAGCTAATAGGTAGGCTTAAATCTGGAGGATGGTGGCTCTGAGACCAGTCTAAGCAGAAAAGTCTTGAGATCCCACCTTCAAAATAATCGCAAAAGAAGGGCTGGAAGTATGGCTTACGGTGAGCATACAATATGAGCAAGAGCTGTCATAGTATAGGTCACCTTGTGCTGCTTGTAGCACAGGTCCTTTAGTCCCAGGTCTGTACTAATAACATCTCTTCAATTCCAACTTTGTGTATGTGTGTGTATGTGTACAACTTCACGTACTCATGCACTTGTTGTGTACACTGATAATATTAAGTTGCACGTGCTTATGTTGCAGAGACTTCAAACTAATTTTTATCTTTCCAAACACAATGAACCATCAAGAATTCTACCACTGTCAACATTCATTACAAAGATTCCACTTCCAAAATGCCATTTGGTTAGATGGTGTTTACCTATCCATATTTACTTAGTCTTTCCTCTAGTTGACTCTCATCCTCCCATACCATTGCACCTCCACACATTCCCCCAGATTATTGTTTACAATGATCTTAACATTTTCCTGGAAATAAGGATTCTTTAGTGGTAGAATTAGCATTTAATTGCTAGCAAGTCAGCTTCTTCAGTAATAACTCACAATGAGCTTAAAGATCTACCCTTAATCAGGTAGGGATAGGTGGACACAGCATAGTAAAATGGACAAAAAAGCATTTCAATGCCAGGTGGACCACTATGGGACCTGATGCGATACCATCATGTGCTAAACATGGACATCCCAGGTGAGGGCAGAATACTCTCTTGTACGTGTGGGACTCCTGGATATCAGGAAAGTAGGAGGCTGAGACCTGAGTCCAACCCTTACTCTTCTCAAATTGCTGGCAAAGTTTCAGAAAAACTCAGTATTCTGCCCAAGGAAGGTATGCTAGGCTACAGGTGAAGAAAGACAGGAGCCTAAAACGTGGCATGCAATTTCTGAGAAGACACCTTCATACTTACTAAGAACTTATGAGCTTATAGAAATTGATTTGTTGTGGTCAGACAGTGTGGGTATGCAAGCCAAGGAGGGGACTGGCCACTTCCTTACAGTATCATCCTATAGTGACAAGAAGAGGAAAATAACCCCAAATGGGACTGCACTGGTCATCTACTTGATGTCAAAGTATTGGGGCTGAACAGTACTGAGTGTTAACCTGGACTGCTGGTCAGAGAGCTGGAAAAGTAGGGAATAGGATGTGAATTGAATGATAAATAGAGGGATGGGTTGATGGAAAGAATTGTCAACTGCAACATCACATTCAGATCTACCAGAGATCTCTCATAAAGGGCCAGTACAGTCAACCATATGAACCCATTAGCACTGGTCATTCTTGTTTGCTAGCAATCACTTTCTGACTTATCAGACATACACACACACCCCAAATGGCCATGGTTTGGTGGACACAGAGGGCTAGAATATAAATGTCAGTAAATGCCTGACATGTTAGCAGAGAGTATCAAAGTTTAGCCACCCTGCATTTTTCATTCCCAAGATTCTCAGCCTGTTAGGTCCTTGTGGCAAACTCAGTGCTCCAATGGGAAGAGATGCTGCCTCCAGGCTTCCCTTTCTTATCCTCCAGGTCTCAGAAGTCCCCAAAAGGCTGGTCTGGAGGTGTGGGGGAATAATGCAGGCAAAGCCCAAATGTTGGAGACTCCAATTCATAGCAATGATAGGGTGCTGCAGAGCTCTGGATTGTGTTGTGCCTCCAAGGGAAGGAGGCACTGTTGGCACATGAGTGCATCAGGGCTTCCTGATCCTCCCTGCCCAACAGCAGCTGTTCTGGATTGAGCAGCACACTGGGATGGGGTATGAGGCACCCTGGGGACAAGTACCCACCAGTAGAGGGATGGATAGGGCAGGTAAATCTACAGAGAACAGTGCCAGTACTGGGCAGCTGTGCTCTTTTATCAACTTCTCCACATTTCAGTTTTCAAAAACAACTTAGACTTTAGAGTAAGTTTCAACCTATGGAAAATTTACACAAGTGTGTTTCCCTCACTGCCCTAGCTCTCCCTTGATTCACATGTCATAAAACATGTTAATCAAAGTCAGAACATTTCCACTGAAGCCATAGTAGTCATTAAACACAAACCCCGTACCAACCTCAACATTGCCTCCTTCTGCCCTTCTCTCACTCAGGAGTCCATCTGGTCCTGCAGATCGTTGCTCTCCTCTCCTTTGAGGGGCCAAAGTTCCAACTAAACCTCCATCCTTGGCCATTGTGAGGGGTTCTGCTCAGCATTTGCTGTCTTGGTAAGCATAGATTGAGGGATGTCGATGGACTGTTCCTCTTTGGCAGGAGCCTACAGAGCAACAGATGCTGCAGCCATCTCAGTGAATCACACTGGGGCACCGAGGTCACCATGCTTAACCTTGTTCATGGTACTCGTGTTAGAACTCAGAGTATTGTACTTGCTAGGTAGGTGAGCTATATTCCTATTTTGTGCTGGTCATTTTTTAGTTATGGTCTTGCTTCCTATCCAGGTACATGCCTGGGCCTGGACTCACCTATTTTAAGCTTCCTGTTGTAGTGAAGTTGATATTAATTGATAGCTTAAGAGGAGATGTCACCCAGTTTTTGGCTTGGGCTGGTCCTGAATAATGATCATCCAAATCTCAGCATCTTAAATAGTTAGGATTACACATGTGACTCCCAGCTCCAATGTGCCTTCCTTCTCAACCCTACCAACTCAGCAGTGACTGACAGCTTCCTCTCCTCAGTTACTCTTACCCTCTGGAATTTCAGAGAGGAGACACACATTTTCTTCTTCATTGTACTCTAATTGCTCCCAAGATTGCCTGAAATTGTACTATCTCCCCTCATTGTAGGCTCCCCAAGGAAGTGATACCCTTGGATACTGGATATTTCTACATGAGGAAGTAAACTTAGCTGTGAACCCCAAAGGGAGATCCTGTTACTTCAGCTGTGGGCTGTCAGTTCCTTCCGCAACTCCCTCAGCTACAGTCATTTTGCATGACACAATTGTCTTCCTGCACTCCCCACACTGATGGGTACAAAGACAGCATCATGCCAATTGGCCAGGTCAAACTATGGGACACTCAGTGGTGGAGCTGGAGGAGTTGCACTTGTCCCCTATCCAATCTGACATCCAGTCCCTCTCTTCAACAGAATTCAATCTTTGTGGATTCTCCTCTCTGCCAACACTCTCAGTCTGTCTCTAGAACTAAGGAACAAGGTATATGTAATTGAGAAAACACAAACACAATCTCTCATCATGAATGGACCAATTTAAATAGTGAAAAAATGAACCACAAAATTATACTGAACCCCTCTCCCTGCTTCTTGTATTTGTGCAAGTTTGCTCCCTAATTGCTTTTGTGTGTTTGTTGGGGAAGGTGTGTGGGTACGGGTGCGGGGGATATTGTGTATAATAGGACTTGAACTCAGGGCCTATGGCTCTTAACCTAGCTCTTTTTTGTTCAAAGCTGGCACTCTACCATTCCAGCCACTGATCCCTAGTGGCTTTTTCCAGGCTAATTGAAATAAGAATCTCTTGGGTTTCTCTGCCTACAATGGCTTCAAACTGCAATTCTGGTATCAGCCTCCCAAAAGGCTAGTGTGTGAGCCACTAGTGCATGGCCTCCCACTGCCACTTTAAAAGGGCAGCTTTTAAAGTGAAGTAAAAGAAAATTCTTGATTGAAAACTGGGTATCAGTGTGATTTAGGTAAATCTGGAGGCTCCTCATGGGAGGAAAGGCCTTCTCCTGGGAAGTATTACAGCACTACATGAACCAAGTGGGTTTGATGAAATGTCCCCAGAGAACACACAAGATACCCTGAGTGAAACAACACCCAAAGCACAGGTTCTTAGGACATTGTCTAAAATAAGTTTTTAACCAAGGTGCTCACAGATGTGCCTCTCATATCCTTGGGAAAGATATCAGTAGAGCAGCCATCTGGATTCTGTCCTACGGGGGTACAAGGTGTTTGGAACCAAGCCTTTTCCTTGGTCCAAACCACATTACAAAGAGGCCATGTGGATGCTCCTAGTCCAATGGCTGGGCCTTTTACTGCTACAAAATTAGGCTTCTTAAACTGGATGAAAGTATTCACTAAGTTTCTAAAGTTAAAAAAGTACACAGGGAACAAGTAAAAACATTGCATATGTGAGCAGATGACAAAAATCTATTCTAGATTGGAAGTTGCCAAGCAGAAACTATGCAAATCATAAAAATTAAGATTTCTTAAAAAGCCTCCTCCCAGAAAAGGTAGATTGTGGATCTACCTGCTGCAGGTTGTAAAGGCTTACCTACAGCCTGGATATTACACAGGTGTCGCTGCTACCACCAGTTGTAGGTGACATAGCCAGAAGGGCTTTCATATTTACAGTGGCTCTTGGCCACTCTGACTATTGCATATAGCATTTCCAACTTTCTCTCTTTGAAGACCCAAGGATCATACTGACTTTAGGGAGTTCTTGTATCCAAGAAAAGGGAAAATTCAGAGTGAACTTGGCACTAAGATTGTCTGGTACTGACTGAAGGGTTATTGACTAAGCGATATAACCTGCCCCTGCAAGGAGACTTTACACATTGAATTGGAAACACGTATTTTCTAAGGTCTTATAAACTGGACTAAATTAACTTATGGACATGGAGATAAGCTAATTTAAGACATAAGGTTGGAAATAAAGATCAGCAAGCATCTCAATGCCTGTATCCCATTATGTGTTGTTGGATGCTACTGCCACAGGAAATTGGAGAGCAAAGCAGACATGGGAGAGGGAGGCCTTTGCAGGGAACAAGAACTTGCCATAAAACACAACCAATGCTGTGCTGGAGTTTGTTTTATAGGCTTTGTAGTTCCAGGGAGGTTGATGCTATACTATATAGGGAATCTGCTTCTTCCTCCCCACCATACAGCTGATTCTGTTTTCAGAGGTAGTCTCTTGTTCTGATTTCACAGAGTAGATCAAAGCATAAACTTATACCTACATACATATAAAGTGACTCTTTATAGGTAGTTTGAGCCTGACCTTTGAAGAATAACTAAAACTTTTCATATACAGAGTTCTAAGCCAGAGCTTGACTGACAACAGCTATTGAGGCACTTCCTACTAGTTCCTCATCCTCTGAATACTATCAAGATGGAATATAGTGCTGCATCTCCCCTCCCCCTCCCTTCCCCCCCCCACCCCTGTGCAAGTCCTGCAGTTGAATTCAGGGTCTTCTGCTTAGTTGGCTGGCACTTGAATACTTGAATCACACTTTCAGTCCTGTTTGTACTAATCATTGGAGGCTCAATTTTAACAGACTTTTCTAATTGATCTGGTATTAACACAAATCCTCTGGATGTATCTCAGACTTTTGAGTAGCTAGAATTACAGATGTGAGTCACTGCTTCCAGCTAGATTATATTGTAAGGAGGGAGGTTGGGAGGTTTGTAAGGAACACAGGAGAACAGGGCTTGCAGATGCAGATTCCAGCAACTGGTGTGAGGTGTAGTCCATTAGGTGAGGCCAACCTCATCTCAGCCTTGCCAATTGCCCCCAAGGTAAGTAATGTTTTGCATTATGCAAGAATTGATCCTTTAAAAGAATAAGCCACACTAATATCTAAGGTTTCTAAATGAGATGGCCCAAGGCATTATTCGAAAGCTCACAATGGAGTTTAACAATAAAGCTGTGGTACATGAAAACATAAGAATAAAAAAACTGTCCATGATTCCATGCTTCTCCCATGATATATTTGTACATACATAAAAAATTCTCATCTCAAGCCCAAAGAAACACAGGTCCCATGGTTTCCCTTATTTACAATGACTAGTATATGTCTGAGACAAGCAGAAATGTTCAGAGGAGTTGATGTTAGGTGAAATGAATCCCAAGATAAGGACTCATATTTTTTCTTTCTTGCTATTGTTTTAAACATATTTATAAGATGATTGTTTTGTGGTTTTTTATGTCCCTCCTCCTCAGTATAATCCCTGTTTTCACTGTATTTGATGTTGCTATAATTTGTGGAGGGGAAGGGAAAAAACAAATTGTTTAAACAGGGATACAGGTGGACCCATTGCAACAATGAGATGTACAAGACGTTATGTCAAAAATGAATTTTCAACTCTGGCATGGTATGGGGAGGGAGATGGGAAGGGATGGTAAGGGGAAACAAAGGAGGAGGGAACAATGCTTGATAAGAAATGTACTCATTTGGGCTGGGAAGGTGGCTCAGTGGTACAGAGATTGCCTTGCATGCATGAGGCCCTGGGTTTGATTCCTCAGCACCACAGAAGCAGAAATAAAAAGCTGGAAGTGGTGCTGTGGCTCAAGTGGTTGAGCGCTAGCCTTGAGGTGAAGAGCTGAGGGACAGCGACCAGGCCCAGAGTTCAGGCCCATGACCGGACTCCCCACCCCCCAAAAAAAGAAATGTACTCATTACCTTGCTCGTGTAATTGTAACCCCTCTGTACTACATTTTCAAGATTAAAAAAAATTCTGGTTTCAAAGTCTTTGAGGAAAATCAATACCAGGATTTCAATAGGATTGATACATTGTTTTATAACTGGAATTTCAATTTTTGCCTGGAATGATAATAATGTCAAATGAAATTATGTCTCTATTTCAGAGGTCCATGCTAAATTCATCAGCAGCCCTGCTCAGAGGAAGGGTGCAATGATGATGTGTAAACTCATTTGTAAACATGAGTTGAACAGAAACTCAGTTTGTTAAAACACAGCCACCCACCAAATCTTTGTAGAAATGACCTGTCAGGAGAGACCTCTCCAGTCCACAAAGCTGTATGATCATGAACTACAAAAATCCAGCGGCAGTGTGGCTAGTGGTAGGAGATCATGATGGACCTAAAGAGGAAATGTGTACAGTTTTGTTAAGTATACATGCGGTTGTGTTTGCTAGCCATTGGACTTGACATAGGGCCTGTGCACTGTCTCTGAGCCTCTTTGTGCTCAAGGCTAGTGTTCTACCAACTAAATCCCAACACCACTTCCAGCTTTTTCTTAGTAGTTTATTGGAGATAAGAGTCTCATGGACTTTCTTGTCTCAGCTGGCTTCAAACTGCAATCCTCAGATTTCAGCCCCCTGAGTAGCTAGGATTACAGGCATGAACCAGCAGGCTCCTGGTTTTTATACTTATCTTTTAAAACTTAATATTAAAGCCCATAAACATTAATAGGTGTACAATGCAGCATACTCAATTTGTATTTGTTCCCACTGGATTATCTGTGAACTGAGTTAAAGGCTGTCTTAGATATGGAAGGGAAGGAAAGATTTTCCACAAAGTTAGTTTTTGAAGACATTATTATTCAATAGAATTCCTTCTGAGAAGACACTTGACAAGATCAGATATTAGGTCAAACCCTCATGGAAGGGTGTAGGAATTGTCTGGGGAAACCAGGCAACAAAATTTGAATTAGGAGGTAGTGTGCTTCCTTCCTCAGCTTACTCAGCTTTATTATCTGAAGAAAGGAATGAGTAGGAAGAGGTCAAGTTCTAGGGCGAGTTTACGGGTTTGTTTTGTTCTCTCTCCAAATCCTGTAATATAGGAGTGCTGAATAATAGCCTCTTCCTTTGGAAAGTCCGCACATTATCTCACTCTATCATGAGAGGAGACCTCACTTCTGTGGAGATAAGCTTGCTCTTGGGTCCTTCAGACACATAGTATGCAGACATCAAAAGTCCAATGCTATAAAGGGAACCCAAGATACTCAGTTTTATCAATGATGTAAGGGCCATTTCATGACAATGAATCTGCAAACTGGGTATCATCAATTCCAATAGTGGAAATAGCAGCCCTGGACAGTGGATGATGTAAGATGTTAATTGATCTCCATTATCACTTCCCTTTCCTTCCATTCTGAATATTTGCCACAATGAAGATCTTTGCCTCAAAAAGTTTAAGGAATTTGAGTCATGATACCACAGAAACAAGCAAAAATACAATACATAGAAAGATTGTTTTGTGTAATGTCCCTCATAGGCATATAAAGTTAATTTAAATAAACTGAGTAAGAGAAAGGTTAAGTGAAACTGCTTTAAATAAGTAGTTTTTTCTGATTCTCCCATATTCCATTAAGCAAAATTATCGCTGATAAAAATACGTTTACTCAAAGCAGCAGCAATGCAGGTTTCACAGAAGCACAATGTTTCAGTTTCCTATAATATCAGCTGAGCCTTCTGTGGGATCTAGGAGAAGGACATGGCATAGGGAGGCTGGGAGAAGTAATAGGAGTGAGGATCTGATGAAAACAATCATCTAAAATCACCTAAAAGTGCATGAGATGAGGTTTCTACTTAAATATCTGTATCTATCTTTTCTCTTTCTCTAATCCCAGTACTACAAGCCTCAGCCACTGTCAAGGGCAGAGACTGGACACCTGAGGAGGGAGAAGACTGGAGAGCAGCAAGATTGGTAAGAAAAGCTCTAAGATACATAAGAGAGGACTCAGGTGGTCTCACAGAAGATGTACAAAGTCACCACTGAAGACAATGGTATGTGTGTGTGTTTGTGTGTATGTGTGTGCATATGTGTGTGTGTGTGTGTGTGTGTGTGTGTGTGTGTAAAAAGTGAGGCTTAAAGACATGCAACATATCCTGAACTATGATTTAACAATGAGCAGTGTCTACACTTTGATATGAGGTTCTGATAGTCTAGAGCAGAATTATGTCCACTGATGAAGGTTTATAATTTCAAGTCAAGTAAGAAGGCAATGCCTTCTAGCACCACATCTGAGAACTCAGAATAATAATGGGATTATAATATTTCAAACCATAGGTATGTTATTTTGGGGAATAACAGAGATGGGGGGGGACTGAGATCCAAGGCTAGTCTAGGCAAAGTTTTAGCAAGCAGACCTTATCTCAACAAATTATTCTGGCTAGGTGGTTCATTCCTGAAATCCCAGCTCTGTGGGAGGTGTATGTGAGGGAAGAGCAAAGCCCAAAAATTACTTAAAATACTTAAAGCAAGATGGGGGCAGGAGGTGTGGTAGAATGCATGCCTAGCATGTATGAGGCTTTGAGTCCAATCAAACCATAATACTATTAAAACAACCCAACAGATGTAAGATGTGTTCATTAGCTGATTCAGCTTTTTTCCTCTCTACTAGAAATATTTAGAATTCGGGGAAGCATAGGAGAAGTGTACAGCACAAGTACCATGCAGCTGTACATTATCTATACAGCACTCTTAGCCAACATGCCGAGCACTTGCTGGGTTTCAGTTGTTGGCCTCTGATAAGCAGTCATTAATGTCAGACTCATAGAAAGAGCAGATGAGTTAATTGAGTCAACTGACTTAAATGACTGACATTGAAGCCTATGCAGGGCTGTGATCTTCAGTTCTAGTACTTGGAAAACTAACCCCAACCCCGATGCAAACACATTGGCTCTGCAAACCTGATTGCATCTGCCATCTTGGTGCCTTTTCTCTTTCTATCATCTGTGAGATGGTCTATGAAGTAAATTAAGTCCAGGCCACAATAGAAGATGCTGCCGGGTGCACTGAGATAGACCTGCTGTCATTGGCAGTGGCTGTTTTCAGGGCACTCAGGACTTCTTTTATCACCGGGAAGTCACCATAAGTTCCAATGATAAGGACCACTTTGGGTACAGACTACTATAAGCATTTTAAAGACCCCTCTGTATGGTATTTTCACAATAATAATCATAATAATAAAAAGAAAGCCTTTGTTTCTCTGAAGGTTACAAGAAATGGGTATTTCTGCAGTTTGAACAGCAGGTGGCACTTTTAACTACTTTACAAGTGAGTCCAGTCTGTTGTTTTTGTTATTGTTGTTGCTGATTTAGCTTAGGATAGAAACCTATGTGATATGGTGAGAGGGCAAAAAATCATTTAAAATGATCTTGGAAACATTAAAAAACCTCACCAGTGAAGAGATTGCAGTCTAAAAGTGTACCAAAAATCAAGCCCTGAACTGCTTGTTCTGTATGAGTGTAGCTAGCACACAGACCTTCTGTAGGTAGCTTTCCTTGTCTGGAACAACCTACTCAAGCTGTGTACAAAGGAAAAGAAACAACACTAGAACTTAAAATTTGGAAATGCCCAGTGCAAGTTGAGATGTATGCATTTCCAGAGCCTTCCTAGCACTAGGGGCTTTTGAACAACAATCTCTTCAACAACAATCTCCTTGGCCTTTGCAAGCTGCCTTTTCAGGTATTAGTCAATATGCATACATAGAAAGCCCCCTTGCTGTGTGCTCTGCCACAACACTAAGACCATCAGTGTTGTAGGATGATAGGGAAACTTTTCCCAGGACAGAATGCAGCCATTGTTATGTTTAGCAAATAATTAACCTGTCAAACTGGGCGCCAGTGGCCCTTGACTATAAACCTAGCTACTCAGGAGGCAGAGATCTGAGTATGCCAGTAAAAAACCAGCTTGGGAAGGATAGGCCTTGAGACACTTATCTCCAAGAAACCACCAGAAAACTGGAAGTGGCACTGTGGCTCAAGTGATAGAGAGCTATACTTGAGCTGAAGAACAGAGAGACAGCCCCTAGGCCTAGAGTTCAAGTCCCATGACCAACAAAATAAAGAAAAAGAAAGAAGGAAGGAAAAAAGAAAGAAAGAAAGAAAGAAAGAAAGAAAGAAAGAAAGAAAGAAAGAAAGAAAGAAAGAAAGAAAGAAAGAAAGAAAGAAAGAAAGAAAGAAAGAAAGAAAGAAAGAAAGAAAGAAAGAAAGAAAGAAAGAAAGAAAGAAAGAAAGAAAGAAAGAAAAAGAAAGAAAGAAAGAAACCTGTCATGATGAGAGATATGGCAAAGCTCAAGCCTTTGCAGATAAAGACATCCTGACCTGGGAGATGGCTCAAAAACAGAGGCACTGTTACCTTCTCCTGGTAAGAACCAAAGCTCCCACTGGAGCCCATACCATTAGAATAGAGCAGATGCCCAGCACATGCCTACAGCCCCAAGTCAGTGTGACCAGAGTGATTAGCAGCCAAGCTTCCAAGTCCCCTTTGATTCCTGCCTCCTGGGCACATTGTGGGCCAGCTCAGAAGGAGGTTTCAGAAGAGCATAAAGAGCCATGAAGCAAAGCAGTCGTGTAGAAACGCAAAGCACATGACTCTCACCTCTGGGATTCCAGAGTTATTCTCAGATTATTTTGTGGATAAGAAGATGTGAGTGAATCATCTTGCTTCCTGAAAAATATCTCTGTATAGGTAGGCACTCTTTGCCTCACACTGAAATGCAACCACTTGTCCAAAGGCTGGTCTCATCTGTGGCCAATAAATTTCCTTTTCCCAGCCATCACCCCTTTAACAGACATCTGTATGTTGGCTGATAGCACATCCATGAATGGAGATGTACCTGTGAAGGGTTTGAAACCATAGTGGTCCATGATGTCCTATCACCATTTCTCTCCCACTGTCATCTCAGAATTAGACCAGAAGCTGGTTGCAATCACAGCACATATCAACACAAGACTGTCAATACCAGAACCTTGTCAAAGTCTACTTTAAAGATACCTTTCAGTTTCAATCTATGTCTGACAGAGTATCTACCCCCTACTTTTTTGGTCTAGGATATGTGTAGCTATAAACTAGGAGACTTTTTTTTTAATTGTATTTTATTTTATTTGAGAACATACTGTACAGGGGGGCTACAATTACATGGGCAGGATAATGCATACATTTCTTACCAAACATTGCAGCCTCCTTAAACTAGGAGACTTTTAGAGAATAAGATTAGAGAGAATGGGTCTCCTGGACAGGATCTGCTATAGGTACGACAAGTTGGAAGGAAAAAGGAAACAGCATAAGGAAATATCATTAACATGGCCAAAGTGGTCAAAAGACACCTCTCCAATGCAAGAATGTCTGTTCTTGTCAGGCCATGGCCTGGTATGGTGGTGCCACTATACACTCTGGTCCCATTAGAGTAACATAAATGTCATGGCTTCTTCCTTCCACGGCCTAGGCTGACTACCAGAGGTTAATTCCCTGTTTCTACCTCTGCTTTCTAAAAGGGTACACACATCAAGGGGCTTTCTTCTTCCCCCCTACAAATATTCTACCAATGTTCCCTCATTTCACAACTCCTCATTGCCAATCTGGGTGCTGCTTTTCTATGAGTCCTAATGTATCCTCTCCTGAGCCTAACATTTGTTGCCTTTCCTCCTTTTGGTGCTGGGGACTGAACTGAGAGTCATGTGTTTGCCAGGGATGTACTCTACCACTGAGCTGCATCTTCACCTCTGAACTTTGTTTATCATACTTGTCAAGAACTCTATTAAGTATTTGATACAATTACTAAGGTACATGAGAATAAGGGAGATGCTACACTTAGCAATTGGACAAAAAATCACCTATCTATAGGAATCACCTCCACATTAGCTTGTGTGGCAATGAATGCAGAGCTCTGGCTAGGAGAAAACAAAAGTCATGCCTGAAAAATACATGGGGGTCTACTGGTAAAATTATCAACAGGAGTTTTCTAAGGAGTGAGGCATGAGTCATTAATTATGAACCAAGAACTACTTCTTCAAAAGTGTAAAGAAATAAGCCAAAGCCACCAGAAAAGACTCATGAAAAGACTCATAAATGAGTACTTAAGAGAAAACAAAAATGTTCTTAGTCAAACACTGGTAGATAGGATGGGTGGTGCCTCCATCACAGCTTGGCCTCAATCCTTAACCCACTGAGGAATGAGAGTGCCTTGGCCAGGCCTGCCTTCAGTTCTGACCCAGCAACCTTAGAAGATTTGGGGTCATCCAACCTGGTCAGTTCTAGGACTAGAGTCCTAGGGGAGTCAACACTTACTCCCTAGGACTCCCACAATGGAAGCTATTTGCACTTTGATCTCCCTGGGGCAAGGACACAAAACCTGCTTCTAGTCATAGATCACTCTCTGGGACAGTTTTACTTTCTAATGAGTGAGACCAGCTTGGCTTAAAGACCTCTATCCCACCCCTCCCTACCCTACCCCAACCTCAGGCCTGGTAGAGGAAAACTTACGGAACTTACCATCTCCCAACTTTACTAGCAACAAGGGACTTGCACCTCACCCAGAAGTACCTTTTCCTTAGAGCTTTCTATAATTTGCCATATTCCCATAGCCCTGTTTCTGAAGAAAAAGGTGCTCTTACAGGTTATTGGTGGCCATGGAGGAATGCTTGGCACAGACAACCTGCCTGGAGCCTCACTGAAAGAAGAATGAAAGATTCTGGCAAAAAGAACCAGTGACTGATTTGGCCTCCAGTGAAAACAGAAGTGTTTACCTTTTTCCTGGCTATTGTAGGTTCTAAGCAATTGAGATTTCTGTTTCACTCACGTAAAGTAAACATACCCAACAGGCTAGATCCAGCCATCCCTTATATCCTTACAACACCCTGTGGGCCTCAGACAGCTTTGACTGCTGGAAAAGTGAACGTGAGAATGGGTCATTGGGACAGGCCATGTCTCCCCTCCTCTCCTTGACTTGGAAGTACTGTGTCAAGCAGTTCTTGATACACTATGGGACTGGTCAGCTTCTCAGCCTCTCACTCCCTCAAACAGCTAGAGTCACTTCTGTACTTAAAGCTCCAGACACCTTGAGAAACTACCCTGGAAACCAGGAACTTGCACTCATCCTGTGAGTGCTGCTTCATTGCCAATTGAACTCTAAACACAGGGATCAGTGTTCCTGATACTGTTTCTGGGGAATGTGACTGAAATCCCTCTGATGGGACATGAGACAAGAACCTGTGGTTGTCTGAAGAAGTAGCATCTGGATCTAGTTTTCTTTCTCTTCAAACTGCTTTTTTGCTACTTGCATGCTTTTGAGAGATTGAAAACTATAAAACTGGGCCAGGGGGAAAAACAACATTGGCACTTGTCATCCTCCTCTTCAAAATAGCAGAAAAACCATGAATTTAATACTCCTCTTGAGTACCAGTCCTATATTGTTAAGATTAAATCCTTCTGGCCAAATTTATATTTCAAATACACTGAAAGAATAAAAAGGATTCTAAAGAAGAATAAGGGCTCAGGGTATAAAATGTATACTTCTTTATTTATACAAATAGGGTTTTAAAACAATCATATTTAAAAGAAATCTGCATTTTTACATTCACCGTCAGTGAGTTCCTGACAGAGAAGGCTGAGCATGATGATACATAGCAAGGTCCCACTGCAGGACAACAGTAGCTCAGGAAAGCACCATTTATTTGAGAAGCCGTAGGCGGGCTCTGGCATTCCTGTTGCACTGCTAGCAATGGGAAGTCTTAAACCTCTTCTTCCACAAGACTTCTTCAAATTCCCCCTGTTTATCAGCAGTGGCATCTTTGCATTGCTGGTACTTGGACACCGGGTTGTTGATGTTGCTCTCAGCCTCAGTGAACTCCGTCTCATCCATACCCTTGCCTGTATACCAGTGCAAGAATGCCTTGTGCTGCAACATGGCACTGAACTGCTCTGAGGTGTGCTTGAAGGGTTCCTGGATGGCCGTGTTGTTACCAATGAATGTGGCCAACATCGTGAGGCCATGTGGGGGGATGTCACACACAAGTGTCTTCACGTTGTTGGGGATCCATTCTGCAAAGTAGCTGCTTATTTGTTCTGCAAGTTGAGCATCTGCTCATCCACCTCCTTCATGGACATGCAGCCTCGGAAGATGGCAGCCGCTATCAGGTAGCAGCCATGGTGGGGATCACAGGTTACCATCGTGTTCTTGGTGTCAAACATCTGCTGGGTGAGCTTGGGCCCTGAAAGAGCATTGTACTGCTGGCTGGCATGGCTGGACAGGGTGCAAGGCCAGGCATGAAGAAGTTCAGGCAGGGGAAGGACACCATGTTCACAGCCAGCTTGCTCAGGTCTGCATTCAGCTGGGCAGGGAAGCACAGGCAGATGGTGACCTTGCTCATGGTAGCCAACACCAGGTGGTTCAGGTCTCCATAGGTGGGCATGGGCAGCTTCAGGGTGCAAAAGCAGATGTCATACAGGGCCTCGTTGTCAATGTAGAATGTTTCATCTGCATTTTCCACCAACTGGTGGACAGACAAGATGGTGTTGTAGGGTTAGGTGAGGATGATAGGGTTAGGTGGATAAAGGCTCAGCCCAGCACTGGGAACTAGTGTCTGGACGTTAGGGAGGAGGGGTGCCTGTTAGCCATCTCCTATGGACTATGATGACATATCAAATATGAAGTTGTCTGGTCTGAAACTCTGGCCAAATGGTTCCGATCTCACTGAGTCTAAGGTGCCAGTGTCCAACATCTTGGGCAAGGGCATGACACTGAAGGTGTTCATGATGCTGTCTGGGAACTCCTCTCGGATCTTATTGAGAATCAGGGTGCCCATGCCTGACCTGGTGCCACCTCCCAGGGAGTAGTGCAGCTAGAAACCCTGGAGACAGCCACACCTTTCTGCTCACCACTTCCAACACTGACTCCACCAGCGCGGCTCCCTCTGTGTAGTGGCCCTTGGCCCAGTTATTGCCTGCCCTGTTCTGGCCTATCAGACACAAAGACATGATGAGACACATACTCCAGGAATAATGACTGTGCTATATGCATTGTGAAGACTATAGGCTCCTCTGAGCAACTTTGGCTATTATTTTAGATACACTTTGGTGAAATAAAGGAAATGTTTTCTTTTTTTGGGTCCAGTCATGGGCCTGAACTCTGGGCCTGGGCGTTGTCCCTCAGCTCTTCAGCTCAAGGCTAGTGCTCTACCACTTAAGCCACAGCACCACTTCTGGCTTTTATTTCCTGCTTATATGGTGCTGAGGAATCGAACCCAGGGCCTCATGCATGCAAGGCAAGCACTGTACTGCTGAGCCACCTTCCTAGCCCTCAGGAAATGTTTTCAATGTGTCTGGGACCCTACAAATCACCCAGGTTCTAAAGAAAGTAAAGACAATGTGGAGGAAGATACATTTTAACCCAAACCACGTGCGTACTTCTAAAAATGAGCAGAGCCTGGGGATGGGAAGGGGTCTCAGTGGTAGAGTGCTTGCCTCACATGCACAATGCCGTGGGATCGATTCCTCAACACCACATAAACAGAAAAAGCCAGAAGAGATGCTGTGGTTCAAGCGGTAGAGTGCTTGCCTTGAGCTGAAGAGCTGAGGTACAGTGCTCAGGCCCAGAGTTCAAGCCCCACGACCGACCAAAAAAAAATGAACAGAGCCTGCCTCAATACTGGAAAAGTACTTACTTTCACAGGAGGAACAGGAGAACAGAATGGTAAGAGGGAAGCTAAGCTGCAGGCACTTGTCTGCACCTTGCTCATACATAGCTGTGCTTTGATTTCTGGTGTCCTGAAGTGGTTCCCTGTTATTGCCAGGTATTTGAAATGGCCAGCAGCGCTGAAACCTTGTTGGAGGCATTCCCTGCTCGCTGTTCATTCCCTTCAGAGGCTGTTTGCAGACTGGCATTTATCTGTGCTGATTGAGTGGCCAGGGACATGACTCCCATGGACTGAAATAGGTAGGTTAGGTGAGGATGATATCTAGATGGATAAAGGCTCAGCTCAGCTCTGGGAACTGGAGTGCCTGGATGTTAGGAAGGAGGGGTGCCTATTAGCCATCTTCCATGGACCATGCTGACCTACTAAATATGAAGTGTCTGGTCTGAAACTCTATGGTTCCAATCTTACTGAGTCTAAGGTGCCAGGCTCTACGTCCACCATGATGGCCCGAGGAACATATTTGTTGCCTGTGGGAACAAGAGTTGACTTAGGCCTATACTTGACAAGGAACTTAGGGGCAGAGCTTATGATTCTAAGTGGCTCTCAGCATTCATTACAGAAATTACAGCATTTCAGACATGGAAACAGAAAAGATATCTTGAGAATGAATCACCATGCAAGAGGCTTCAGCAACTTTAAGGACGTTTGCAGTTGTCTATTTCCATGCATTTCATTCCTTTGCTTTGGGCATGGTGGCTGAAATCTCAGCTACTCAGGAGGCAAAGATGAGCATCAGGCTTTGAGTCTAATGGGGCAAAAGAAAGATGACAACACCTTTTCTTGTTGTTGTTGTTCATGGTGGGGCTTGAACTCTGAGCCTGGGCTGAGTCCCTCAGCTCTTCAGCTCAAGGCTAGCACTCTATCACTTGAGCCACAGTCCCACTTTCAGTTTTCTGAGTTGTTTATTGTAGATAAGGTCTCAGGGGCTTTCCTGCCCAGGCTGAATTTGAACCATGATTCTCATTTCTCAGCCTCCTGAGTAGCTAGGATTACTGGTGTGAGTCATCATTGCCTATCAGCAAGAACCTTTCTCTTTTTTTGTTAATTTTATTTTTATTGTAAAGGTGCTGTATAGAGGAGTTACAGTTACATGAGTAAGGAAATGAGAACATTTATTGTTGAACATTGTTACCCACTCCTTTGTTGTTCTCCCTTTCCTTCCCCAATTAAAAGTAGCTAGGTGCAGAGCACCATTGGCTCATGCCTATAATCTTAGCAACTGTGGATTTGGAGATCAAAGGATCGCTGTTCAAAGCCAGCCTCGGCAGGAAAGTCTGTGAGACTCTTATCTCCAATAAACTAATAGAAAACCAGAAATGGCACTGTGGCTTAAGTGGTATGGCTGCTTGTCTTGAACAGAAGAGTTGGGGCACAGTGCATAGGCCCAGAGTTTAAGCGCCACTGCTGACAAAAAAACAAACAAAACAAAAGAGCCAGGTGTGGCTCTTCAGCAAGTAAATGTAGAGGAATTCAAGTATAATGCTTTCCTGGGGAAAATACATAAAATACATATTTCTTGTGTTATAATGTTTCAATAATTGTTATCAAATAGCACATTTCCCTGTATTCAAATACTCAGAGCAACCTTGGGCAATTACTTGCAATTTGCCATTTAACCTGATTTTTCAAAAGGGATATCAGTTAAAATAATATAAACATGAGTTTGAGATTGCCCCCTTCCTAAACAATCACATGAAGAAAACTGGCCATCCTTCCTGATATGCAGGATCTAATAAAGACACAACATAAAATACTGCTCATAGGAGTGACACAATCCCACACAACTCTCAACCAAGGAACCACAAGATTAAAGTCTTATATCTTACTTAAGCAATATCAACACAAAATACCAAGGTGAGGACATCCCCAAATGTAGATCCATAAAACTCAAATACATTAAATAGCTCTGTCCTTTTGTTTGCACTTTTTCATTGGTTTATTACACAGGAAAACCAATTATCTACGATTCTGTTTGTATACAATAATGTAGAATGGAAACTCTTTATATAAAATTAAATGAATTTCACATTGACATTTACAAAAACTGAAAATCTACTCTGTAGACTTCAGTAAGGTTGTTTGTATTAGGAAAGACAATATGAATCATTTAAAAGCAGTGTTTACACATTATTATTGGGTTTTTCTACATCACAACAATGTTTTTTACTTTAAAAACCTTAAAAAGAATTTATTGTTGGCTAAGTATTCATATTCAAAATGCTGAAGTCCAGAAGTGTTATAGATTTCAGGGTGAGACACTTTATTTATGCTTTGTGATTTGGACTATTCACATATATATTAGTGACTGAACATCCCTCTTTAAAATTTTAAAATTTTCAATTTCAAAAATTTTCTTTTTAGAAATTTAATCTGTATTTTAAAGAGGGCAATGCAACTGGGCTCTGGTTGCTGAAGGGTGAAATTCTAGCTACTCAAAAGTCTGAGATCTTAGGATCGCAGATTGAAGCCAGCTGGGGCAGGAAATTCTGGGAGACTCTTATCTCCAAGAAACTACCTGAAATAGTTGGTGCCATGCCACCTCCTATGCCACCTCTGCATGAGATCGTGTTAGACAAAGAGCTTTAAGGAAGCATGCCTGCAGGAAGAGGGTGTTGGTTCAAGGCATCCCATACACTTGGCTGCACCTTTATAGCCTCTACCTTTATTCTTACTATATTCTTCTTGGCTGTACATTCGTTGCTTTTATTCTCATTTTGGCTATTTTTCTATTGATCCGTGAACAGAGCATGTTGTTTCTTTCCAGTCCAATGGAGATGACTTCTCTAAATAATAAAGACTAGGACCAAAGATTAAATGTGGGCGATGCCCCAATCAATCTATCATCTGATGTGACGCTGCCTCCAAAAACTCCTACAACTTCACAAGCGGTTTTGCAGCTCACGCATAGTAAACATAAAAACTTAAAATTTCCAAATATGTTACAACAAGCAGAATTAATGAATTAAACTAAGCTAGAAGGAGTTATCCCAGAAGCCCAGAGAGTTCTAAAAAAAGGAACCCCTGATAATAAAAGGAAAAGAAAGATTGAAGAGATGAAGGACAATGCCTATGCCCAGAGTTGAAACCCCATGACAAGAAAAAAAAATCCAGGTGTGGCTAGTCAGCAAGTACAGGTAGGGGGAATTCAGTAAAAGGCTTTCCTGAGGAATTCACAAGTGTATACTCAAAAATTAAAACAAAATATATGGTGGAGTGGCTCAGGTGGATACAGCACTTGACTTACAAGATGGAGGCCCCAAATTCGAACTACAATACCACCCTAAGAAAGGCAGGAACTCCTTCCTTGTCATTAGTATTCCTAGGGACCTATTCTGCCACGGTATTGGAAGCCAGTTGGGAGACACTCACTAGCTGCCTCATTGTAATACACCTCGATTCTCTGCAGCTGTAAGCTGCTGTCTACATAGTAGTTTCCAGTGCAGTCAATGTTGTGCTCATTGCTTAGCATTTCCCAAAACTGAGATGGAAATAGAAGTGTATTATGGCCTAGAATGTTAACTGTCCAAACAATGGATTTTAAAATAACTATAAGAAACCCAAGTCCTGTTGACACAACTATTTTTGTAAAAAAATTAGATTTTTTAAATTAAAAAAGCACAAAAATTGATAGTATTTTAGCTTTGTTAATCTCTTTGCTATCTTGCTGAATAGAAGACATCTGGGTTCTCCTATGAGTATTCTATCTTATGGGATACCATATTCTGTTTGGATTCTATGACCAGAACCTGGTCTTATATGGACATTAAGTTGCCAAAGCAGTAACTTGAAGACTCAGCTAGAAGGGTCTCCAGAACCCCAAGGGTCCTCAGAGCATACACTGATTTAGACAACCACTGATTTAGAAAACACCCAACTTAAGGGAACTGAGTTAGGGCATGAAAACTCAGAGAAATTTGCATTAAGGTGGACGAACTGTTCTCAATTATCTGATACTCATCAGTTGACAAAAAGGGAATCCTCTGTATCTGTCAGCTCAAAGACACTGCACTCCTTTCATTCAAATCAGACCAAAAATGCATTAGTCTATTCCCAGGAAACTAAGTACAATGACTTGAGTCTCAGGTAAGACAAAGACATGCAAGCCTTGCTTAAAAAACCACACCCACCTGGGCCACACAAATTAGGGAAATTGGGGAAACTATCTGGGGGACTTGATTTCCAGGAGGTTAGGGACTACTATGGAGCCCCACCTACCTCAGCCTAGACATGACCACCACCACCTGCACCCTCCAACCCCATCCTCTTCCTCCTCATCCCCCTAAATTTGAGACTAGGATCCTAGGCCAGTGTCATGCTCCCCTTTGCGCCAATCTGGTTGCCACAGTGGCTTGCCGGTATGTACATGATCTCCCTCACGGTGTAGGGCTGCAGAGCAGTTGGATGCGTGTCCTCAGCAGTGGTGTACACAGAGGCAAACAGGTAGGGCTGGGGAGCAGGAATCTGACACAGCCAACTCAGATCCCCATTTAAACCTCTGGTTGTTACAGGGGCAGAGGAGATGGGGTGGACTTGATAGGCAGAGCCAGTAGGTGCTCCAGCTCATTCTCCCTACTGCTGGGTAATCAGAGATAGCTACCTGTTATCACTTAGCCCTGGCATCCAGCTGTCAGCCTCAAGTCAATTAGCACAGCTGCCACTCTATTTGGAACCTCTTGTCACACTGCCATCCACGTCCCACCCTGACTCACAAGAGAGGCTGAACCCTGGAATCCAGGAAGCAAGAGGAGGGGCTTCCTTTACACAAGGTACTTGTGCCAGAAGCCAAGAACAAGCCTACCTTCTATTTTTGATAGGAGGGCCTAGAACTGAAGGGGCACGTTCAGCTGTGATCCCAAGAACAAGCACAAACTGTTGGATTCCATGACTGATTTCCATTCTGGGAAGAGTCAGGGGCTTAGGGCCTTGCCTTCATACTCAGGTTTTCTTTTCTTTTCTCTTAAAAGCAGCTTGCTTTATTACTTAAGCCATAGGTCTACTACAGTCTACTTTTTGTTTCATTTGGCTTTTGCTCCAAGCATGAGAACTCAGCTCCTGCTCTGTGTGTGTGTGTGTGTGTGTGTGTGTGTGTGTGTGTGTGTGTGTGTGTGTGTGTGTGTGTGTGTGTGTGTGTGTGTGTGTGTGTGTGTGTGTGTGTGTGTGTGTGTGTGTGTGTGTGTGTGTGTGTGTGTGTGTGTGTGTGTGTGTGTGTGTGGCCGGAGTTAGGCACGTTGGTGTTAGGGCTTGAAATTAAGGCCTGGTGACTCTTTTTGAGATTTTTACTATTATTGAGATTAGGTGATTACCTAAATTTCTCTTATTTCAGAATATTGTGGAATAGTGATATTTAGTTGAAGTCACAAACATATTTTAACCTTCACAATGCAAATTGTCATTATTATGGTTGTTAAAGTTTGTGAATTCTATAAGCTTTGACAATACAATTCTATAAGCTTTGACAATACAATTATTTCTCCCAGGTGATATATACATTTCTTTCCTTTTGCTTATTGTAAGACGTTCTGTCTTTCACTCTCATTCCTCTCCTCTCTTTCTGAGGTTTTATTGATTTACTTAGTTAACTGAAGGGTAGGTGGCTCTACTACTTGAGCCACAGCTAAACTTCTGCCTTCTTTAAGTGATTAATATGAGGCAAGAATTCCATGGGTAGTCCAGGGCAGTACAGAAAGGCTTGAAATCTGATGATCAGAGTTCAAAGTCAGCCTGGGCAGAAAAGTCAATGGGACTCTTATCTCCAGTCAACCTAATAGGTGGAAGATAGTAGAGCTGTAGCCTTGAGCAAAACACTTCAATTTTAAGTCCCTCAACTGAACACACTGAAGCAAGTTTCATGGACTTTCCTGTCCAGTATGGCTTTGAACCATGACCTACAGATTTCCGTTTCCTTAGCATTCAGAATTATAAGTGTGAGTCAACATTTACAAATCTTTAATTACCTCTTCTTTCACCTTTTCAGTTATTTATTCTTTCTTTCTTTCCTTTTGACATTTGTTATTAGGCGCTAGCTCTTATGCTGTTTTTTTGTTTCCCTTGAAACTACCATGCCCTACAACTTTGACCACAGGTAAACTACAGGCTGTTTTTCTTTTTTGCAGCTCTTTTTCTAGGGCTTAAACTCAGGTCACAGTGACTGAGGTTCTATTTTTTTTAATTGAGTGGTGGTTCTTAGGTCTTGAAATTAAGTCAAGATGACTTTCCTTGAGGTTTATTTATTTTTACCTTAATAGTAGCTGGTTTCACTACTTGAGCCACAGCTCAACTTTTGCATTTTTTGTGGTTAATAGGAGATTAGAATATCAATAGAAAGTCAAGAGCATTACAGAAAGGACTGAAATCTGAGAATCATGGTTCAATGCCAGTCTTGGGCAAGAAAGTCAATGAGACAATTATCTCTAACAACCACCAAGAGGTTAGAAGAAGTAGACCTGTAGCCATGAGCAAAACATAGCAAGTTCAAGCCCCCATACTGAACACAGTAAAATATGTCTCCTGTACTTTCCTGCCTGGGCTGGCTTTGAACCACAGTCCTCAGTTTTCAGTAATCTGAGCAGGTAGACTTACAGTTTTGATTTAGAAAGCCTTAATAGCTCCTTTTCCACCTTTTCATTTATTTGATTGTCCCTTCCCCCTTTTTCAAAGTTTATGTCCTTTATTATTAGGGCCTACTCATTTATGCTCAGTATTTAATTAATTAATTTATTGATATTGTCAGTTGGGGGCTTGAACTCAATGCCTAGGAACTGTCTGTCAGGGACACAGCAGGTACACTACTATTTTCAGACACAGTGCCACTTCTACTTAGTTGGAAAAAAAACAGTCACCAGGGGACTTTTTAGCCGAGGCTGGCTTCCAAATGTGATTCTCAGATCTAAGCTTCCTGAGTAGCAAGGATTACAGGCATGAGCCAGAGGCACCTGGCTTGTTTTTTTAGATCAAAACTAGCAGGCTCTACATTTAGGCCACACTACTTCACTGTCCATGAGATTTTTGGCCTTTTGTTTTTTGCTCAAAGCTAGCAGGAACAAAAACTCAACTCCTGAGGGTTCTTTTGGGGGGGGAGGGGAGGCTTGAATTCAAGGCCTAGTGACTATGAGGGTTGTTTTGTTTTATTTTGGGTATTTTGTTTTTCATTTCAAAGCTAGCAGGCTCTACTACTTGAGCCTCAGCTCAACTTCTGCCTCTATTTTTCTTTTAGTGGTTAATAGTAGATAAGAGTCCCATGGGAACCAAGGCACTACACAGTATCCTAAAATCTAAGGATTACAGTTTAAAGCCAGCCTGGGCTAGAAAGTCCATCAGACTCATCTCCAATTAACCAGATGAGACAGGAAGTAGTATTTTTAAACTTGAGTAAAAACCCTCAAGTTCAAGCCCATGTCTAGCACACTCAAAAAGAAGTTAGTTGGACTTTCCTGCCCAGGCTGGATTCGAACTGTAATCTTTACATTTCAGCTTGGATTAAAGATATGAGTCTATATTATAAAAAACTAATTGGCTCTTTTCTTCTTCACATACATTTATTTATTTGTTGGTTCTCTCTCTTGTTTTTAGGGCCTCACCAATCTTGCTGAAGGATAGAATGCTCTAAAAGTTTAGTAACAGTTGCAATTTGGTTCATTTTTTGGTTTTGGTGATTAGTAGGAGGGAAGTATAGACACTCCCACAAGGTCCTGAATTATACTGATTGCGGTTCATTGTCAGAGGACAAGGAAAGTTCATGAAATTCTTATCTCAAATTAACCTCCAAAAGATTGGAAATGGTCAAGCAAAAACTTGTAGATCATATCCCAGAAAGGAACACACACACACTCATACACACACACACACACACACACACACACACACACACACACACACACACACACACAATGGGCTTTTTACACACACATACACACACACACACACACACACACACACAATGGGCTTTCCTGTCCTGGCTGGCTTGGAATAGTAATGCTCGATTTCAGTGTTTTGAGTAGCTAGAATTTCAAGTGTGAGCCACCAGTTTCTTGTTAATTTTTATCATTTCTAAGACTCTTTGTGCTCTCTTGTACTTTTTTAAAAATTTATTTTGTGGTTGTCTTAGTGCTAGATCTGTTTTTCACTTACCTTTTTATAAAACTTTTTTTTCTTAGCTTTATCTTAGCTTTTTTTAGGCTCAAGGTTGCTGCTCTACCACTTCAGCCACAGTTCCACTTCTTTTTGCTGATTAGTTGGGAATAGGAGGCTCATTGACTTTCCTACCCAGGCTGGCTGTGAACCACAGTCCTCAGATTTGAGGATACTGTGTAGTGCCCTTGAATTCCTGTGGGACACTTCTGTCCTATTTACCACCAAAAGATAAAGAGAGTGGGGCAGAAGTTGATCTGTGGTTCAAATAAGAAAGCCTGCTAGCTTTGAATTTAAAAAAATACTTGGAAGTCTAATTCTGGTACTAATTGTACACTATTTAAACAAAACAAAACAAAACAAAAAACAAAAACAACTTATGCGCAGTGACCAGGTAATTAGGATTCCTAACTGATAATCTGAACTCATTTCCCAAAGCCTTTTTAAGATATATATGGTCATTTGTGTCAGCTGAGGAGAGATTAAAGAACAAGGCTTTACAGGCCAGTTACTCAGGACTTGGAAATCAGGATCCATTGGCAAAGCTTTTCAGAAAATGACTAAAAACTCACTCTTCACAATTCCAAATTGTTCTTCCTTCTGTGCAAGGGAAAGAGGGATGAGAAGGAAGAAATATGGGAACTAAGAAACCTCAAACAAGGTAAGTTATGTTAACTTTATTAGATAAAGTAAAACATAGGTGTACGGTGTGCATTCCAGAAAAGGACATGTCACCTCTGTGTGGATCCCAGTTAATTTAGTTAATCGATGGTAAGAAGTAAAACCCACTATTGTATTTATAGAAAGGAGGTACATGGCAGGCAAGTCAGTTCACTAACTTCAAGGATTTTGAACATAAAGGAGTGAAAGTGTTTGATTCTGTTTGGGCAACAGGAAGGAACAGAGCTGAGGAGGACTGAGATGTGCAGACATTCCCCAAGAAAGATCTCACTGACATCAATTCTTCAGATGCATGCTGGTTGCCAGTGGCTTATGCCTGTAATACTACTCAGAAGGCTTAGATCTGAGGATTGTGGTTTGAAGCCATCTGGGATAAGAAAGTT